>NC_047103.1:64419774-64748141 GCF_902500255.1 Thalassophryne amazonica
CCCCCCTCAACGGGCACCTCCTGGCGCCCGACCAGGCTTATCGGGGTGTCGATGGTAGAAATCGGCCAGGAGGGCCGGATCCAGGATGAAGCTCCTCTTCACCCAGGAGCGTTCTTCGGGTCCATACCTCTCCCAGTCCACCAGATATTGGAACCCCCAGCCCATTCGACGGACGTCCAGGAGCCGGCGCACTGTCCAAGCCGGCTACCGTCAATGATCCGGGCAGGAGGCGGCGCCGGACTGGGAGCACAGAGGGGTGAGGTGTGGTATGGTTTGATTTTGGAGATGTGGAACACCGGGTGGATCCGCTGTGAAGCTGGGAGCTGGAGCTTCACTGCGGCAGGGCTAAGGACCTTGAGGATGCGAAATGGTCCGATGAACCTGTCCATCAGTTTTGGTGACTGTACCTGAAGTGGGATGTCCTTCGTTGACAACCACACCTCCTGCCCGGGCTGGTATGCAGGGGCCGGGGACCGCCGGCGGTCTGCATGGGTCTTGGCCCTCGTCCGAGCCTTCAACAAGGCAGAACGGGCGGTGCGCCACACCCGACGGCACCTCCGAAGGTGGGCCCGGACCGAGGGCACACCGACCTCTCCCTCCACCACGGGAAATAATGGGGGCTGGTACCACAAACACACCTCAAATGGGGAGAGGCCGGTAGCAGCTGGCTGTTATGCGCATACTCGATCCAGGCCAGGTGGTTGCTCCAGGCCGTCGGGTGCGCGGATGTCACACAGCGGAGGGTCTGTTCCAGCTCCTGGTTGGCCCGCTCTGCCTGTCCGTTCGTCTGTGGATGGTACCCGGATGAGAGGCTCACGGTGGCCCCCAGTTCCCTGCAGAAACTCCTCCAGACGTGAGAGGAAAACTGGGGACCACGATCCGAGACTACGTCAGTGGGGATCCCATACAGACGGACGACGTGGTGGGCCAGGAGGTCCGCTGTCTCCTGGGCCGTAGGGAGCTTCGGGAGGGCGACGAAGTGGGCCGCCTTGGAGAATCGGTCCACTATCGTGAGGATGGTGGTGTTGCCCTGGGACGGTGGGAAACCCGTGACAAAATCCAGGCCGATGTGGGACCAGGGGCGATGAGGCACAGGAAGCGGTTGGAGCAGACCTTGGGACTTCCTGTGGTCAGCCTTGCCCCTGGCACAGGTGGTGCAGGCCTGGATGTACTCCCGGACGTCGGCCTCCATAGACGCCCACCAGAAGCGCTGCCGGACAACTGCCACGGTCCTTCGCACCCCCGGATGACAGGCGAGCTTGGAACCGTGACAGAAGTCAAGGACTGCAGCCCTGGCCTCTGGTGGGACGTATAGTTTGTTTCTTGGTCCAGTTCCCGGGTCCGGGTTTCGTGCCAGGGCCTCCCGGACGATCTTCTCCACGTCCCAGGTGAGGGTGGCCACGATAGTGGACTCAGGCAGGATGGGCTCCGGTGGATCCGACAGTGCAGTTTTGACCTCCTCTTCGTGTTCCCGGGACAAGGCATCCGACCTCTGGTTCTTGGTCCCGGGGCGATAGGTGATCCGGAAGTCAAAACGCCCGAAGAACAGTGACCAGCGGGCTTGCCTGGGGTTCAGCCGCTTGGCGATCCTGATATACTCCAGGTTCCGATGGTCAGTGAAAACCGTGAATGGCACAGACGCTCCCTCCAACAGGTGTCTCCACTCCTCAAGAACCTCTTTCACTGCAAGGAGTTCTCGATTGCCGACGTCATAGTTCCATTCAGCCGGGGTCAACCTGCGAGAAAAGTAGGCACACGGGTGAAGAACCTTATCGGTCTCTCCGCTCTGGGATAGCACGGCTCCTATCCCTGAGTCAGAGGCGTCCACTTCAACCACGAACTGGCGGCTAGGGTCGGGCTGCACCAAAACTGGCGCAGTAGAGAACCGGCGTTTCAACTCCTTGAACGCGGCTTCGCACCGATCCGACCAGGTGAAGGGGACTTTTGGAGAGGTCAGGGCTGTCAGGGGGCTAACTACCTGACTGTAGCCCTTAATGAACCTCCTATAGAAATTAGCGAAGCCGAGGAACTGTTGCAGCTTCCTACGGCTTGTTGGTTGGGGCCAATCTCTCACCACCGCAACCTTGGCCGGATCAGGGGCGACGGAGTTAGAGGAGATGATAAACCCCAGGAAGGACAAAGACGTGCGGTGAAACTCGCACTTCTCGCCCTTCACAAACAGTCGGTTCTCTAACAACCGCTGCAGGACCTGACGTACATGCTGGACATGGGTCTCAGGATCCGGAGAAAAGATGAGAATATCGTCCAGATATACGAAGACGAATCGGTGCAGGAAGTCCCGCAAGACGTCGTTAACCAAGGCTTGGAACGTCGCGGGGGCGTTGGTGAGGCCGAACGGCATGACCAGGTACTCAAAGTGACCTAACGGGGTGTTAAATGCCGTCTTCCATTCGTCTCCCTTCCGGATCCGAACCAGGTGATACGCATTTCTAAGATCCAGCTTAGTAAAGATTTTGGCTCCATGCAGGGGGGTGAACACGGAATCCAACAATGGCAACGGGTATCGGTTGCGAACCGTAATCTCATTCAGCCCCCTGTAATCAATGCATGGACGGAGTCCGCCATCTTTCTTGCCCACAAAAAAGAAACCTGCACCCATCGGGGAGGTGGAGTTCCGGATCAGCCCGGCAGCTAATGAGTCCCGGATGTAGGTCTCCATTGATTCGCGCTCAGGTCGTGAGAGGTTGTACAGCCTGCTGGACGGGAACTCAACGCCTGGAACCAAATCAATGGCACAATCGTATGGACGGTGCGGGGGAAGGGTGAGTGCCAGATCCTTGCTGAAGACGTCAGCAAGATCGTGGTACTCAACCGGCACTGCCGTCAGATTGGGAGGGACTTTGACCTCCTCCTTAGCATGCAAACCGGGAGGAACCGAGGATCCTAAACACACCCGATGGCAGGTTTCGCTCCACTGAACCACTACCCCAGACGGCCAGTCAATCCGGGGATTGTGTTTCAACATCCATGGGAAGCCCAAAATCACGCGGGAGGTAGAAGGAGTTACAAAAAACTCAATCTCCTCCCGATGGTTTCCAGACACCACCAGAGTTACTGGTTGTGTCTTGTGTGTGATTAAAGGGAGGAGGGTGCCATCTAGTGCCGGCACCTGCAATGGCGAAGGAAGCACCACCAGAGGGAGCCCTACCTCCCTTGCCCATCTGCTGTCTAGCAAATTCCCTTCTGACCCCATGTCCACCAGTGCTGGGGCTTGAAGGGTTAAATCCCCGCTCTGGATTGTAACTGGGAGTCGTGTCGCAATCTGTGTGTGTCCCACGTGAATGTTATGACCCCCCCTTAGCCCAGTCTCTAAGGGCGGTTGTTGTCGTTGTGGCCGTTTGGGGCAGTTTTTCTATATGTGCGCCTTTGAGCTGCAGAGAAAACACTCCCCGCGGACCAGCCTCCTCATTCTGTCATCTGTTCTCGGTTTGGCCCTGTGCGTTTCCCTAGCAACATCAGCAGGGGGAGCTGTTGCCCCATGGAGCGCTGCGGCTGTGGAGCGTGGGGAGGGCGGCCCCTTTTCGAACCCGGAAGGGAGAGGGACGGCGCGTACCCAGCCACGTCCTTCGCCTTGCTCCCGACGGCGTTCCTCCAACCGATTGTCTAACTGTATAACGAGATCGATAAGCCCATCTAAATCCCGCGGTTCTTCCTTAGCTACCAGATGCTCCTTCAGGACCGATGACAGTCCGTTTATGAAGGCGGCGCAGAGTGCAACGTTATTCCAGCCGGACCTCGCAGCCGCGATGCGGAAGTCGACTGCATATTCGGCTGCGCACCGGCGCCCCTGTCGCATTGACAGCAGCATTGTTGAAGCGGTCTCTCCTCTGTTAGGGTGATCAAACACTGTTCTGAACTCCCCCACAAACCCAGTGTATGCTGATAACAACTGTGACTTCTGTTCCCAGAGCGCCGTAGCCCAGGCGCGTGCCTTACCTCGAAGCAAGTTAATAACATAAGCCACCTTGCTGGCGTCAGACACGTACATCACGGGTCGTTGTGCAAAGACGAGCGAACACTGCATCAGAAAGTCCGCGCACGTCTCCACACAACCCCCGTACGGCTCTGGGGGACTTATGTATGCTTCAGGGGATGGTGGGGGGGTTCGTTGAACGACCAGTGGAATGTTAATATCCGGCACCGGGTCGGCAGGAGGAGGAGCCGCAGCAGCGCTCTGATCGCGCGCTTCCACCTGTGCGGTGAGAGCCTCCATCCTGCGATTAAGGATGATGTTTTGCTCGGACATGAAATCCAGCCGAGCGGTAAAGGCGGTGAGGATTGGCATGCAACTCACCGAGCACGCCTCCTGCAGACGCCTGTGCACCCTGCTCTTCCATTAGCTGTCCAACAGATGGGTGACGCCCCTCGGGATCCATGACGCTGGCCGAGATATCCTGTTGTGAAAGTGTAGTGACACGGACCCACAACAGGGGGCGCAAATGAACGGTCAATAGATGAGCCAAAAAAGTAACAATTTAATGTTGTGAAGGTGCACAACGAATATACAGACAATCTCAGAATCTGATAACAGTCAATCCACAAAGGTGACGTGTGGGCAGGCTCGAGGATAGAAGACGTCTGTCCTGAGAAGAGCCGGAACCACAGGATTTCCGCCGCCACCGAACCCGGTGAATACCGGAGCCGCCAAGTCCCGAATTCCCAGGTGATCACCGTCCCCGACTGTCGGATCTGGTACTGCTGGCGAAGAGCAAAGACAGTCAAGTGTGGGTGTGTGTACACCCCGTAACAACAACGGTGGGAATGCCACCTCCACCTCTAATACACACTCGTGCAGCGTCTGTGTAACCACTTATCTGACGGGAAGTAGGACGAAACAGTCGCGACCCACGCCGGTCCTCTGGTTAGACAGCTGCAACACAATAGCTCTTGGAATCAATCAATACAGGCAGAGAAAGTTACCTCCATAGAAGTACGATATCTCAGCGATGAGGTGGAGATGATGTCTGGGTTTTATGGAGTGAGATGATGAAGAATGAGTGACAGCTGTCAGGAAATAATGAGTGACAGCTGTCACTCCCGGCTGTGTCCGTGGCGGCAGCGCCCTCTCGTGCCTGAAGCCCGCACTTCAGGCAGGGCGCCCTCTGGTGGTGGGCCAGCAGTACCTCCTCTTCTGGCGGCCCACACAACACTTTTCTGTACTTCACCATACTCCACTAGCAGCAGCTGCACCACCTATGAGACACAGTCTGCATTAAAGTCAAATTTTTGAACTTTTCAGGCCACCTGTGCACTCAGTGATCAGGCAAATAGAGACATGTTTATTTTAATACAATGGTACAGACACGTATTGCAGCTACAGCATAAAATAAAATAAAATCAGTAAGAAGTTTCACATTTTTATTTTAAACTCTAATATTAAAATTGAATATTGTCATGCCATTATGACAAATAAACTAAGTTTGATTTCATTTTCATGACCATTTGGTGATTTTATGTGATTTTAATGAGGCAGGGAGACTGCCTCAGTCTGATTCTTTTCACACTCTACTTGGTGAAATCTCTGCAAAAACAGCTGCAGACAGCATCCAAAAGAAAAAAACACCATGGATCCAAAAGAAAAAACACAAGAACAAAACATCTACCACCCAAAATGTAAGACCATGCATACAGCATACCACCTGAATGTGGAGCCATTATTAGATCCAAATATGCAGATGACACTGGATGGGCAGCCATTTAACAGCAAACACAAGACTGAAAAAGAAAACGAAATCATTATCATCATCACTGAAACTGAAACAGAGAGGTCTGAAATCAAATGAAATGAGACAGACAAAATAAGGGATCAGATGAAACCTTGGGCAGTAGGGGTGGACACATCGATCCAAATAGCAATAGTATTGATACTAACATT
The DNA here is from genome assembly GCF_902500255.1 of Thalassophryne amazonica. NCBI lineage: Eukaryota > Metazoa > Chordata > Actinopteri > Batrachoidiformes > Batrachoididae > Thalassophryne > Thalassophryne amazonica. The sequence goes on from NC_047103.1 coordinate 64,425,671, forward strand.
GGTATTGGTAATGTATTGATACTGGTGTGATGGAATACTTTAGTTTCTGTTTTGAAAAAAACTGAACATTACTTAAATGTTACTAAAATATCACACATTTTTACTCATGCATATTTCAGTAAGTTGACAACTTACTTAAGTTGACAGTAGTTTTAATAAAACAGTTTGATCATAAAACTGGAATTGCTATGTGTAATTTATTTTGACTTAAGTGAAATAAATTACTAATCCTCAAAAATGAAGGTAGCAATTTGCATGGACATTTCAGAGTAAAATGGAAGTAAAATATATATACGATGTCTGTTAGAAAAGTATCTGACCTTCTTATTTTTTTCAAAAACCATGTGGATTTGAATCACATGTGATTACATCAGACAAGCTTGAACCTTCGTGCGCATGCGTGAGTTTTTTCACGCCTGTCGGTTGCTTCATTCACCTGTGAGCAGGCTTTGAGTGAGGTGTGGTCCACCCCTCTCCTTTTTTTTTTTGCGAATAAATGTCTGAACGATTTGGAGCTTTGCTGCATCAATTTTTTTCCAGAAACTGTGATCTCTCACAGTTTCTTGTGCGCGGTGGAGCCGCTCCTCTTTCCATGACAAAAACTCCTGTAACAGTGGAATGTGCCGTTCATTTCTAAACTGGACGCTGTCTTGATCCGGTATGTCGTCTGACTAGCACAGGAATTGTGAAAAGACGTGGACATCAGCACTTTTTCAGTACATTAAGACAGACGTGCGGAGGAGCTCCGCACGTCGCGGTGGAGCCGCATGGCACAAAGCAATGCCGTGATGAAGCCTCACAGGACATGTTGGGGCATGTCCAGCTCATGCACAATCACATTCGGATAATCACACGACTGAAAAGACACCGAAAGCCGTCTGAAATCCACCTGAAAGCCGTCCTGTGAGACCAACACAGAGGTGGTTTTGTGCCGCGTAATGAACGACTCCGTGGCGCGTCCCTCCGCTTTTCTTTCCATGAAAAAAACTCCTGTAACAGTGGAATGTGCCGAAAAAGTGCTGATGTCCACGTCTCCTGCCTTTTTGTGAAAGTCAGACGAGGTCCCAGATCAACAAAGCCTTCATGTTGGAAATGATCTGGTTGTTTCAGCGGGGTCTGAGCATGTCGATCGGCGCTGGGAGTGCGCCGCGCTCTCAGCAGTTGTGGGCCGTCCTTAAAGCGGCAGTAACACTCCTTAATCTGTATAATCCCCATAAAATCGTCCCGGAAAGCCATATTAATTTTCCGAACAGTGTCCACCTGGAGGTCTCTCACAGTTTCTGGAAAAAAATTGATGCAGCAAAGCTCCAAATCGTTCAGACATTTATTTGCAATAAAAATCCGACGAGAGGGGTGGACCAGTGCTCACACAAAGCCTGCTCACAGGCAAATGACGCAACCAACAGGCGTGAAAAAACTCACGCATGCGCACGAAGGTTCATGCTTGTCTGATGCAATCACACGTGATTCAAATCCATATGGTTTTTGAAAAAAAGAAAAAGGTCCGATACTTTTCTAACAGACCTCGTCTGTTAAATGAACATAAATTAAATAATCTGACTACTTAACATTAAACCCTTTTAATTTAGTTGGTTCACCTTAACCTTGTAGAGCAAATCAAATGTACTAACCTACTTAACTAAATGCTTTATTAAATTTGATTTATTCTTACTATAAATGTTTCATGACATTTACTCAGTAGTGACTGAGTTGGAATGACTTAAAATGATTCATGCAAACTGTTACCTTATGTTTATTTAAGTTGAGCCAGTGTATTCTTTTTTTAGAGTGTAGCATATACGTATATTGTTTCAGATGCCATGCTGTTTTATGCTATATTAATTATATATTAGATTATGGGTAACGTGCAATATGTTGTTGAATATTCCATAGGCATGCAAGCATTGTGCTGTTTGTTGTTGTATTTTTTTAATTTCTTGAGACAGAAATGTATGCAGAGCACTTGAAGACAAAAAAGACAAATTTCCCCTTGGGGACAATAAAGTGTAATGTATCGTATTGTATGTTGTGCTTTCTTGCTGAAAGTCCGACAGTGACTGGTTTGTATACGTGTTTTACAACCCCAATTCCAATGAAGCTGGGGCGTTGTGTAAAATGTAAATTAAACAGAATACAATGATTTGCAAATCCTCTTCAACCTATATTCAATTGAATACACCACAAAGACAAGATATTTAATGTTCAAACTGATAAACTTTACTGTTTTTGTGCAAATATTTTCTCATTTTGAAATGGATGCCTGCAACACATTTCAAAAAAGCTGGGATAGTGGTATGTTTACCACTGTGTTACATGCTGTTTTGATGATGTGTGAGCTACAAAGGCACAGGAAACTTTGATGGCAGGATGAATGCAGCATGTTATCAGAAGATACTGGTGGAAAATTTTCACTCATCAGCCCAGAAGATGCGCATGAGACGTACTTGGATGTTCCAACATGATAATGATCCAAAACACAAGGCAAGGTCGGCCTGCCATTGGCTATAGCAGAATAAATTGAAGGTTCTGGAGTGGCCATCTCAGTCTACTGACCTCAATATCATTGAGCCACTCTGGGGAATGTGCAGTTCATGCAAGAAAGCTCAGGAATTTACAGGAACTGGAGGCTTTTTTCCAAGAAGAATCAGCAGCTTTACCATCAGAGAAAATAAAGAGCCTTGTTCACAACTACCATAAAAGACTCCAAGCTTTCATAGATGTTAAAGGGTGATGTTCCACACCCTCTCCAAATACAAATGAAGATCAGTGTTTGGAGAGTGTGTGGAAAGCATGTTCCTTTATAACTCAGAAGTATGGATTCCAACAGAAACCACAGAGAATATGGTTGACTTAATAAGAATGACGATAAGATTATGACTGTTGTATTCCACAGAGAAAGATGTTCTTCAACAACAAATGCTTTATTAACAAATCCTTAGGTGTTTACAAGAAAGGTTCAAATTGCAAGTGCTGGGAAAAAAACATGATTTATATACTGCTCAAGTTGTTTACAGTGGTCCCTCGTTTATCGCGGGAGTTATGTTCGAAAAGTAGCCCACAATAGGCGAAATCCGCAAAGTAGTCAGCGTTATTTTTTACAATTATTATAGACGTTTTAAGGCTGTAAAACCCCTCACTACACACTTTATACACTTTTCTCAAACAGGCATTAACATTTTCTCACTTTTCGCTTGTGTGTAAACACTCTCAAAGTTCAAACCTTAGTAGAAAAAATAAGACCAACCTGTTTTCAGGCCCAAACATTTGTTTGAGAAATAAAAATAGAACGTTTTCCTATAAATAATTATGATGGCTTTTAGAACTAACGAATTTAATTTTAACGATCAACCTACGAGGTTGGACACATAAGAAATTATTAATAGTGACTGACCAGTAGTTCACAGTTCCTCTGATCGCGCCTCTTCGTCCTGGCGCCACTCCGCTGTCGCGTCTTTTTCCACTGAGTGACACCTTGGTGCAGGTGTCTTTTTCCACGTGAAGAACACAGTTATGGGTAGTTGTTGGCGTTCTTTTTTCTTCTGGGCGAGAAGATTCTTATAAACATACACGCAGAACGCAATGTGCATGCTCTCCCTTCGCGGTGCCGCGACCGGCCTGCTTGATGAGGATGCAGAACACAATGCGCTGTAAAAAAAAAGCATGCAAAATTGGACTAAAAAAATCAGCGAAACTGCGAGGCCACGAAAGGTAAACCGCATTATAGCAAGGGACCACTGTACTTAGAACACTGTGGAATATTCTATAACTTTGTGGAAAATGTTAGTATAAGTTACAGAAATATTTAGAAAAGCATAGAACCAAATGGAACATTACAGAACATGTAGGAAAGTTCTAGAAGGTTATAGAATAATCTACATGAATCAAGAAATAAGCATGTTTTAGCTCATCTGTAAACAGATGAATTATTCTAGGCTGTTTCACAAAGACTCACAATAATATTGACAGCGAAGACTACTAAAAAGAGTAATCAACATTAGATGGCCCGACAAAATAACGTGATGCCCTGTATGCAAAAACAAAGGAAGAAATGTGGAATGAAAAAAAAAAGAATAAATAAATACCAGAAAAATAAGAGGAATTGGTCAAGCAGTATACCTACCAGATGAAACACCAGCCAAAGCTGCGCTAGAGGAAGCAAGAAAAAAAGTCAAGAAACATAGAAGAGACCAAACAGGAGCCTACACTGTGCAGCACCCCAAACCTAACACTAGAGGGAGCCACTGCGCTAGAACAGAAACAAGTGGAGAAAGGTTGTGTGGCAAATATCGATTTTTATATAATGGCTGAGTGGGATCCTTGTCATTTGATTGGTGCTTTGTATGTCACATGACATGGATTATTCGTTCCATATGTGTTGCATTGCATTTAGAGTGCAATTTGGTTCCATTTAGAGTGCAAATATGGTTCCATATGCAACCATAGGACCTTTGTGGCCGGGACGGCGGTGGGATCGAACCACAGACGGCTCGCACTACAGACCGTTCCGCTACCAGGTCAGCCAAAGGGGAATTCCCCGTTAGCCAAGCTAGCGGGAGCGTCTTTTCAATCAGGACCCGGGACCTTCATCTCGCTACATATCTCCCCATCATTTTTGACTTCGTCCCGAAGTCACAGGTGCATTTAAGCATGTTCTGTGACTACCCACATCCTGTTCGTGACGCCAGATTGCGACCGTAGGACCTTTGTGGCCGGGACGGCAGTGGGATCGAACCCCAAACGGCTCGCATTAAAGATCGTTCCTCTACCAGGTCAGCCAAAGGAGAATTCCACATTAGTCAAGTTAGCGGGAACGTCTTTTCAATCAGGACCCGGGACCTTCATCCCGCAGTCCTATTGCACTCTGCACACACACACACACACAAGTGAGCGCACATGCACACACATGCACACACAACGTGCGCACGCACACACACACACACACACACACAACACACGCGTGCACACACACAAAACAAATCCACTGTGCTGTCTGGAGGCTGCTAGCAGGAAGTTACAATGAAAAGCTGGACTAATTTCTGACGTGATTTTTTTTCCGCTGCACTGAGAATGTACACAGTCTTCTTTTTTGTAGTACACATGGGCACAAGCGCCGACCCGGTTGACACAAGCAAGATGACGATTTGATTGAGCTAAATGACGGTGCTAATTCTTGTAACACATATACACACACACACACAAAATTCACTCCGCTGTAAGCCGTCTGGATGAATGAAGAGCTGTTCAGATGAAAGGCTGACGTGATTTTTGGCTGGACTGAGGAACTACACAAAGTCTTTTTTTATGAAAGTCTGAAGTCAGTGCACAGCATCACCAGACTACATGTCACAATTTGGACTTCAGCTGCAGTGGAACACCAAAATGTAAGTCCCTTTTCTGTTGTTTATAAATTAATAAAATATCAAATGACAAGGCTCTATTTTTGCCATTACATAAAACAAATAATGACTGTTTTTACATGCTTTCAATGGAACAGATATTTAATTCACAGCTTTCACCTCATGAAATATTTGTACCACTGAACTCATAAACATTCATTATTTGTATACTATTAACTCACTAGATGGTGGCCCGGGGTGATCCACCTAACCAGACGAATAACTGGTCTGCTGCAATTTGTAATAGTAAAAGGACTTGTTTGAGGTAGCTCTGGTTGCATGACCTTATATAAGTTATGGAAATGATACATCACAGCATTCACGAACTTTGCTAGGTTTTTTAATTTAGAGATTCTCTTACAATTGAATAATGAGTTCATGGTGTAGAAATTTATGTTTCCCATACAATTTTTCCCCAAATACTTTTCCCTCTCTACATTAAAATACTCACACCTAAATAAATAGTGAAATTCATCGCCAACCTCATCCCAGTCACACACTGGACACATCATCTCTTCCCTGTTCCCCCCATAAAAATGACCCCATTTACAGGTAGATAGTGATTCCTACAACGAAATCTACATAAATTTATCTGACAGGGTTTTATCTATATTATCAATATATATTATCAAATATTAATGTCTTTACTTTGATGTACTCTCTGTGATTGTGTCTTTGATTCTGTTCTCTATTTTTCATATATACATATATGCATGTGTGAGAGTTCATGTACCATTATTCCTTTAAATAATTACTTATTGTCAAAGCAATCATATATGCTGTACTGCTCAAGTGATCATTAAAACTGCCACATGAGAAAGTGAGCAGATGATCTTTGGCTTAGTCAGTGTGCAGACTGTTTTGCTAGAATGTGCAGACTGTTTTGCTAGAGTTATGTTTTTGCTAAGCGCAGATGTGCATCTTTAATTAATGGTTCAGCCTTGAGGGAAGAGCAGGGTGACCGGAACACTGGTTCAGGGCTGGACATTATTATGGGAAGCTTAGGAGACTGAGGGCTCAAAGCCATAACAGTTTTCATATCAACGTGAGACCAGATTTTGTGTCTTTCCATTGTTTTGTGACATTGTCACTCCTATATGCTTGTATGTAACTATATTCAATAAAAAGGAGAAGCAAATGGGTGGGGCCTTCAGAGCAGACGACAGTTCTTGATGAAGGAGCTCCTCGTTTGTTCTCTCCTGATCAGGAAAAGAAATTCAGTGTCTTCTGCGTAATCATTTTCTGTGTGTGTAAACTGAGTTGTTCTTTCCAGGTCCAACTCTGAACGACTCTGACATCTTGGTCTTTCGAGTCGGATGCCAATAGACCGGAAAGTCGTCGGCCCGTGACGGAGAACGCCCGTGGAAGTCCACGGTGCGGGAACCAGTTCCTGCAGACCCTTTTCCGGGGGACGGGTCTCCTCCCTAACGGGTCGACGCTTACCGGGGTGAAGACATTCGAATTCAGCGGCAAAGTCTGATCAAGGGTGAGAACTGAATTTCTTTACGTGCACGTGTGTGCGTGTGGCTGGGACCACTGCGAGGAAAAAAACCCATAATGTCTTTCTTGGTTTGTCTCTTGGCTTAAACACTGTAAGATGTGAAGCAAAAGCCTGGCTGTAAAGCATTAAATTTTACTCTCTGAGAGACAAAGACAAAAGTCAGGTGGCGCAGCGGTTAAAGACCATCTGTTATGGAGCCGCGTGCTCGCGCTGCATTTCCCGCTGTGTCAGACACCTGATGTGGCTGTTGGCTCCAGATTGAGCCGGCAGCAGTTACAATTGGAAATTAATAAAGCAAGAGACAACTAAAAGACCACTTTCGGTCCAGAACAGCGCGTAAAAAACTGTACAGTGTTAGGTTGGTGAAACCTTCAGTGGACGAGCCGTAAAGTTCTGATATAAAAACCGGTTGGAGCAGAAGCGTGATAACAGCGGAGCTGAAACGTGATAACAGCTGAAGCGCAGCGGTGTGAATGTGTTTGTGTGAATATGTGTGTTTTTATGACTGAGGACGTGCGCAACTGAATCGTGGGGGGCCTGTCACCAGTTTAACCCACTGGCAGAAACGAAGCCCTGTCTGTGAAGTAGGTTGTAAGCGTTCTATATGCACCACACCTGTTTGCAAGCCTACGAGTCTGAAAAGAAGCCCTAAGCAAGGTCACCCACCTCTCAGAGGTCAAAGAGGTGACACTTTTCAGACTGATCGGTGACCAAACAGTGAAAAACAGAACAACAGCCTGTTCGTTTAGATCTCCCTATGAGATAACCCCACGAACAGCTAAAATGGGTAACAGTTGTTGTTCTCACAGCCAACATGACACACAGTCAAATGATGTTAGGTACATGGAGACAAAAGATCCAGCATCACCTGAACACTTAAAAATGTGGAGAGAGACAGTTAACTTCTCGGGAAAATTAGTTAAACTCCACAACAAAGTCATTTGATACCATGAAAGAGAACACCAGTGATTTTACAAAAAGGCAAGAGAGATGTGGAGTGAAAAATACACCAGACCATGCTTTTGCACCAAACACAGTAGTTTTTAAACCTGCCGGAGCAGTCATAATGATGTGTGAGGAAGGAATGTATTTTGCAGGAAAGGGCAAAGGTCAGCGCCACAGAGCGGCCAGAGGCAAAGCCCGTGAGCGTGAGATGAAGAGGAAATTGACATGTTGGAAGTGTGGGAGGAATGGATACTTTGTGCGTGAATGTACACACTCGCAAAGATAAAGAGTGTTGTGAAAGTGTAGGAACACGGACCCACAACAGGGGGCGCAATGAACGGACAATGGAGGAAGGTGAATAACAAGGTTTACTATTGTGAAACGAGCACAATGAATACAACAATCACAATTTGGGGTCGAATCCGCTGGTGTCGTGTGGGCAGGCTCGAAGGTAGGAGACGTCCGTCTCAGTCGAACCGAAACCACCCAGATCTCCTCTGCCACCGAACCCTGGAAATACTGGAACCGCCAAGTCCCGAATTCCCAGGTGGCCACTGCCTCCGCTCGTCGGATCCGGTACTGCTGGCGGGAGAGAGCAACAACACAGGCGTGGATGCGACAGCACCCAGTAACGGAGAGGGGAGAAGCCGCCTCCACCTCTAGTCACAATATGGCAGGCAGGTGAGTACTTATCCAAGCAATTTAGCTTACAGTAATCAGCTGTCCTGAAAAGGTTTAACAAGTCTTTTAGCTAGTTAGTCAGAATATAAATGCAGAGAACGTTACCTCAGTCTAAAGGCGATATCTCGGCACTGAGGTGGAGACGCCGTCCTCCTGATATACCTCTGTGCTGAGTGGAACAGCTGTGTCCAGTGATGGGTGACAGCTGTCACCCCGGCTGCTCCCATAAGGCGGCAGCGCCCTCTGGTGCCTGGAGCCCGCACTCCAGGCAGGGCGCCCTCTGGTGGTGGTGGGCCAGCAGTACCTCCTCTTCAGCGGCCCACACAACAAAGAGTTCTTCATTTTCAACATGAATTTTGTTTATGTACACATAAGGTTGCCATTCTTTCTTTTCTAGCAGATTATACTTGTTGTTAGTTTTTCCTTACTTTTATTCTGTTGTCGCTATATAGACAGATTGTGTGTAATTATTGTGTATTGTTTTAGATAAACTGTCAAGGTCACAGTTGCTGGCGCTCCAACATTTTAAAGTGTGGAGTTAAGACACTGAGAAGTAAGTGCGCGTTAATCAATTTTGTACGTGTATTTGAGTGTGAGTTGGTGTCCAGGGAGAAAGATAGAGTATTCTGAGGGAGAATTCTGAAATAGATCTGTTGATGAAATAAAACTTTTCAGCTTGTTAAGATGATAACTCAAAGACAATAAATACTATTGTCTTCCTACTGTCCATATTGAATGCTCATATAACTGGGATGAAGTGGTTAAAATATGGTTGATTATTGTACACTGGATAAGGTGTAAAAGTTGGTTAGTTTCGCCTACTTAACAGATTTTAAGTAAAGCTGATCAAGATTATATTCTAGTAGAGTGATTAATGATTGGTTTATTGTTGTGTGATATATTTTTTTGTGTGTGTTGTAGGTTTGAAATTGTGTGAGGTGATTCTTTTCTGTCTGGGGAAAAAGAAGAAAATTCAGATTGACTGCTTCAATTGAACATTGCAGTATTTGGCCCATCTTGCCTCAGTAATCATGAATGAGCTACTGTGGAACTGATCACTTAGATCAATGAGTTCCAGCGGGTATTCATTGTCTGGAAACAGGCTCATCTAGGCAATGAAGACTTTGGGTTATAAAACATTTCTATGAATCAGTTCCCCAGTATACATATTAAATACTGCTAAAAGATTGAAAAATTGTTGATTGACTGATCCACTAATTTTTTGATGACATGTAACAGACAGAAGGGAGCAGTGGTTGTGGTAGATTCTCTGGGGACTATTAAAAACTGATTGTGAGACTGTGATTGCATACCCAGTTCTTGACCTCCGGGCCCCAAACAGTCTGACAGAAGGTTGGCGAAAGAAAAAAAAAGTCTCCTATCAGTCCACTGTAATTAACAGTTCCGTTGAGTTCTACGTGTATGCATGTAATATGTTGTGTGTAATGTAACACAGGTCTTCTTTGGACCTGTGGACGTTTTTTGGGTTTTTATTTGAGAAGAGTTGGGTTATTTTGCTTGTTTGTTGTAGCAGTTGTGGGATTTTGTTCTTGGTTCTGGGTGTTGGAGGAGGGGCGTGTACACACACAGCTGCTGAGGGAAGCTCTAAATGCTCACCTCCCTCCTCCTCCTCCTCCTCCTCCTCCTCCTCTCCCTGCCACTCCACACCCCCACAACTTGAGGGAGGATTTGAGAAAAGCTGCAGCGATGTTTTGTTGTGCTTTAACACATGAAACACAGGGGTTTTACATGTAATTGCTTGCATATAATTGATACTAGTGTTTTAAAAGTGTTTGTAACTGTTAAATTTAGAGAGATATTGTTTATTTGATGTAATCAGTTCCAGCTTTAATGTTGTTTTGCATTACGTTGCACTGACTTTACCAAATACATTCAGTGTTCTATTTTTTGAAGCGTGGTTTGTTTTGGGAACAAAGTGTAATTTATCACTCCAGCCGAAGAGCAGAGCAGAAGGTTGTACAGTGTGTGAACAGTAAAACTATGTTGATTATTGTAACATGTTTATAGAGCTCCTGTTGAAAGCATTAATGTTGGTGAGGGTGAATTAACAGCAATGTAGAAGCAACAAATAATAATAACTCAATATTTTGACCATCCTGTGTTTTGATTGAAATAATGTGAACTCTCATGAGATGCAACTAACCCCTGCTGCAAATTAAATGAGAATCTGCAGGCTTTCATAAAGCATTGATGACCAATGAAGTGCTTATTAATTATTATTTGATGTATACAGATTAAGTTAGGCCTTAAAGGATAGAGATTGTTTGACAACTTTTCACATGATTATTGTCCATCCTGACCCATAGTTATTCCTGCGAACCAAACATTGTTTATGTATCAGATTCTGTCATTATTTCTATTTATTATTGGTTTTTAAGCATTGATTAATCCAACAGTTCTATTCTGGGATGATTTGCTAAAAGATACTTCAATTCACTTTCAGTGATCCTGCATGTTTGATGTTCTGTGCAATTAAAGCTGTTTTGACATGACACCTCTTAATGGGTGTTCCCCCACCCCGTGGAACCCCTGCCCAGTATGGAAGGCTGCGAGCCCATGACGGGTAAGATCCCATCTTAAACCCTGGGACAACCTAAGGCAGGCACAGTCATGATTACTCGACCTTGTCTCTGTGACACTCTGACTCACTAGGACATGAGGATATGGCACTGGGGTACTGTGGTGGGGTCACATTTGCCCGTATGCCTACATGGTAGGCAGTGTATTGATCTAATTGTAGTACTGGATCATTGTTGGGAATTGAATTGTCATATTAAGATTGGCCTGCACGTAATAATCGATAATCAATGCTTATCATTCATCCAATCAATCAGTTTTTGCAAATTAATGCGTCACAATGTCCACCAAACCGCTGATGGGGTGTATGCCTAATCTTCAAACAAACCAGTCCTGCCCTGCATCCTCTTCAAGTGGGCAGCTGTCTTAAATCATGGACCATGTCACGTTTTACGGCTGGGATGGTTGGACTGGTTAATAATCATTTTGTGACTTTAGGATTTTAGGCATATGCAAAACATTACTGCAGAGCATGTTTAATCTGTGCGAAACACAACTCGCAGGGTAATGAGAGACCAAAACGAGATCAATTTCCAACCCCTCAATACCCGTTTCAAACAATCCATATGGATTTTATTGAATTGAACCAATGTGAAGGGAAAAAATATTGCCTAGTATTGATTGATGCATATAGCAAATGGGTAGAGGTGTTCCCTGTTAAACATGCAGATGCTCTGACAGTTGCAAAGATACTTTGTAGAGACATAATTCCAAGACATGGACTACCTGAAACAATGTACAGTGATAATGGTACTCATTTTGTAAATAAAATCATCCAACATTTGACAGAACATTTGAAAATAAATGCAAAAACACATTGTGCTTATCATCCTCAAAGTGCAGGTTTAGTGGAAAGAACAAATGGAACAATTAAAAGTAAGTTCAGTGTTGGGGAAAGTGTAATGCACTGACCCACAACAGGGGGCGCAAATGAATGGTCAATAGATAATCCAATAAATACAATTTATTGCGGCAAATGTGCACAACAGGTCGAATACTGCTTTTAGACAATCAATCACAAGATACAATAAGTGACGTGTGGGCAGGCCCGAGGGTAGGAGACGCCTATCCAGAGAAGAGCCGGGGCCCACAAGGTTCCGCCGCCAACGAATACCTGCAGTATACCGAAGCCGCCAAGTCCCGAGTCCCCAGGTGGCCTCTGCTTCCAGCTGTCAGATCCGGTACTGCTGGCAGGAACAAAAACAGGTTAAGGGTGGGTGTGAGCACACACCCAGCAAACAGTCAGCAAAAAACAGTCTTTAGTTTCCAACGGAGGGAAAACTTCCACCTCCAATCCAGAAACCCGGCACGTGCAGTATCAGTGAGTTACTTAGCGAAGTTTGGCCTGGGGAGCGAAGACGTCAGCCCTCCACGAACCACAAACCCAGCCTCCAGCTGCAAGCACTCACAGAAACGACTGCAAACAATACAGAAGCAAAAACTGTATGTGAAAGACTCAAAAACGGCTGAGCAGTTTACCTGTGAGGTAAGCTGATATCTCGGCAGAGATGTGGTGTCTCCTCCAGGCTTTTATAGTGAAGCTGATGATGATTACTGACAGCTGTCAGTCCTGGCTCCTGGGTGGCCACTGCGCCCTCTAGTGCCTGAAACCCGACAACAGGCAGGGTGCCCTCTGGCGTTGGCCAGCAGTACCTCCTCTTTGGGCGGCCCACACAACAGGACTCCCCCTCAACGGGCACCTCCTGGCGCCCGACCAGGCTTGTCAAGGTGTCGCTGGTAGAACTCGGCCAGGAGGGCCGGATCCAGGATGAAGCTCCTATTCACCCAGGAGCGTTCTTCAGGTCCGTAACCCTCGCAGTCCCCCAGATATTGGAGATCCCGACCCCTCCGGCGAACATCCAGGAGCCTGCGGACTGTTCACGCAGGCTCGCCGTCGATGATGCGGGCAGGAGGCGTCGCTGGTCCGGTGGGTGCAAAGGTCCGAGGTGTGGTATGGTTTGACTTTGGAGACATGGAAAACCGGATGGATCCGCAGTGAAGCTGGGAGTTTCAGCTTCACTGCGGCTGGACTGATGATTTTGGTGATCTTAAATGGTCTGATATACCTGTCCATCAGTTTGGGTGACTCCGTGTTGAGAGGAATGTTCTTTGTTGACAGCCAGACCTCCTGCCCGGGCTGATATTCTGGGGCCGGGGCGCGTCGGCAGTCTGCATGGCTCTTCGCCCTCGTCCGGGCTTTCAGCAGGGCAGAGCGGGCTGTTCGCCACACCCGATGGCACCTCCTGAGGTGGGCCTGGACCGAGGGAACCCCGGCTCCTATCCCTGAGTCAGAGGCATCTACTTCCACAACAAACTGGCGGCTAGGATCGGGCTGCACCAGAACTGGCGCAGTAGAGAACCGGCGTTTCAACTCCCTAAACGTGGCTTCGCACCGATCCAACCAGGTGAAGGGAACTTTTGGGGAGGTCAGGGCTGTAAGGGGACCAACAACCTGACTATAGCCCTTGATAAACCTCTGATAGAAATTAGCGAAGCCGAGGAACTGTTGCTGCTTCCTACGACTTGCCGGTTGGGGCCAATCTCTCACCGCCGCTACCTTGGCCGGATCGGGGGTGACGGAGTTGGAGGAGATAATGAACCCCAGGAAGGACAAAGAAGTACGGTGGAACTCGCACTTCTCGCCCTTCACAAACAGCCGGTTCTCCAACAACCGCTGCAGGACCTGATGTACATGTTGCACATGAGTCTCAGGATCCGGGGAGAAGATGAGGATATCATCTAGGTATACGAAGACAAACCGATGCAGGAAATCCCGCAAGACGTCGTTTACCAATGCTTGGAACGTCGCGGGGGCGTTAGTGAGGCCGAACGGCATGACCAGGTACTCAAAGTGACCTAACGGGGTGTTAAATGCCGTCTTCCATGTGTCTCCCTTCCGGATCCAAACCAGGTGATACGCATTCCTAAGATCCAATTTTGTAAATATTTTGGCTCCATGCAGGGGCATCAACACTGAATCTAATAGGGGCAACGGGTATCGGTTGCGAACCGTGATCTCGTTCAGCCCTCTAAAATCAATGCATGGACGGAGTCCCCCGTCCTTCTTGCCCACAAAAAAGAAACCAGCACCTAACGGGGAGGAAGAGTTCCGGATCAACCCGGCAGCTAAAGAGTCCCGGATGTAGGTCTCCATCGATTCGCGCTCGGGGCGTGAGAGGTTGTACAGTTTGCTGGACAGAAACTCAGCGCCCGGGATCAATTCAATGGCACAATCATACGGTCGATGCGGGGGAAGCGTGAGTGCCAGATCTTTGCTGAAAATGTCAGCAAGATCGTGGTACTCAGATGGCACCGCCGTGAGATTGGGAGGGACTCGAACCTCCTCTTTAGCAGTCACTCCGGGTGGGACCGAGGATCTTAAACACTCCCGGTGGCAGGTTTCGCTCCATTGAGCCACAACCCCAGACGGCCAATCGATCCAGGGATTGTGCTTACTAATCCATGGATAGCCCAAAATAACTCTGGAGGTAGAAGGTGTTACGAAGAACACGATCTCCTCCCTGTGGTTTCCAGACACAACCAGTGTTAAGGGCTGTGTCTGGTGTGTTATTAGTGGAAGGAGGGTGCCATCTAGTGCCCGTACCCAGCAGTACCTCCTCTTCGGGCAGCCCACACAACACTCAGGAAAATGCATGAAAGAAGAAAAAACAAAAACTGGGTTTATTGTTTGGATTTGGTGAAACTGTACATGCATATAACACCCAGCTCAGAGACTGGCCTTACACCATTTGAAATTTTGTATGGCAGGCCCTACAGAATACCAGATTTACAGAAGATAGCTGGGCCTGATAGTGAAGATGAGGGATTAGTTGATTACATGAGACGAATATTGTCCCATAAGAATGTTATACATTCTAACACGATACCAGAATCTCCTATTTCTGTGCAGGGTCCTGAGAGTCAGGTCCAGATCGGTGACTGGGTGCTGATAAAGACTATTAAGGAAAAGAACTGGTCATCTCCGAGGTGGGAAGGCCCATTCCAAGTGCTGCTAACCACCCCAACTGCAGTGAAAATTGCAGAGAGGCCATCTTGGGTGCATCTATCCCACTGCAAAAGACAAAGATTCCATGAAAGATCCCAAACAAGACAAGGGGAGCAACATGTAACAGTGACGGCTGATGGCCTATGGGCCCAGCAATGGCTGGAAGCGCGTCGTAACAGAGACAGAGAGTGACCAGGAGTGAACACAGACAAAGACCAGAGATTGAAGCAGATGCCAGGGTCCTGAAGCAGATGAGAAACCAGCTACAACCGAGGAGAATCCTGTGAACTTGAACCAGGATCAGAAGCAGACGTACTACAAGCTTGAAATATAGCACTGACGTGACCAGACCAGGAGAAAAGAAGCAGACGAAACTGCATCCTTGAGAACGGGAGACAAGAAAATCCTGTTCTATTGCTGTGCACCTGTGTTTGAAGAAAACGTCAAGAGCAGGGCACAGGACAGAGTACATGACACATTATTTTAATTCCACTTGCAGCATGCCTTACACATACTGATGATAGTACAGATTTATGCACTACAGCTGAAGGGAACTAACATAAAAAGAGTTCCAGTCTCAGTTCAGTCCCTTGCTGGACTGAATTGAGACTGTGAACTGTCACCTTCAGCCCCTAAGCCCAGACAAACTGAACCTTTTTGTCACCAAAGAAAGAAGACGTCTTCAAAACCAGAACTGTTGTCTCTCTCTCTGTCCCTAGAAAAAAAAAAAGAGAAAACCTCATGACAGGGGGAGTGAGAGAGGCATAGCAACAGGTTGTTCAAAATACTGTTTTAGCTATGGAGAGCTTTGCTGCCAGAGCAGGCTGCAAACTACGCACCCTGCTGATGATTTTGACAATTATTGCTGTGATTGTGGCATTTACTGTATGGTGGTATGAAAAAATATATGAACCACATTACAATTCAGACCAGAAGAAAGTGATACCTGTATTCAAATCTGGTGACAAGCATCTTTACTAACCATAGGCCTGTGTCTTTCTAGTGTCACAATTTTCAAAGATATTGGAAAAACTTTACAATAACAGATTTATTGAACGACATAACTTGCTTAATAATAGTCAATATGGGTTTAGATGCAATAGAAGCGATTAATAAGCACATGGAGTTTGTGTCTTTCATGGAGTTCGTCAGGGTTCTGTGTTAGCACCAAAGTTATTCATATTGTATATCAATGATTTATGTATTTTGTTCAGGAGATAATTTGCAACAATTATTAGATGATCTGGGGTCAGAGATGATAAAGTTGAGGAGTGGGTTCGATATGAACAAACCATCACTAAATTGGTCTAAAAACTAAAATAATGTTATCTGGAAACTATAAAAAAGATAAACAAATACAGTTAAACATACAGGGGGCAATAACTACAAAACTACAGCATTAAGAATAATTCATAATGCAGGTTATCTGTTATGTGTCGGACGCAGCCCGGAGAACCGACCAGCGTTTGAAGGACCCAGTATAAAATAAGCAGAGCACGGTACAAAGGATAACAGAGTTTAATAAACATAACAGTGATGTGAAAAATATAAAAGTGCGCGGTCTGGCGTGGTGGATTGCGGTGCGCTCCCAGCAGCGCTAACGGTCCGGAGCCAGAACCAGTTCGGACCCAAGGACCCCGCCGACACCCCCAGGTGGCTGCGACAAACCGAGTCTGTGAAAGAAGAAATCATTATGTGAGTCCACACTCAACACACAGAGAGACCACTCAAAGGTGTACAAACAGCAAACACTTCCTGGCTTAATTGCAAATCAGCTTCCCACCCTGCAGGCATAGAACACCCTGTTCACAAAACTCCACTGCAGTGGAAGCTGATTTAAACGACCAACATACAGCTCAATATAATAAGGTGTGAGGGACATCACATTTACTGACTGTATAAATGTTAGTCACAAAATCTAACGTACCTCAGGAAGTGTGCTGACGAGCGTGAGACCTCACCCCCTCCTCTTTCACAGACCATGCATCAAACCTGGACGTTCTCTGCATCCACTGATGATGAGATGGCTCTTGAGACGACGATCTCACCCGTCTGGTCACAAGGTCGAGTCTCTGGCAAATACACACTGTGTACTCCAGTCTTAAATGCCACCATGTTCCAATCCATGTAGATGCACCACAGCTGTGAGTCCTGACGAGCCGCAGGTGATCAGCCTCAGGTGATCAGGGTGAGGTCCTGATAAACTCAGCTACACAGCCACTCAGTCCCAAATGCAAGCCACCTGGAAGGAAAAACAAAAGACAGGACAAAAGACAGAAACAAAAAGGCAGCCAGGCCCCCCCAGCCATACAACAGTTATCAGGATCATACCAATCCACTGTTTATTAAATCAAAGATTTTAAAGCTCCATGATTTCATTTAAGACTGTTCAATTGATGTATAAAGTAAAAAAATAAGCATGTACCTCTCAGAATTCAAGGATATTTTATGCAAAGAGAAGGAATATATAATTTAAGGGATTTGTATCATTTTAAAGTTGCGGGCGCAAGGACGACCAGGAAATGCTTCTATGTCTCTGTTTGTGGCCAAAAAAAAAAAAAATTGGAATAAGCTACCTGAGAAACTCCAACGATGTCCAAATATCAATCAGTTTAAATATTTATACAAAGAAATGGTGTTCGACAGGTATGTATCTGATGGAAACCGCTGAATTGTGTTGTATGTTGAATGTGCTTCATCTAAATTTTTACCATTGTATGTACTGGGGTAACTAGAACGAAATGGGAGCTATTCATACTCTGACGTTATTGAGGAGCACTGTGAGTATAGGCTTTATTACGAACGGTAGCTGGACCTCATGGCTCTTCTTCAGATTGTGGTATCACATCCTGCTACACCTGCTCACCCCATTGTTATTTTATTTTTTTTTTTACTTACTATGTGTTATGATTTGTTGTATGATTCCTCTTGCTTGATCAATGGCTCAACAGATGATTTCCACCACAGTTGATGGCTTATTGCTGGACCGTTACTATGTTGCGTTATTGCTATCGGAGGCTGAATTATGTCACCCCATCCAGATGGGGAAAAAACTGGTGGTTAAGTACACTGTTTGTAAGCTTTCTGATGTTTCTACAATGATGATGTTGTGAGTGTAGACATTTAAATTCGATAAACAGGGAGGAAGAATGACAGGGTTTTCTCTATATTATCAATATATATTATCAAATATTAATGTCTTTACTTTGATGTACTCTCTGTGATCGTGTCTTTGATTCTGTTCTCTATTTTTCATATATACATATATGCATGTGTGAGAGTTCATGTACCATTATTCCTTTAAATAATTACTTATTGTCAAAGCAATCATATATGCTGAACTGCTCAAGTGATCATTAAAACTGCCACACGAAAAAGTGAGCAGATGATCTTTAGCTTAGTCAATTTGCAGACTGTTTTGCTAGAATGTGCAGACTGTTTTGCTAGAGTTATGTTTTTGCTAAGCGCAGATGTGCATCTTTAATTAACGGTTCAGCCTTGAGGGAAGAGCAGGGTGACCGGAACACTGGTTCAGGGCTGGACATTATTATGGGAAGCTTAGGAGATTGAGGGCTCAAAGCCATAACAGTTTTCATATCAACGTGAGACCAGATTTTGTGTCTTTCCATTGTTTTGTGACATTGTCACTCCTATATGCTTGTATGTAACTATATTCAATAAAAAGGAGAAGCAAATGGGCGGGGCCTTCAGAGCAGACGACAGTTCTTGATGAAGGAGCTCCTCGTTTGTTCTCTCCTGATCAGGAAAAGAAATTCAGTGTCTCCTGCGTGATCATTTTCTGTGTGTGTAAACTGAGTTGTTCTTTCCAGGTCCAACTCTGAACGACTCTGACATTATCCTATCTACATTATCCAATTTAATTAAGTAATCTTCCATATTAAGCTCATCTTTTTAAAAATTCTATAGTTAGTGCATTGACTGTGAAAATCTTAGCTCGCCACTCTTGTTTAGACAAGCCATTCAGTCTGAGTTTAAGAGCTTCTTTAAAGTGCTTACTATTAAAATTATTCAATTCATTAATCCATATATTGCGAAATCCTGCATTATTAAGTGTGGTTTCTACCATCACAACCTATTTTGATGTAAATGGGGTCTCAGAGTCTGTATGCATACATTTCAGTAGTTTATACAAAATCACAGACAATTTGGACTGTTTGCCTGTCATCATCCTACTCCAGAAGGCAACTATTCTTTGCCTAACCACACCTATTAATTCATCTCAACCTGTTTCACTATAAACCATGCAACCTGGAGTGTAACTCACAACGTTTAGAATTCCTTTAAGGAATTTTCTGTAGAAAACTTAAATTTCTGTGATATCTTCACACCCCCCAAATTTCACAGCCATATAATAAAACAGGCAACACCAACTTCTCAAACAGATCACACTGAACATCCACTGAGAGCTTCAGTCTATGGACTTTTGATGTCATACTAAATAGAGCTCTTCTGGCTTGAGTAACTTGCTTTGCAACGCACTTCCGATGAGTTCCGTTGTAATTAAACAATACACCTAGATAAACATAAGAATCAACTATCTCAAGTGGGTCTCTACCAAAGTTAAATATAGGCTTATTCCTAATCTTACCTCTAGAAAAAAATTACAATTTTAGTTTTGCTAGTATTTACAGTCAATTTCCAATTGTGACAATATGAGAATACAGCATTTAAGGCGTTTTGTAGATCAACTGGTGATTCTGCCATTATAACGATATCATCAGCGTACAACATAACATACAAGCACAAACACACCTCCACATCATCATCACTTAAAATATTTCTTACGTCATGAGAAATAGCATCTAACTTAGCCACATGGGGTGTGCAGCCAGCACATTCTGAGTGCCAGTCCCAAGCCCGGATAAATGAGGAGGGTTGCATCAGGAAGGGCATCCGGCGTAAAACAAGCCAACCAACTATGCAGACTAAGAATTGAATTTCCATACCGGATCGGTCACGGCCCGGGTTAACAACGTCCGCCACCAGTGCTGTTGCCCAACAGGGTGCCGGTGGAAATTGGGCTACTGCTGGGCGAAGACAACGAAGGAGAGGAGGAGAACATTTCCACAAACAGCGGGAGAAGAAGAAAACTAGAAGGGTGGAAAAGAAAGTGGAGACTTTGAATGTTGGTAGTATGACTGGTAAAGGGAGAGAGCTGGCTGATATGATGGAGAGGAGAAAGGTAGACATATTGTGCGTGCAAGAGACCAAGTGGAAGGGAAGTAAGAGCAGGAGCATCTGTGGTGGGTACAAGTTATTGTACCATGGTGAGGACAGGAAGAGAAATGGTGTTGGGGTAATTTTAAAGGAAGAGTATGTTAAAAGTGTGTTGGAGGTTAAGCGAGTGTCTGACAGGGTGATGAGTGTGAAGTTGGAAATTGAAGGGGTGATGATGAATATCATCAGTGCATATGCCCCACAGGTAGGTTGTGAGATGAAGGAGAAAGAAGATTTCTGGAGTGTGTTAGATGAGGTGGTGGAGAGTGTGCCCAAGCATGAAAGAGTGGTGATAGGAGCAGACTTCAATGGGCATGTTGGTGAAGGGAACAGGGGTGATGAGGAAGTAATGGGTAGATATTGTTGGGAGAGTGTCGTGACACGGACCCACAACAGGGGGCGTTAATGAACGGACAATGGATAAGCCAAAAAGTAACAATTTAATGTTGTGAATCGCACAACGAAGTACAGACAATAACAATATGGTGGAATGTCAATTATACACAAGGTGACGTGTGGGCAGGCTCGAAGATAGAAGACGTCTGGCGAGAGAAGAGCCGGATCCCACACAGCTTCCACCGCCAACAGATCTGAAGAACACCGGAGCCGCCAAGCCCTGCGCCCCAGGTGGCCACTGTCTTCAGCAGTCAGACCCGGTACTGCTGGCAGAGAACAGAAACAGTATTGATGAGTGTGAGTTCGCACACTCAGTAATCCCACAGTGTGTGTTCCTTAAGGAGGGAGCACCTCCACCTCCAATCACACACTCGTGCAGCTCCTGTTTAACCACTTATCTGGTTTGGGGTGTAAGGCGAAGCCGTCGCAGTCCACACCAAACGCCAATACCGCAGATAAGTACACACCACAAGAAAACGGCTGCAAAGAAGTTCAGATTATTACTTAATGTTGTAAGTCAGCAGAGAAATTACCTGAATGGTAGCTGATTTCTCGGCGGGGAGGTGGAGTTGCAGTCTGGCCTTTATGGTGATGGTGTTGAATAATGGATGAGTGACAGCTGGTACGGATGATGAGTGACAGCTGTCACTCCCGGTCGCCCCGACGTCCTCACGTGCTTGAAGCCCACACTTCAAGCAGGGCGCCATCTTGTGGTGGTGGGCCAGCAGTACCTCCTCTTCAGCGGCCCACACAACAGGACCCCCCCCTCAACGGGCACCTCCTGGCGCCCGACCAGGCTTGTCCGGGTGACAGGTGTAGAAGTCGGCCAGGAGGGCCGGGTCCAGGATGAAGCTCCTCTTCACCCAGGAGCGCTCTTCGGGGCCATAACCCTCCCAGTCCACCAGATACTGGAACCCCCGGCCCTTTCGACGGACGTCCAGGAGCCGGCGTACTGTCCACGCGGGCTCCCCGTCGATGATCCGGGCAGGAGGCGGCGCTGGTACAGGGACACACAGTGGTGAGGTATGGCAGGGCTTGAGTCTTGACACATGAAAAACGGGGTGTATCCGCAGTGAAGCTGAAGCTGCCAGCTTCACTGCGGCCGGACTGAGGACTTTGAGTATAGTAAAAGGTCCTATGTACCTGTAGGGGGATGTCCTTTGTGGATAGCCAAACCTCCTGCCCGGGCTGGTATGCAGGGGCCGGGGAATGCCGGCGGTCTGCTTAGCCCTCGTCCGGGCTCTGAGCAGGGCAGAGCGGGCGGTACGCCACACCCGACGGCACTTCCTCAGATGGGCCTGGACCGAGGGCACCCCGACCTCTCCCTCCACTAGCGGAAATAATGGGGGCTGGTACCCCAAACACACCTCAAATGGGGAGAGGCCGGTGGCAGATGTAACTTGGCTATTATTATGGTCACTATCGTGAGGATGGTAGTCATGCCCTGGGACGGCGGGAGGCCCGTGACAAAGTCCAGGCCGATGTGAGACCAGGGGCGATGAGGCACGGGCAGAGGCTGGAGGAGGCCTTGGGCCTTGTGGTGGTCGGCTTTGCCCCTGGCACAGGTGGTGCAGGCCTGGACATACTCCCGGATGTCGGCTTCCATAGACGCCCACCAGAAGCGCTGCCGGACCACTGCCACGGTCCTTCGCACCCCTGGATGACAGGAGAGCTTGGAACCGTGACAGAAGTCAAGGACCGCAGCCCTGGCCTCTGGTGGGACGTACAATTTGTCCTTCGGACCTGTCCCCGGGTCCGGGCTCCATGTCAGGGCCTCCCGGACGGTCTTCTCCACGTCCCAGGTAAGGGTGGCCATGACAGTGGACTCGGGGATGATGGTTTCAGGGGGGTCTGACAGCTCGGTCTTGACCTCCTCTTCATGCACCCGGGACAGAGCGTCAGATCGTTGGTTTTTCGTCCCGGGGCGGTAGGTGATCCGAAAGTCAAAACACCTGAAGAGCAGCGACCAGCGGGCTTGCCTGGGGTTCAGACGCCTGGCGGTCCGAATGTACTGCAGGTTCCGATGGTCCGTGAAAACCGTAAATGGTACCGATGCTCCCTCCTACAGGTGTCTCCACTCCTCAAGAGCCTCCTTCACCGCAAGAAGTTCCCGATTGCCGACGTCATAGTTCCTTTCAGCCGGGGTCAACCTGCGGGAAAAGTAGGCACATGGATGGATAACCTTGTCGGACTCCCCGCTCTGGGATAGCACGGCTCCTATCCCTGAGTCAGAGGCATCCACTTCAACTACAAACTGGCGATTGGGATCGGGCTGCACCAGAACCGGTGCAGTCGAGAACCGGCGTTTCAACTCCCTAAACGCGGCTTCGCACCGATCCGACCAGCTGAAGGGGACTTTTGTGCAGGTCAGGGCTGTCAGGGGGCTAACTACCTGACTGTAGCCCTTGATGAACCTCCGGTAGAAATTTGCAAAACCGAGGAACTGTTGCAGTTTCCTACGGTTTGTTGGTTGGGGCCAATCTCTCACCGCCGCAACCTTGGCCGGATCAGGGGCGACGGAGTTGGAGGAGATTATGAACCCCAGGAAGGACAAAGAAGTGCGGTGGAACTCGCACTTCTCGCCCTTCACAAACAGCCGGTTCTCCAACAACCGCTGTAGGACCTGACGTACATGCTTGACATGGGTCTCAGGATCCGGAGAAAAGATGAGTATATCGTCTAGATATGCGAAGACAAACCGATGCAGGAAGTCCCGCAAGACGTCATTAACCAACGCTTGGAACGTCGCGGGCGCATTGGTGAGGCCTAACGGCATGACCAGGTACTCAAAGTGACCTAACGGGGTGTTAAATGCCGTCTTCCACTCGTCTCCTTCCCGGATCCGAACCAGGTGATAAGCATTCCTAAGATCCAATTTTGTGAAAAATTGGGCTCCATGCAAGGGCGTGAATACTGAATCCAACAGAGGTAGCGGGTATCGGTTGCGAACCGTGATCTCGTTCAGCCCTCTGTAATCAATGCATGGACGGAGTCCGCTGTCCTTCTTGCCCACAAAAAAGAAACCAGCACCCATCGGGGAGGTGGAGTTCCGGATCAACCCGGCAGCTAACGAGTCCCAGATGTAGGTCTCCATTGATTCGCGTTCCGGACGTGAGAGGTTGTACAGCCTGCTGGACGGGTACTCAGCGCCCGGTATCAAATCAATGGCACAATCATACGGATGGTGTGGGGGCAGCGTGAGTGCCAGATCCTTGCTGAAGACGTCAGCAAGGTCATGGTACTCGGCTGGCACTGCCGCCAGATTGGGGGGGACCGAAACCTCCTCCTTAGCTGTCACACCGGGTGGAACCGAGGATCCTAAACACTCCCGGTGGCAGGTTTCGCTCCACTGAACCACAACCCCAGACGGCCAATCAATCCGGGGATTGTGTTTTAACACCCATGGAAAACCCAATATCACTCGGGAGGTAGAAGGTGTCACATAAAACACAATCTCCTCCCTGTGATTCCCAGACACCACCAATGTCACTGCCTGTGTCTGGTGTGTGATTAGTGGAAGAAGGGTGCCATCTAGTGCCCGCACCGACAATGGTGACGGTAAGGCCACTAGAGGGAGCCCAACCTCCTTTGCCCATCTGCTATCCAGCAGATTCCCCTCCGACCCCGTGTCCACCAGTGCTGGGGCGTGAAGGGTTAGATCCCCACTCAGGATTGTGACTGGGATACGTGCAGATTTTCGGGGTTTCCCCGCGTGGGTATTGTGACCCACCCTTAGCCCAGTCTCTAAGGACGAGTGCTGCTGTTTTGACCGTTTGGGGCATTCTCTCTATGTGTGCTCGGTTGAGCTGCAGAGAAAACACTCTCCACGGATCAGCCTCCTTTGTCTCTGATCTGATCGCTTTTTGGCCCTGCTCGTCGCCATAGCAACGTCAGCAAGGGGAGCTGTCGTCACGTGGAGAGCCCTGGCTGTGGAGCGTGGGGAAGTCGGCTCCCTTTCGGACCCGGGACAAAGAGGGACGGCTTGTGCCTGACCACGCCCTTCGTCTCGCTCCCGTCGGTGTTCTGTTAATCGGTTGTCTAACCGTATAACCAGGTTGATAAGCCTGTCTAAATCCCGCGGCTCGTCCTTCGCCACCAGGTGCTCCTTAAGGACCAGAGACAGTCCGTTTACAAAGGCGGCGCGGAGCGCAACAGCATTCCAGCCGGCTCGCACTGTCGTGATGCGGAAGTCGACTGCATACTTCGCTGCGCTTCGACACCCCTGTCTTATCGACAGCAGCACGCTTGAAGCGGTCTCGCCTCTATGAGGGTGGTCGAACACCTGTCGGAACTCCCTCACAAACTCAGTGTAAATTGTTAGGAGCCGTGAATTCTGCTCCCAGAGCGCCGTAGCCCAGGCGCGTGCCTCTCCTCGAAGCAACGTGTACATGACGGGACGCTGTGAAAAGATGAGCGAGCACTGCATCAAGAAGTCCGCGCACGTCTCCACACAGCCTCCGTACAACTCCGGAGGGCTTATGTATGCTTCAGGGGAAGGTGGGGGGGTTCGTTGAACGACCAGTGGAATGTCTGTCTCTGGCATTCGGTCAGAAGGAGGAGGTGCTGCAGCAGTGCCCTGAGCATGCGCTTCCACCAGGGCGGTGAGAGCCTCCATCTTCCGATTGAGAACAATGCTCTGCTCAGTAACTAAGTCCAACCGAGCAGTAAAAGCGGTTAAGATGTGCTTCAGCTCACCTAACACGCCTCCTGCTGGCGCCTGTGCACCTCGCTCTTCCATTGGCTGTTCAAACGATGGTTGACGCCCCTCGGGATCCATGATGCTGGCCGAGAAATCCTGTTGGGAGAGTGTCGTGACACGGACCCACAACAGGGGGCGTTAATGAATGGACAATGGATAAGCCAAAAAGTAACAATTTAATGTTGTGAATTGCACAACGAAGTACAGACAAGTCTGTGTTCCTTAAGGAGGGAGCACCTCCACCTCCAATCACACACTCGTGCAGCTCCTGTTTAACCACTTATCTGGTTTGGGGTGTGAGGCGAAGCCGTCGCAGTCCACACCAAACGCCAATACCGCAGATAAGTACACACCACAGGAAAACGGCTGCAAAGAAGTTCAGATTATTACTTAATGTTGTAAGTCAGCAGAGAAATTACCTGAATGGTAGCTGATTTCTCGGCGGGGAGGTGGAGTTGCAGTCCGGCCTTTATGGTGATGGTGTTGAGTAATGGATGAGTGACAGCTGGTACGGATGATGAGTAACAGCTGTCACTCCCGGTCGCTCCGACTCCCTCTCGTGCTTGAAGCCCGCACTTCAAGCAGGGCGCCATCTTGTGGTGGTGGGCCAGCAGTACCTCCTCTTCAGCGGCCCACACAACAGATATGGTATCAAGGATAGGAATGGGGAAGGACAGATGGTAGTTGATTTTGCAAAAAGGATCGAACTGGCTGTGGTGAATACCTACTTTAAGAAAAGGAAGGAGCACAGGATAACATATAAGAGTGGAGGAAAGTGCACACAGGTGGACTACATTCTTTATAGGAGATGCAAGCTAAAAGAAATCAGAGACTGTAAGGTGGTGGCAGAGAGAGTGTCGTTAGACAGCATAGGATGGTTGTTTGTAGGATGACTTTAGAGGTAAAGAAGAAGAAGAAGAAGAGAGTGAGAGCTCAAGAAAGGATCAGATGGTGGAAGCTGAAGGAGGAAGACTGTTGTGTGAAATTTAGCGAGCAGGTGAGAGAAGCACTGGTTGGAGGGGAAGCAATTTTGGACAACTGGAAAAGTACTGCAGATGTGGTGAGGGAGACAGCTAGGACAGTACTGGGTATGACATCTGGACAGTGGAAGGAAGACAAGGAGACTTGGTGGTGGACTGAAGAGGTTGGCAAAAAAGTTTTGGGATAGTCAGAAAGATGAAGAAAGTAGACAGGAGTACAAGGAGATGCGGCGTAAGGTGAAAAGAAAAGTGGCAAAAGTGAAGGAAAAGGCATATTGTGAGCTGTACAAGAAGCTGAATAGTAAGGAAGGAGAAAAGGACTTGTACCGATTGGCCAGACAAAGGGACAGAGCTGGAAAGGATGTGCAGCAGGTTAGAGTGGTAAAAGATGCACATGGTAATGTGCTGACAAGTGAGGAGTGTGTGCTGAGAAGGTGGAGGGAATATTTTGAAGAGGTGATGAATAAAGAAAATGAGCGAGAGAAAAGGCTGGATGATGTAGTGAGAGTAAATCAGGAAGTACAAGAGATTAGTAAGGAAGAAGTGAGGGCTGCTATGAAGAGGATGAAGAGTGGAAAGGCAGGTGGTCCAGATGACATTCCAGTGGAGGCATGGAAATGTCTAGGAGAGACAGCAGTAGAGTTTCTAACCAGATTGTTTAATAAAATCTTGGAAAGTGAGAGGATGCCTGAGGAGTCGAGATGAAGTGTGCTCGTTCCTATTTTCAAGAACAAGGGTGATGTGCAGAGCTGCAGTAACTACAGAGGCATAAAGTTGATCAGCCACAGCATGAAGTTATAGGAAAGAGAAGTAGAAGCTAGGCTTAGAAAACAGGTGAAGATCTGTGAGCAACAATATGGTTTCATGCCGAGAAAGAGCACTACAGATGCAATGTTTGCTCTGAGAATACTGTTGGGGAAGTACAGAGAAGGCCAGAAAGAGTTACATTGTGTGTTTGTGGACTTAGAAAAAGCTTATGATAGGGTGCCAAGAGAAGACCTGTGGTATTGTATGAGGAAGTCTGGAGTGGCAGAGAAGTATGTTAGGGTAGTGCAGGACATGTACAACAATTGTGTGACAGCGATGAGATGTGCAATAGGAATGACAGACTCATTCAAGGTGGAGGTGGGATTACACCAAGAATCAGCTCTGAGCCCTTTCTTATTTGCAGTGGTGATGGACAGGTTGATGGATGAGATCAGACAGGAGTCCCCATGGACTATGATGTTTGCAGATGACATTGTGATCTGTAGTGAGAGTAGAGAGCAAGTTGAGTCTAGTCTGGAGAGGTGGAAATATGCTTTGGAGAGAAGGGGAATGAAAGTCAAGTAGAAGCAAGACTGAGTACATGTGTGTGAATGGGAGGGAGCCCAGTGGAATTGTGCAGTTACAAGGAGTAGAAGTGGCAAAAGTAGATGATTTTAAATATTTGGGGTCATCTGTTCAAAGTAATGGAGAGTGTGGTCGAGAGGTGAAGAAGAGAGTGCAGGCAGGGTGGAGTGGGTGGAGAAAGGTGGCAGGAGTGATTTGTGACCGAAGAATATCAGCAAGAGTGAACGGGAAAGTTTACAAGACAGTAGTGAGACCAGCTATGTTGTACAGCTTAGAGATGGTGGCACTAACAAAAAGACAGGAGACAGAGCTGGAGGTGGCAGAGCTGAAGATGTTGAGATTCTCTTTGGGAGTGACAAGAATGGACAAGATTAGGAATGAACATATCAGAGGGACAGCTCAGGTGGGACGGTTTGGAGACAAAGTCAGAGAGGTGAGATTGAGATGGTTTGGACATGTGCAGAGGAGGGACCCAGGGTATATAGGGAGAAGGATGCTGAGGATGGAGCCACCAGGCAGGACGAGAAGAGGGAGGCCAAAGAGGAGGTTTATGGATGTGCTGAGGGAGGACATGCAGGTGGTTGGTGTGACAGAGGAAGATACAGAGGACAGGGTGAGATGGAAACGATTGAGCTGCTGTGGCGACCCCTAACAGGAACAGCTGAAAGACAAAGAAGATGAGAAATAGCAACTAGGCCTTTAGTGTCTACTTACAAAAAACTCAAAATTGTTGAGGTATATTGCAAAGAGAATTGGGGATAAATTTTCACCTTGTCTCACTCCAATATTGCACGAGAAAGGGTCAGAGACTCTACCGTTTAACAGTAAACTAGATTTAGTGTACAGTGGTCCCTCGTTTATCGTGGGAGTTACGTTCTAAAAATAACCTGCGATAAGCGAAATCCGCGAAGTAGTCAGCTCTATTTTTTGCATTTATTATAGATGTTTTAAGGTTGTAAAACCCCTCACTACACACTTTATACACTTTTCTCAAACAGGATTAACATTTTCTCAGTTTTCTCTCCTGTGTAAACACTCTCTTTTTTCTTCTGGGCGAGAAGATTATAAACAGACACACGCAGAACTCTCCCTTCGCTCACTGCCTCCCTCCGGAGGTACGGATGCGGGACCCGCAATGAATCCAAGTCCTCTCTCGGTGACCACGGAGCTCTGCGGCTGCGGTCAACATCCGCATCAAAACAGCGAGCGTAGTCTCTGGACCTGTTGCCAGATTTGGTGCAGCTCCGCACAGCAGACAGGAGGGCGGTGTGAGTGGCCCGCTGCTGCGTTTATCAAGCCCACAAACTCAGTAAGCGCATCGGAGGCAGTGAGAGCAATCGCTGTGATGCCGACCGGTGCCGTGACCGGCCCGCCTGATAAGGACGCAGAACACAAAGTGCTGTTAAAAAAAAAAAAGCATGCAAAATTGCACTAAAAAAGCCGCGAAACTGCGAGGCCGCGACAGGTGAACCACGTTATAGCGAGGGACCACTGTATAGTGTATATTCTTATATTAGTAGAATGTCAAATGTGACTGGGGGAAAAGCATTTCCATTCTATGAATTTGCACAGAATATCTCGGGATGGAAAACCTGATATGAACAAAAACCAGAGGCTTATTAAAAAGGGATAAATTGAGACTTGTAAAACTTCTAATTGAATCACTAAACGAATGGTGAGATCATGACAAAGCATTCAGGCAGTAAAACTGAAGTTACTACTTTACAGAATACAGACCGACACAAATTTCCCCACATCATTAATATTACATAAAAACACACTTATGAAGTGAAGTTTCACAATTTATTAATTTTGATTTTTTATTTATTTAACCTTTATCAGCTGATATTCTTTTGTCAGCTGGGTGTTGCACCCAGCTGACTTTAACCCAAGTTTAAGTCAGCAAATAATCGATTTCTATTTAATCTAATGACTGACGATGCATAATAACGCTAAGCAAGATGGCGGCTGCTGGCAACATCTCACTGGCTGCATCTGCCATCTAGTGGATTAAATATTTCTGTGTAGGCTCTCAGTTGTCCAGGTGGTTTCCATAGTAGAGAAGCTTGAATCTTCGACTGGACTGGGTTGCTTGACGCGAGGACGTTTCGCTTCAAATCGCAGAAGCTTCCTCAGCTAAAATTCTTGCTCTGGAAGTCTGACTTCTGTCTGACTCTTGTAGAGAAGAATAAAACAGAAGCCAACAAAAGCTGGAGTTTTAAACCTAACCAGACCCCTCCTACTGAGAGGCAGACTGCTATAGGCTAGTGACTAAACAATAGCTCTAATTAGCAACTATTGTGCTCTAGTTAGCACACCTAATGACAGGACAGCTGGCCCTCTAATGATGGGATGGATGCCTTTCTGATGGCTCGCTTGATGACGTGAATGACTCATTACCATGAACAAAAGACTGAAACTCCTTTGACCTGAGTAAGGTCAAGCTTCTCTACTAGTGGATTAAATACATATCGACGGTGGCAAAGCAGATCCCAATGTGCATGCGCACTCGTGCAAAGAATTTTAAAAGATCAGTTTCGAGTTATTAACCACAGTAGAGACCGGAGAGAATCTTGGCAAAAATAAAAATGTAAAATCAGAAATAATTTCCGAGTAAAGTTTAGTCATATAGCGTTAAAGTATGTTTTAACCCTTAACTTCGTCATATTTTGAGGATGGACAACAGTGTGCTTATGTTTTGAGGTTTCGTAGCTCCTGATAATGAGAACTACATTTCCCATAATGCATCGGGGGTGCGTGGGGAAAGTACGGAACTGTCTGATAAACAATACGCTTTACTTTCATTTTCATTTTTTATGCTGAGTAACGTGAGTGCTTTACTGTCTCCTGCACCCTATTCTCAAAAGGTTTTGTGTTCTATGTTTAGCTGAAGTTAAATTATATTTTTGTGAGCTAAACTTATTGGTTTGTGTCGACAGAGACGAAATGACTTCTCTGGATATTGGAGTCGAGTCGAAGAAACAGGTGAGTTCGACGGTCTGCTGCTCCGGTTAAAGTGGTCATTTTAGCCTCATTTCATCTTTCAAATCTGCTGTGAATGTGGATAACGTCATGAATAACTGAACAGACGGGGGTGGTCACATGTTAAGTGATTGTTCAGTTCTGTGGTTAAAAAAACCGTCTGACATCAATGATGTAACATTGCAGGTTGATGACTTCTGCCAGAAGCTCAACAAAGAGGTAAGTCGTTTCAAAAACTACCACCTGTGTCATTAAAGGTACTCTCCAGTGCTATTTTCCAGCACATAAAATTAATCTTGTACATATATGGTTGTCTGGTATTGATTTTGATGAAAAAAGTTCATTAAATACCTGAAAAGGTTTTGAGTACATGAATATTCATATGTGTGGTCATGCCTTGAGCCCAGCACACTGACTTAATTATCTGTCTGCACTTGTAGGTTAATTTGCATACTAGGGGTCCATACCGGTTCATGGTATTATCAGAACACCGGTATAAGACGTGCTTTATGCATACCAGTATCGTCAACAGAACGGTCCCCCCTAAGAATCGGGCCGCCCTGCCTTCACTGCGCATGCATCATTTTGGAGCTCCGCTGCATCATTTCTGAGCACCACCAGCGATTCACCGATTATCACCTCATTTCTGCTTAAAACTGCACTCCAGTCATCATCTATCTCGGTGACAGATATCTGAAGCTTTTGTACAACAATCATCCATCCATCCATTTTCTTCCGCTTTATCCGGAGTCGGGTCGTGGGGGTAGCAGCTCAAGCAAAGCCGCCTAGACCTCCCAATCCACACACACCTCCCCCAGCTCGTCCGGGGGAACCCCAAGGTGTTCCCAACCCAGCCGAGAGACGTAGTCCCTCCAGCGTGTCCTGGGTCTTCCCTGGGGCCTCCTCCCAATGGGACGTGCCCAGAACACCTCTCCAGCGAGGTTTTTCACATAAATTCAGCTTTATTTCATCATAAAAGACAGGGGAAGCGATCAGAGCTCCACAGCAGCACTCGGACGTGCTGCTGTGCTTGGTCATTTTGGAGCATCAGTAGCAAAATGAGGTGATTATTGCCTGGTTTCTGCTTAAAACAGGCTTGTTTCTGCTTAAAACTGATTTTAGAATGATATAAGAAGTTTTACTTTGTCATATGATGATTAGTAATCACATTATTCCCTTTAATTGCTTTAGGTGTAGAGAGTCAGTTTCAGACATGCTGCTGTGGTCCCAAATGACGCATGTGCAGTGAAGGCAGGGTGGACCAATTTTTAGAGGGGACTGTTCAGTCAGTGACACTAGTATTCCAGTCCTTGTGCTTTTGATGTATCTAAACAATTTTAAAGAAACAAATCATGTGAAATCAAGAAGCAATACTCATCTTTCCTCCTTCTCTGGTGACCACCACAGGACTGGATCCAGAGTGAAAATCTGACAGATGCATTTTTGCCCAATGATAAAATAAAAATTGTACGCTTCTTGTTATTCAATAATCTTCATTCTTTTATTCGTGTGCAACATACACTGTCACACTTCTTTTAATATATTTATTATATTTCATGGACCATAGTGAACACTTATTTGTATAAATATGATGGCCTAAAAAAAAAGCAGTATAACAAAGATTTACTGTAAACAGGATCAAATTTATTGCCAAAACCTTTCAATTTTACCTGAATCTATATATGATTTTTTTTTTTTCAGTTGATAAAATCAATAAAAATATGGTTGTATATATTCTTAATAATATTGAGATACAGACAGTTCACAGAAGACATTTTTCATTGATACCAATTAAAATTAGAAACAGTCCAGCAGGTAACAATATTCATCATGTCCATGACTAAATATACTAAAACAAGTACATCACAATTGTACACATATCACAACTGTGATATGTGTACAATTGTGATGTACTTGTTTTAGTATATTTAGATTTTGTTGTGATTTGGCACTTTATAAGCCGATTGAATTGAAATTGAACATTTTATTGAGTCTTAAAGTAAATATAAAATTGTCACTGGATCCTTCAACTTTGTACATAATAAACTCTACATGGTGGATCCTTGATCTCTGGACATAAATAGGAATAAACAAAATCTGTAGTTTTTGTCAAAAGCATTTCCTTTCAGACATTATTGGCATGAATGTCTTTCCATATATCTGAGCTGATTCTTACTGCTGCTGTGCTTCACTTCAGGAATTTATAAAGAAATACAGCATGTTTCATTTTGGGAGGAAAAAACGTTTGTCGATTGTAGTTTCTTGTCTGTATTACAACGTTTGGAAAGTGGTGTCATTTTATTTAAAGCGGCAATTCATTTTGAAGTTATTCCGACCGGATGGAGGAGATTCTCGTTTCTTGACGGCAACAAGACAAGAGTCCCAGTTAGTGACTTTAATACACACAAAAGTGACTCATGATATTTTAATGGCTTTGCGAGGGATTAAGAAGCGGACTTACCCCTTCTGAAGAGCAGCGAATCAAAGAGCCATGAGTCATTGAATCGAAGCATTGCTTCAATGGTTCACGGCGTCAGAGTGGAGTCGCGCTGCAGAAACTGTTGATTACAGACCCTCTGCAGACCAAACCCTGAATAGCCAACTTTATTTGTACGTCCGTATGACTCTGAAACTCGGAAAAATACGTATAATTTACGGACTATAGGTTGACATGAAAACCAAAGCTGTGTTCACCACGGGGACACGTTCGGCACTATTCGGGATTATTCAAGATTTTTTTTTTTTTTTTATACCAATGACGAACGATGAGTAAAAAAATTTGACCGATGCAACTGCATTGGTCCAAACCGGTCTGGATCTGGGCCTGCACCATCTTATGGTACAGTGAGGGAAAATAAGTATTTGAACACCCTGCGATTTTGCAAGCTCTCCCACTTAGAAATCATGGAGGGGTCTGAAATTTTCATCTTAGGTGCATGTCCACTGTGAGAGACATTATCTAAAAAAAAAATCGGAAATCACAATGTGTGATATTTTTTTTTTATTTTTTTTATAATTTATTTGTATGTTACTGCTGCAAATAAGTATTTGAACACCTACCAATCAGCAAGAATTTTGGCTCTCGCAGACCTGTTAATTTTTCTTTAAGAAGCCCTCTTATTCTGAACTCTTTACCTGTATTAATTACACCTGTTTGAACTTGTTACCTGTATAAAAGACACCTGTTCACACAATCCATCACACTCCAACCTGTCCACCATAGCCAAGACCAAAGAGCTGTCGAAGGACACCAGGGACAAAACTGTAGACCTGCACAAGGCGGGGATGGACTACAGGACAACAGGCAAGCAGCTTGTTAGAAGACAACAACTGTTATAATTATTTATTAGAAAGTGGAAGAAACACAAGATGACTGTCAATCTCCCTCGGTCTGGGATTCCGTGCAAGATCTCACTTTGTGGGGTAAGGATGATTCTGAGAAAGCTCAGAACTACACAGGAGGACATGGTCAATGACCTGAAGAGAGCTGGGACCACAGTCACAAAGATTACATTAGTAACACATGATGCTGTCATAGTTTAAAATCCTGTAGGGCAGCAAGGTCCCCCTGCTCAAGCCAGCACATGTCCAGGCCCGTTTGAAGTTCACCAGTGTCCATCTGGATGATCCAGAGGAGGGATGGGAGAAGGTCATGTGGTCAGATGAGACCAGAATAGAGCTTTTTGAAATCAACTCCACTTACCATGTTTAGAGGATGAGAACAATCCCAAGAAAACCATCCCAACCATGAAGCATGGGGGTGGAAACATCATACTCTAGGGGTGCTCTTCTGCAAAGGGTACAGGACGACTGCATCGTATTGAAGGGAGGATGGATGGGGTCATGTATTGCGAGATTTTGGCAAACAACCTCCTTCCCTCAGTAAGAGCATTGAAGATGGGTCATGGCTGGGTCTTCCAGCATGACAATGACCCCAAACACACAGCCAGTGCAACTAAGGAGGGGCTCCGTAAGAAGCATTTCAAGGTCCTGGAGTGGCCTGGCCAGTCTCCAGACCTGAACTCAATAGAAAATCTTTGGTGGGAGCTGAAACTCCAAACCTGAAAGATTTGGAGAAGATCTGTATGGAGGAGTGGAAAAAAATCCCTGCTGCAGTGTGTACAAACCTGGTGAAAAACTACAGGAAATGTTTGACCTCTGTAATTGCAAACAAAGGCTACTGTACCAAATATTAACATTGATTTTCACCAATGTTCAAATACTTATTTGCAGCAGTAACATACAAATAAATTATTAAAAAATCATACATTGTGATTTCCGGATTTTTTATTTTTTTTTTTAAGATTATGTCTCTCACAGTGGACGTGCACCTAAGATGAAAATTTCAGACCCCTCCATGATTTCTAAGTGGGAGAACTTGCAAAATCGCAGGGTGTTCAAATACTTATTTTCATCACTGTACCTTGACAAACTCCGCTAGATTTTCGGACTTTTCGCTTTAATGCCGTGTTGTTGCACACTGCTGCCAAAAATAATGCATCCGTTTTGTGTATTGCTGCAGCAGACAAGTAAACGTTGAAAATATTTCCCTTTTGAATGCTGTTGCATGCTGCTGTTAAAAAAAAAAAATGCCATGCCATCAATGCAGGTTTTAATCTGAATGTGTCATCCAAACATGACACCAACCAATGACAGTGGTACCTGTCCTTCGCTTAAAACTGGTCTGAAGCAGAAGCATAGTGCTGTGGTGTATGAGGAAGTAGACACAAGTGAAAGGATTTTTGGTGCTTTAACGCAGTCAAGGACACCCTAACCTGCACATTTTCCATCTCTCCCTGCGCTGCCACAAGGTGATTATTTCATTTGGGTGTGCTCGGCCACTCGAGGTAAGAGACACCTGAGTGAACTAATCAGCTGGAAAATGTACATTGTGGGTGTTGTGGGGGAGGGGGGCACATCCTTGCCCCACGCCCCCATTCCATCTGGATTCGCCCCTGCTTTGGCGTTTGAGCACAAAGAATGGATAACATTTATTAATACAGAAAACATGACCAGATTTACAGGTAAGAAAGTTTTATTGCGTTTTCACATCATGTGGTCCTCAGAAAGAGAGTTTAGGTGCATTTGAGTGGAAAATAGTGTTAGTTGTTGAGGCGTCGCGGAGGATCAGCTGTTTTTAACGAGACGATACGGAGCGGCTCAGCTCAGAATTCTAAATAAAGGAGAAAAATAAAGCATAAAAATGACTTTGCAAAGCTCAGTGCAGGTGTGCTGATCACCGCGCTTTAAGAAGTGAGGACGAGCCGAGCAGCTGCAAAAAAACGCGGATGAAAAGGTCACAGCTCGCTGAAAGTGGGCAGTTCAGTCGAACCCCGACCTCCTGCCCACGGACCAAGTTTAATGCTGCTATCGACCCACAATGAAAAATAATAGTAACGCACAGTGACATGGAGAAGTAACTTTAATCTGATTACTGATTTGGAAAGATTAACGCGTTAGATTACTCGTTACTAAAAAAAGCGGTCAGATTAGAGTAACCGGCATCACTGCATGGGAGCCTTCTGGACTGAAACGAAGTGCACTAACCACTTGGCCACTACCCCTGCGTGTGATTTACACATATACTGTCATCAATGTCTAAGAATGAGGGAGTTTTTTTTTTTTCCTCCCTCCTCCAACTCTATTTTTTCTTTTTTCCCTACAGTACTCATAACACTCCATCATGTTCATATTACGTGCATTGTGAACCTGCTTATGTAAGGCATGTGTGACTGTTGTACTCTTTGTATGAGATTTTGGTGGTCTGAGGTGCAAACACTTTCTGGTGATGGATGATATGAATGCCCCAGTTCTGTGTCCAACTAGACAACTCTTGAACCAAAGTACCCACATAACCACAAGTAGTGTTGTTTTAGAGGACACTGGGTATAAAAATGTGAACTGTGTCTGGAGGTTTCTAGTGGTAACACTTGTGCTGGGCTTTTCCCTCATTGCAGGATAGATCTGTTAAGACATAATGAGTTGGTATTTGGCAAAATGAGTTTTTATTTCATGTTTGCAGTTAAATATGTTAGACACTTCAAGTTACACATCTTTGAAGTACTGTAATCCTCTGACTGTGCATGTAAAAATTTCCTTGAGAGAAAATAAATACTTTTTATGGGACTTCATAAGATGTTTTATAAGATGTTTTATACTGTTACAGACAAAATGGGATGCCAAATGTCCACATTGACAATTCCAATTCTATCATCTAAACATTGCCGTTATTTGGCAGCAAATATAAACAAGAAATATAATGAAATGCTAAAATACCCTCGGCCGTATGAGCATTGTGTTCTTTATAATTTTCAGTTGTTTAATTAATTATTAAGATCCTATTGTCTTTAATTTTGTACGTGTTCAATAAAGCCCCTCTATCAATCAATCATGCATGCTAACATCCACGAATTGCTTTGTAAATCAGTTCAGAGCTGTTAAAAGCTTCCAAAAACAGCATTTTCAGTTTTAGAAGTGTTTATCTCTTGCTTGCTTTTACAGTAGTGTTCAGAATAATAGTAGTGCTATGTGACCATTTTCAATTCAATTTCAATTTATTTTCATTTATATAGCGACAAATCACAACAGGGATGCCTCAAAGTGCTTCACACAGGTAAGGTCTAACCTTACCAACCCCCAGAGTAACAGTGGTAAGGAAAAACTCCCTCTGAGGAAGAAACCTCAAGCAGACCAGACTCAAAGGGGTGACCCTCTGCTTGGGCCATGCTACAAAACATAAATTACAGAACAATTCACAGAACAATTCACGGACGAATATACAAGAAATGCTATTGGCGCACAGGACAGGAGGATCGCCAACACGAACACAACTCCCATCTCTGGATGGAGCTGCACCTTAAACAGAGAGAAAAAACAAAATCAGGCATCAGAAAGACAAGAAATACTGTATAATTTGTCAGCATTAAACAACAAGAAAAACAGAGAAATACTAAGGTGATCGCCGGCCACTAGCCCTAAACTTCACTAAAAGACCCAGAATTTAGGTAAAGTTGAGGCCGCGGCCCGCTCCAGTTACTAATAAAAATGAATTAAGAGTAAAACGCGTAAAACAAAACTGTACCAGTATGCTAGCCATATGAAAGGGAAAATAAGTGTGTCTTAAGTCTGGACTTGAAAGTCTCCACAGAATCTGACTGTTTTATTGACGCAGGGAGATCATTCCACAGAACAGGGGCACGATAAGAGAAAGCTCTGTGACCCGCAGACTTCTCATTCATCTTAGGGACACAAAGTAGTCCTGCACCCTGAGAACGTAAAGACCGGGCCGGTACATAAGGTTTAATTAGGTCAGCTAGGTAGGAGGGTGCCAGTCCATGAATAATTTTATTGGTTAGTAGCAGAACCTTAAAATCTGATCTCACTGGGACAGGAAGCCAGTGAAGGGATGCCAAAATGGGTGTAATGTGGTCGAACTTTCTGCTTTGTGTCAAAAGTCTGCAGCATTTTGAACCAATTGGAGACCCCTAATGCTAGACTGCGGTAAACCAGAAAATAGAACATTGCAGTAGTCCAATCTAGAAGAGATAAATGCATGGATCAGGGTCTCAGCATCAGCCATAGACAGGATGGGACGAATCTTCGCTATATTTCGCAGGTGGAAGAAAGCAGTCCTAGTAATATTTCTAATGTGGAGGCCAAAGGACAACGAAGGATCAAAAATTACCCCAAGGTTCCTCACTTTGTCATTGTGATGTATGACACACGAGCCGAGGCTGAGCATTAACTGGTCAAATTGATGCTGATGTCTCATTGGACCAAGAACCATCATTTCAGTCTTATCAGAGTTTAAAAGTAGGATGTTTCTAGATATCCAACTTCTCACTGCTGCAAGGCAATCTTCTAAGGATTTTATGTGAATGAGATTACCAGCAGTTATCGGCATGTATAACTGAGTATCATCTGCATAGCAGTGAAAGGTAATCCCAAAATGCTGCAATATGTGCCCAAGAGGTGCTATATAAAGGGAGAAAAGCAGGGGGCCTAAGACAGACCCCTGTGGAACCCCAGTTTTCATGTCACTAAGGTTAAAGGTAGTGTTACTGTACAAAACACAGAACGGCTGGTCAAGTATGACGTCAGCCTTGCAAGGGCACGCCCAGTAATCCCAAAATGATTTTCCAGCCTATCAAGTAGAATATGATGATCCACTGTATCAAATGCAGCACTGAGATCTAACAGCAACAGAACCGTAGTGGTGTCCGAATCCATTGTAAGCAGAAGATCATTCACCACTTTAGTGAGAGCCGTCTCTGTGGAATGATATTTTCTAAAAGCAAACTGCAGTGGCTCAAAGAGATTATTCTCAGTAAGATAGTCTACGAGCTGCCGTGACACCACTTTTTCCAGAATTTTAGAGAAAAATGATAGATTTGATATCGGCTAATAGTTTGTCAATACACTAGGGTCAAGATTAGGTTTCTTAAGTAATGGTTTAATCACTGCAGATTTGAAACATTTAGGAACAGATCCAGAAGTTAAAGAAAGATTAATAATTTCCAGCACAGTCGGCCCAAGAGTGGGCCACAGGTCCTTAAACAGTTTTGTTGGTATAGGATCAGAAACAGGTTGTGCTTTTTGTTGACATTACGAGTTTTGTCAGCATGCCTAGTGAGATACTGTTAAATTCTGTAAATCTAGGTAATACCTCAGTAGTGGTGCCCACATCAATAGCAGGGTGTAGTGGCTGGATTAAGGCATGCCGGGATATGTTTAACCTGATGTCTTCTATTTTCTTCCCAAAGTAATCCAGGAAATCTTGTGCTGTAAAAGGAGAGCGAACTACAGGTGGTTGTCCATGCAAAAGTGTTGCCACCATGTCGAACAAGAACTTTGAGTTATGCTTGTTTTTGCTGATCAACTCAGAGTAGTAAATCCACTTTGTTGCCAATAATGCATGCCTATAGTCTAAGATAGCATCACGCCACGCAAGGTGAAATATTTCTAATTTTGAACGACGCCATTTCTGTTCTAGACCTCTTGGTTTATGCTTGAGGTCACGCAGATAATCATTGCACCAAGCTGTGATTTGGGAGAGCGTGGTTTTAACACAGGTGGTGCAGTCATGTCGAGTGTAGTTTTGAGCACTGAGTTTAAACTATCCACAAGTCTGTCTACTGACTGGGTATGTGAAGCTAAGACATCAGGCATTCTAGCTTCGAGTTCAGTCTTAGTTGGGGAGTTGATGCATCGCCGTAAAGATATATAAGGTTGTTGTTCCATTAAACACGGCAGCGAAACTGTAAACTTAATAAGTGAGTGATCAGACACCACTGATGTAAGAGGCATGATGTCAATATTCGTGACAGCAATACTACATGCGGAGAACCAGATCCAGGTATTTCCACTATGTGTGTCGAATCCCGAATGCATTGCTGAAATCCTAATGCATCCACAATTTCAGAAGGCTTATTTATATGAATGTTAAAGTCACCAATGATCAGAATGTATCTACACTAGTTGACAAGTTAGAGATGAACGCACCAATTCATCTAAGAATTCAGAATATGGGCCAGGAGGCCTATATACAGTGATAAAGTAATATGACTATTCTTCTGACCTTGGCAATGTGTAATATCCTGAGCAGAGCGGAGAATCAGATGCTCAAATGAGTGATATTTGTAACCCCCAACAGCTACTAAGCTAACCTAGATTTATAAATAAGAGCAACACCCCCGCCTTGCTTCGCATCACGAGGGACGTGACTAAATGTATATGCTGGTGGGCAGGCCTCATTTAAGGGGAGGACAGCTGTAGGTTTAAGCCAGGTTTCACATAGCCCAATCATATCTAAGTGATGATCAATAATTAGATCATTGATCAACAATGATTTTGAGGACAGTGATCTTATGTTAATGAGACCCAGTCTAAGGACCTCAGTGGGGTGACAGTTGAACTGTTTGGGTTTAGGGGTGGTTCCAGAGTAGCATATATAAGATGCCTAGAAGTAGGTTTGGGTTTAAGATATTCCACGTGTGTTGTAGGTAGCAGACGCGAAATCTTTGCTATTGCTGGAACAACCACTGGGCCATCCTCAATTTCAACATCATCCATATAGTAATGGGTATTAAGTTTGGAAAGCATATCCCTCTATGATTTTTATGGACACGACTACGGAAGCAGGCCACAGTCTCAACTTGTTGAATTCCCTTCCTGGCAAATAAACTGCACTATCAACATAGTGGATTTTCTGCACTAAATTTCCCACTAAGCTAATGGATTCCACACCCACATTTGTCATAAGCCTTGCAGGGTCTCTAATCACCTGCTCTGTGGCCTGCTGTAGATTCCTAATGTTATCCTCCCTGTAGAGCTCTATCTATGTTCGCAGACAAGATGGCCGCGCCTTCCCCAGTAGGGTGGAGGCCGTCCGGCATCAGCAAGCCACGGTGGCCCCAGAACGAAGGCCAGTTATCAATAAAGCTAAAGCCTTGCTGTCTACAAAACTGCGCCAGCTACCTATTTAATGATGTCAGCCCGCTAAACGCCTCATCAGTACTCCCTCTCTCTCAGAGAGAGAGAGAGAGTGAGAGAGAGAGAGAGAGAGAGCGCGGTTTTATTTTGAGGAGTCACCTTAAAATAAAATCTAAGCTCTCTCTCTCTCTGTATGTGTATGTGTGTCTAATCAGAGCTGTGACTCTTTAAAATAAACGCGCACTCGCTGCATGTCGGT
Organism: Thalassophryne amazonica; assembly: GCF_902500255.1. NCBI lineage: Eukaryota > Metazoa > Chordata > Actinopteri > Batrachoidiformes > Batrachoididae > Thalassophryne > Thalassophryne amazonica. Next base: position 64,467,115 of record NC_047103.1, read on the forward strand.
GTGCTCATCAAACACCCTGATCGATCAGTCTGATCAAAGCTGAAAAGAGCTGTGACTCTAAAATAAACGCGCACTTACTGCATAAAAAAAAACCATAATAATAATAATGTTAAATGACTCTGTTTTTGAGCCGCACCACACCATGCAGTAGAGAACAGAGCACACTTCCACAGAGGCAGAAAATAGCACTGAAACTGGTGCAGCATGGCACACGCAACTGTGTGCACACATTTAAATGCGAACACATGCAGCTGCAAGTATGACGAACACTGTTAAAGGCTGAATACGCGTGTATTTCTGGCGTATTTAAATGAAACACAACGCTGCAATGAGCAGCTCTACAAATACGCCACTTTGACAGGCCCTTAAATGCGATGGTGAGGACATTCTAGGCATGTGAGATGCAAAAAAAAAAAAATGCTTAAAGTGGGAGGAGGGGGGGGTTAAGAGGGCCATAGTTGGGGGTTCTGGGGACTTCCCAGGCATGTGAGATCAATCAATCAATCAATTTTTTTTTTATATAGCGCCAAATCACAACAAACAGTTGCCCCAAGGCGCTTTATATTGTAAGGCAGGCCATACAATAATGATGTAAAACCCCAACGGTCAAAACGACCCCCTGTGAGCAAGCACTTGGCTACAGTGGGAAGGAAAAACTCCCTTTTAACAGGAAGAAACCTCCAGCAGAACCAGGCTCAGGGAGGGGCAGTCTTCTGCTGGGACTGGTTGGGGCTGAGGGAGAGACCAGGAAAAAGACGTGCTGTGGAGGGGAGCAGAGATCGATCACTAATGATTAAATGCAGAGTGGTGCATACAGAGCAAAAGAGAAAGAAACAGTGCATCATGGGAACCCCCCAGCAGTCTACGTCTATAGCAGCATAACTAAGGGATGGTTCAGGGTCACCTGATCCAGCCCTAACTATAAGCTTTAGCAAAAGGAAAGTTTTAAGCCTAATCTTAAAAGTAGAGAGGGTGTCTGTCTCCCTGATCTGAATTGGGAGCTGGTTCCACAGGAGAGGAGCCTGAAGCTGAAGGCTCTGCCTCCCATTCTACTCTACAACCCTAGGAACTACAAGTAAGCTGCAGTCTGAGAGCGAAGCGCTCTATTGGGGTGATATGGTACTACGAGGTCCCTAAGATAAGATGGGACCTGATTATTCAAAACCTATAAGTAAGAAGAAGAATTTTAATTCTATTCTAGAATTAACAGGAAGCCAATGAAGAGAGGCCAATATGGGTGAGATATGCTCTCTCCTTCTAGTCCCCGTCAGCACTCTAGCTGCAGCATTGAATTAACTGAAGGCTTTTTAGGGAATTTTAGGACAACCTGATAATAATGACTTACCAATAGTCCAGCTAGAGGAAATAAATGCATGAATTAGTTTTTCAGCATCACTCTGAGACAAGACCTTTCTGATTTTAGAGATATTGCGTAAATGCAAAAAAGCAGTCTACATATTTGTTTAATATGCGCTTTGACTGACATATCCTGATCAAAAATGACTCCAAGATTTCTCACCAGTTATATAGAGGTCAGGGTAATGCCATCCAGAGTAAGGATCTGGTTAGACACCATGTTCTAAGATTTGTGGGGCCAAGTACAATAACTTCAGTTTTATCTGAGTTTAAAAGCAGGAAATTAGAGGTCATCCATGTCTTTATGTCTGTAAGACAATCCTGCAGTTTAGCTAATTGGTGTGTGTCGTCTGGCTTCATGGATAGATAAAGCTGGGTATCATCTGCGTAACAATGAAAATTAAGCAATACCGTAATAATACTGCCTAAGGGAAGCATATATAAAGTGAATAAAATTGGTCCTAGCACAGAACCTTGTGGAACTCCATAATTAACTTTAGTCTGTGAAGAAGATTCCCCATTACATGAACAAATTGTAATCTATTAGACAAATATGATTCAAACCACCGCAGCGCAGTGCCTTTAATACCTATGGCATGCTCTAATCTCTGTAATAAATTTTATGGTCAACAGTATCAAAAGCAGCACTGAGGTCTAACAGAACAAGCACAGAGATGAGTCCACTGTCCGAGGCCATAAGAAGATCATTTGTAACCTTCACTAATGCTGTTTCTGTACTATGATGAATTCTAAAACCTGACTGAAACTCTTCAAATAGACCATTCCTCTGCAGATGATCAGTTAGCTGTTTTACAACTACCCTTTCAAGAATTTTTGAGAGAAAAGGAAGGTTGGAGATTGGCCTATAATTAGCTAAGATAGCTGGGTCAAGTGATGGCTTTTTAAGTAATGGTTTAATTACTGCCACCTTAAAAGCCTGTGGTACATAGCCAACTAACAAAGATAGATTGATCATATTTAAGATCGAAGCATTAATAATGGTAGGGCTTCCTTGAGCAGCCTGGTAGGAATGGGGTCTAATAAACATGTTGATGGGTTTGGATGAAGTAACTAATGAAAATAACTCAGAACAATCGGAGAGAAAGAGTCTAACCAAATACCGGCATCACTGGAAAGCAGCCAAAGATAACGATACGTCTTTGGGATGGTTATGAGTAATTTTTTCTCTAATAGTTAAAATTTTGTTAGCAAAGAAAGTCATGAACTCATTACTAGTAAAGTTAATGGAATACTCAGCTCAATAGAGCTCTGACTCTTTGTCAGCCTGGCTACAGTGCTGAAAAGAAACCTGGGGTTGTTCTTATTTTCTTCAATTAGTGATGAGTAGAAAGATGTCCTAGCTTTACGGAGGGCTTTTTATAGAGCAACAGACTCTTTTTCCAGGCTAAGTGAAGATCTCTAAATTAGTGAGACGCCATTTCTCTCCAACTTACGGGTTATCTGCTTTAAGCTACGAGTTTGAGAGGTATACCATGGAGTCAGACACTTCTGATTTAAAGCTCTCTTTTTCAGAGGAGCTACAGCATCCAAGCTGTCTTCAATGAGGATGTAAACTATTGACGAGATACTCTATCTCCCTTACAGAGTTTAGGTAGCTATTCTGCACTGTGTTGTTATATGGCATTAGAGAACATAAAGAAGGAATCATATCCTTAAACCTAGTTACAGCGCTTTCTGAAAGACTTGATGCAAATAAGAAAAAAATGTCTTAAAGTAACAGGGACTTAAGATGGCTGTAATTAGGGGGGTCCTGGGGGTGAACACCTTCAGCTTCGCCCCTCAGAAGCTGAAGGTGTTTAGCCATGCTAATACTCCCCAGAAACATTTACACAGAAAAAGTCTGAGGGACCGAAATGACATGGTGAGATGCTGAAGAGCTTTGCTCATTCGTATCAAGACATATTATTAGGCAGGATGGTCCATGCTTTGTCCAAATTTTGGCCACCTGTGTGTCGCATCTGAAATCGAGACACATATGATAACTCAGTGTTTTTCAAATCTTCCATTGTCCAATTTTGGTGAAGTCGTGCCCACTGTAATCTCAGCTTCCTGTTCTTAGCTGACAGGAATATCACCTGATGGCTGCTTCAGTGTTTGACTTTGTTTGTTCAGAGATGTTCTTTTGCATACTTTGGAAGTAACAATTAATTTTATGAGTTACTGTTGTTTTTCTGTCACCTCAAACCAGTCTGGTGATTCTTTTGTGAACATCAACAAGGCATTGCTGTCAATCATTGGATGCATTTTGTTTTTCAGTAATTCTCTATTATAGACCCTACAGATTGTTTGTCAAAATCCCTGTAGATCAGTAGTTTCTGACTTAAACCAGCTTGTCTGGTGGCAACAACCACGCCACATTCAAAGTCACTTAAATCGTCTGTCCTTCCCCATTTTGATCAATCTCAATCTGAACTTCAGCAGATCTTTTTGACCATGTCTACATGATCAAATGCTTTGATTTTCTGCCATGTGATTCGCAGATCAGATATTTGCTGAAATGAGCAGTTCAACAGTTGTACCTAATTAAGTGGCCACTGAGTGTATGTTTGAGTATATAATGAAAATTGACGGCCCTGGAGTTTAGAAACCCAGATTTGTGACTTGCGGGTACCTTGAATGTATTTCAGGCTGATTTCAATAACTTTTTTCTTAATTATAGGCTGAAGTGCTGGTTTCAAAAATCTTCCCTCAGAAGATTGATGATCTAGAGGTGCTTTTGAAGGTAACCAACATGTTTCTGGTACTATAGTCAGATGTTCTGGGACCTCCAGGGAATTTTCAGGGACTATAGGAGTTAAAATATTTGGCACTTTCACATATCACACTGACTCTAATGACTTGCGATTACTGTCAGACATCTTTCAGTTGTGACTTGGCATCCTTGAAAGCACCACTTGACATCCCAATGCCAGACCTAGCTAAAGAGGGCCAAACGTAAGAAGAAAGAGGAGGTACGTTTCACACTCGGTGAGGTTTCAATCAGGACCAGCAACTTTGATGATGTGGGGAAATGATTGTGGTTTTCCTTCTCACTGTCAATTTGGTGAAAATTAAGTTCTTTATGTTGTTGAATGCTTTTTTTTTTTTTTGGCAGCCTCTTTAGACTTTATTTTGAGTTTAAAATTCGTGAATGAAATTATCCTGGTGTAACCTGTAGATAACAACCTCATGCAGCTGTGAACTCTTCCTTTTATGCCCCACGAAGTTATATTCTGTTTAACTCTTTTGCTGAGTGTTTAATGAAATATCTGTATGTTGAACAGGGATTACTTGCAAGTGGTTTATGCAACACAAACAGCGTTATTTTGGTACTTTATGCCGTATTAGTTTTGCAGAAGCAGTGTTGCTGGTTTCAAAGACCCTCTGCTGGAGCAAGGAGATATTTTACATTTCTCCTGCTAATTTAATAGAAATAAATCAAAAGCTTGAATAACCAATCATTATCTGTTTTCTTCTTGTAATTTCATAGCTGACCAACATAACATGAACACACGGTCCAGCAGCTTGTCTCTAGTCATTCCCCATGTTAAATCTTTTGGTGCTTCCAGTTTTATGTACACCGATGCAAAGCTTTTTAACAGTTTACCTAGTCATATCAGAGGCTGTGATTCAAAGTCCTTATTTAAAAACAGGGTTAAACACTTTTATTTTGTAAGATGTCCCAACTTGTAAATAGTCAATTTATTTATTATTAAACAAACTGTGTTTTGTTTGTTGGACCGATTCACATTTGTTTGTTTGTTATGTTGATGTCTGTTTTATTTCCAGTTGGGCAACAATGGAAACAAGTGTTTATGTTTTTTTGTGTTACCCAGTATATTTATGTACCCATGTTTATTTAATACATTTTTATACTGTATAATTTTACACGTTTACATTTTATACAAATAAAATCAATCACTCATTCAGTCTTTGTATAAGCCGCGGACAAAAGCACTTGAGTGCACTTTGAAAGAAATTAACAAGCAGTGAAAGCTGTTTGATGTGATGTTAATCTGTTGCAGAAGGAAGCAAAGGAGGGGAAGAAGGACAAGGACAGTGACAGCGAGGAAGATGCAGGTAAATAAAACAAACGAGATACAGCAAAAAAAAAAAAACATTTATCAACTGGGAAAAAAATTTATATGTGTATGTATGTGTGTGTATATATATATATATATATATATATATATATATGTGTATGTATGTATATATAATATTATATATGTATATATAGTGTGTGTAAACCTTTACAATCTTTCTGGATGCAGTGCATCTAGAAAAATTCACAGTACTTCACTTTTTCCACATTTTATGTTACAGCCTTATTTCAAAATGGATTAAATGAATTTTGTCCAGTCAAAATCCCACACACAATACCTCATAATGACAATGTGAAAAAGTTTTTTTTTGTTTGTTTGGATTTTTGCAAATTTATTAAAAAAAAAAAAAAAAAAAAAAACCTAAGAAATCACATGTACATGTCAAAATTGAGCTCAGGTGTGGCCTGTTTCACTGATCATCCTTGAGATGTTTCTACGCTTAATGGGGTCCACCTGGGCTAAATTCAGGTGATTTGGAAAGGCACACACCTTTCCAGGACAACTCTATAAATGTCTTTGAGTGGTCCAGCCAGAGCTCAGACCTGAATCTGATTGAACATCTCAGAAGAGATCTGAAAATGGCTGTGCACCGATGCTCCCCATCCAGCCTGATGGAGCTTGAGAGGTGCTGCAAAGAGAAATGGACAAAACTGCCCAAAGATAGGTGCACCAAGCTTGTGGCATCATATTCAAGAAGACTTGAGGCTGTGCCAAAGGTGCATCAACAGAGTATTGAGCAAAGGGTGTGAAAACTTACGTACATGTGACATCTTAGTTTTTTTATTTTAATAAATTTGCAAAAGTTAAAAAAATTAATTTTTTCATGTTGTCATCATAGGGCAGATCTGGGCAAACTGCGGCCGGGGGCCACATGCCACCCTTTGCATGTCTCTGTCCAGCCCTCATGAGGTCTGTTATTACATATTAAAAATGTCACGCTTGTGTGTTGCAAATCATTAGAGAGGTTTATTTAGGTATATTTAAATATTTACATATTATTACAATAATAAAAATGACCTATAAAAGCTATTAAATAGGTCATTTTTTGTAAAACTTGTAATGGGAGACAGCCAAGTTATCGATGGTGTGGCCCTCGGACATAATTCAGGTTCTCTATGTGGCCCCTTGTAAAAATTAATTGCCCCCCCTGTCATAGGGTGTTGTGAGTAGAATTTTGAGGGGGAAAATGGGTTTATTCCATTTTGGAATAAGGCTGTAACATAAAATGTGGAAAAAGTGAAGTGCTGTGAATACTTTCCAGATGCACTCTATGTGCGACATACACATACGTTTAAGTCCTGTTCCGGTTAATGGATTTCAGTGAAAGTTCAAATAATAGTAATGTACCATATGATGATATGCATGATGGATTTTTTTAAATATACAGTATTTGTCAGTGCATAAATAGATATGTTGAGCTGTTCAGTACAGACACTGACCAGTACGATTCAGGTGTTTCATCACAAAAGACCACTAATACCACCACTAATATATAATCGAGGCAAGCAACTTCTATAGTAGAATTCTGGGTGCAGGGCATCATTTTGTGAGCCTCATCACGGCTTGACTGCGTAAGGATTGTGAGCTTGGGCATTTTGAGTCTTTGTTTTATATTTGGAAGTTGAGAGACTTTAGAACACATCCATTGTTTTTCCACCTTCATCTCTGGGCAGATTTCTGTGTATTTCTGTACATTTTAAGTGCATGTTATATATTTAATAGGAATTCACAGATGGCAGTCAAGGTGCAAATCATTTAAAACTTCATTCTTTTCTTGTGACTAAGGGCAATAATGTTGACGCTGTGTTCTCCAGGGCCTCCTTGTGGGCCGATCTGCTGCAACGAGCATGTGGAGATTCTGCTGCAGAAGGTCAAACCTGAGATCCAGCTGCTTAAGGAGAAACTCAATGTGGTCAGTTTTTCTTTTTTTTTCTCTCGTTTCTTTCATTGTTCAGTCTTTCATCTTAATTTTTTCTGTTCTCTGGTTTTATCTTTGATTATTTCAGCTTCATACTTCATAATTCTGCAGATTAATACATGCAGATTTTCTGACAGGTGTCCATGTGGGTATTTCTCTCTGTGTAAACACTCTCTTTTTTCTTCTGGGCGAGAAGATTATAAACAGACACACGCAGAACTCTCCCTTCGCTCACTGCCTCCCTCCGGAGGTACGGATGCGGGACCCGCAATGAATCCAAGTCCTCTCTCGGTGACCACGGAGCTCTGCGGCTGCGGTCAACATCCGCATCAAAACAGCGAGCGTAGTCTCTGGACCTGTTGCCAGATTTGGTGCAGCTCCGCACAGACAGGAGGGCGGTGTGAGTGGCCGCTGCTGCGTTTATCAAGCCCACAAACTCAGTAAGCGCATCGGAGGCAGTGAGAGCAATCGCTGTGATGCCGACCGGTGCCGTGACCGGCCCGCCTGATAAGGACGCAGAACACAAAGTGCTGTTAAAAAAAAAAAGCATGCAAAATTGCACTAAAAAAGCCGCGAAACTGCGAGGCCGCGACAGGTGAACCACGTTATAGCGAGGACCACTGTATAGTGTATATTCTTATATTGTAGAATGTCCAAATGTGACTGGGCAAACACCGCATTTCCATCTATGAATGTTGCACAGAATATCTTCGGGATGGAAACACACATGATATGAACAAAAACCAGAGGCTTTATAAAAAGGGATAAATGAGACTTGTAAAACTTCTAATTGAATCCCTAAACGACATGGTGAGATCATGCCAAAGCCTTCGAGGCAGTAAAACTGAAGTTACTACTACAGAATACAGACCGACACAAATTTCCCCACATCATTAATATTACATAAAAACCACCTTATGAAGTGAAGTTTCACAATTTATTAATTTTGATTTTTTATTTTATTTAACCTTTATCAGCTGATATTCTTATTGTCAGCTGGGTGTTGCACCCAGCTGACTTTAACACCAAGAGTTTAAGTCAGCAAATAATCGATTTCTATTTAATCTAATGACGGACGATGCATAATAACGCTAAGCAGATGGCGCTGCTGGCAACATCTCACTGCTGCATCTGCCATCTAGTGGATTAAATATTTCTGTGTAGGCTCTCAGTTGTCCAGGTGGTTTCCATAGTAGAGAAGCTTGAATCTTTCGACTGACTGGGTTGCTTGACGCGAGGACGTTTCGCTTCAAATCGCAGAAGCTTCCTCAGCTAAAATTCTTGCTCTGGAAGTCTGACTTCTGTCTGACTCTTGTAGAGAAGAATAAAACAGAAGCCAACAAAAGCTGGAGTTTTAAACCTAACCAGACCCCTCCTAACTGAGAGCAGACTGCTATAGGCTAGTGACTAAACAATAGCTCTAATTAGCAACTATTGTGCTCTAGTTAGCACACCTAATGACAGGACAGCTGGCCCTCTAATGATGGGATGGTGCCTTTCTGATGGCTCGCTTGATGACGTGAATGACTCATTACCATGAACAAAAGACTGAAACTCCTTTGACCTGAGTAAGGTCAAGCTTCTCTACTAGTGGATTAATACATATCGACGGTGGCAAAGCAGATCCCAATGTGCATGCGCACTCGTGCAAAAGAATTTTAAAAGATCAGTTTCGAGTTATTAACCACAGTAGAGACCGGAGAGAATCTTGGCAAAAATAAAAATGTAAAATCAGAAATAATTTCCGAGTAAAGTTTAGTCATATAGCGTTAAAGTTATGTTTAACCCTTAACTTCGTCATATTTTGAGGATGGACAACAGTGTGCTTATGTTTTGAGGTTTCGTAGCTCCTGATAATGAGAACTACAATTCCATAATGCATCGGGGGTGCGTGGGGAAAGTACGGAACTGTCTGATAACAATACGCTTTTACTTCATTTTTCATTTTTTATGCTGAGTAACGTGAGTGCTTACTGTCTCCTGCACCCTATTCTCAAAAGGTTTGTGTTCTATGTTTAGCTGAAGTTAAATTATATTTTTGTGAGCTAAACTTATTGGTTTGTGTCGACAGAGACGAAATGACTTCTCTGGATATTGGAGTCGAGTCGAAGAAACAGGTGAGTTCGACGGTCTGCTGCTCCGGTTAAAGTGGTCATTTTAGCCTCATTTCATCTTTCAAATCTGCTGTGAATGTGGATAACGTCATGAATAACTGAACAGACGGGGGTGGTCACATGTTAAGTGATTGTTCAGTTCTGTGGTTAAAAAAACCGTCTGACATCAATGATGTAACATTGCAGGTTGATGACTTCTGCCAGAAGCTCAACAAAGAGGTAAGTCGTTTCAAAAACTACCACCTGTGTCATTAAAGGTACTCTCCAGTGCTATTTTCCAGCACATAAAATTAATCTTGTACATATATGGTTGTCTGGTATTGATTTTGATGAAAAAAAGTTCATTAAATACCTGAAAAGGTTTTGAGTACATGAATATTCATATGTGTGGTCATGCCTTGAGCCCAGCACACTGACTTAATTATCTGTCTGCACTTGTAGGTTAATTTGCATACTAGGGGTCCATACCGGTTCATGGTATTATCAGAACACCGGTATAAGACGTGCTTTATGCATACCAGTATCGTCAACAGAACGGTCCCCCCTAAGAATCGGGCCGCCCTGCCTTCACTGCGCATGCATCATTTGGAGCTCCGCTGCATCATTTCTGAGCACCACCAGCGATTCACCGATTATCACCTCATTTCTGCTTAAAACTGCACTCCAGTCATCATCTATCTCGGTGACAGATATCTGAAGCTTTTGTACAACAATCATCCATCCATCCATTTTCTTCCGCTTTATCCGGAGTCGGGTCGTGGGGGTAGCAGCTCAAGCAAAGCCGCCTAGACCTCCCAATCCACACACACCTCCCCCAGCTCGTCCGGGGGAACCCCAAGGTGTTCCCAACCCAGCCGAGACGTAGTCCCTCCAGCGTGTCCTGGGTCTTCCCTGGGGCCTCCTCCCAATGGGACGTGCCCAGAACACCTCTCCAGCGAGGTTTTCACATAAATTCAGCTTTATTTCATCATAAAGACAGGGGAAGCGATCAGAGCTCCACAGCAGCACTCGGACGTGCTGCTGTGCTTGGTCATTTTGGAGCATCAGTAGCAAAATGAGGTGATTATTGCCTGGTTTCTGCTTAAAACAGGCTTGTTTCTGCTTAAAACTGATTTTAGAATGATATAAGAAGTTTTACTTTGTCATATGATGATTAGTAATCACATTATTCCCTTTAATTGCTTTAGGTGTAGAGAGTCAGTTTCAGACATGCTGCTGTGGTCCCAAATGACGCATGTGCAGTGAAGGCAGGGTGGACCAATTTTTAGAGGGGACTGTTCAGTCAGTGACACTAGTATTCCAGTCCTTGTGCTTTTGATGTATCTAAACAATTTTAAAGAAACAAATCATGTGAAATCAAGAAGCAATACTCATCTTTCCTCCTTCTCTGGTGACCACCACAGGACTGGATCCAGAGTGAAAATCTGACAGATGCATTTTTGCCCAATGATAAAATAAAAATTGTACGCTTCTTGTTATTCAATAATCTTCATTCTTTTATTCGTGTGCAACATACACTGTCACACTTCTTTTAATATATTTATTATATTTCATGGACCATAGTGAACACTTATTTGTATAAATATGATGGCCTAAAAAAAAAGCAGTATAACAAAGATTTACTGTAAACAGGATCAAATTTATTGCCAAAACCTTTCAATTTTACCTGAATCTATATATGATTTTTTTTTTTTCAGTTGATAAAATCAATAAAAATATGGTTGTATATATTCTTAATAATATTGAGATACAGACAGTTCACAGAAGACATTTTTCATTGATACCAATTAAAATTAGAAACAGTCCAGCAGGTAACAATATTCATCATGTCCATGACTAAATATACTAAAACAAGTACATCACAATTGTACACATATCACAACTGTGATATGTGTACAATTGTGATGTACTTGTTTTAGTATATTTAGATTTTGTTGTGATTTGGCACTTTATAAGCCGATTGAATTGAAATTGAACATTTTATTGAGTCTTACAGTAAATATAAAATTGTCACTGGATCCTTCAACTTTGTACATAATAAACTCTACATGGTGGATCCTTGATCTCTGGACATAAATAGGAATAAACAAAAGCTGTAGTTTTTGTCAAAGCATTTCCTTCAGACATTATTGGCATGAATGTCTTTCCATATATCTGAGCTGATTCTTACTGCTGCTGTGCTTCACTTCAGGAATTTATAAAGAAATACAGCACTGTTCATTTTGGGAGGAAAAAAACGTTTGTCGATTGTAGTTCTGTCTGTATTACACGTTGGAAAGTGGTGTCATTTTATTTAAAGCGGCAATTCATTTTGAAGTTATTCCGACCGGGATGGGGAGATTCCTCGTTTCTTGACGGCAAACAAGACAAGAGTCCCAGTTAGTGACTTTAATACACACAAAAGTGACTCATGATATTTTAATGGCTTTGCGAGGGACTTAAGAAGCGTACTTACCCCTTCTGAGACAGGCGAATCAAGAGCCATGAGTCAATTGACTCGAAGCATTGCTTCAATGGTCACGGCGTCAGAGTGGAGTCGCGCTGCAGAAACTGTTGATTACAGACCCTCTGCAGACCAAACCCTGAATAGCCAACTTTATTTGTACGTCCGTCATGACTCTGAAACTCGGAAAAATACGTATAATTTACCGGACTATAGTTGACATGAAAACCCAAAGCTGTGTTCACCACGGGGACACGTTCGGCACTATTCGGGATTATTCAGATTTTTTTTTTTTTTTATACCAATGACGAACGTGAGTAAAAAAATTTGACCGATGCAACTGCAATTGGTCCAAACCGGTCTGGATCTGGGCCTGCCACATCTTATGGTACAGTGAGGGAAAATAAGTATTTGAACACCCTGCGATTTGCAAGCTCTCCCACTTAGAAATCATTGAGGGGTCTGAAATTTCATTTTAGGTGCATGTCCACTGTGAGAGACATTATCTAAAAAAAAATCTGAAATCACAATGTGTGATATTTTTTTTTTTTTTTTTTATAATTTATTTGTATGTTACTGCTGCAAATAAGTATTTGAACACCTACCAATCAGCAAGAATTTTGGCTCTCGCAGACCTGTTAATTTTTCTTTAAGAAGCCCTCTTATTCTGAACTCTTACCTGTATTAATTTACACCTGTTTGAACTTGTTACCTGTATAAAAGACACCTGTTCACACAATCCATCACACTCCAACCTGTCCACCATAGCCAAGACCAAGAGCTGTCCGAAGGACACCAGGGACAAAACTGTAGACCTGCACAAGGCTGGGATGGACTACAGGACAACAGGCAAGCAGCTTGTTAGAAGACAACAACTGTTATAATTATTTATTAGAAAGTGGAAGAAACACAAGATGACTGTCAATCTCCCTCGGTCTGGGATTCCGTGCAAGATCTCACTTTGTGGGGTAAGGATGATTCTGAGAAAGCTCAGAACTACACAGGAGGACATGGTCAATGACCTGAAGAGAGCTGGGACCACAGTCACAAAGATTACATTAGTAACACATGATGCTGTCATAGTTTAAAATCCTGTAGGGCAGCAAGGTCCCCCTGCTCAAGCCAGCACATGTCCAGGCCCGTTTGAAGTTCACCAGTGTCCATCTGGATGATCCAGAGGAGGGATGGGAGAAGGTCATGTGGTCAGATGAGACCAGAATAGAGCTTTTTGAAATCAACTCCACTTACCATGTTTAGAGGATGAGAACAATCCCAAGAAAACCATCCCAACCATGAAGCATGGGGGTGGAAACATCATACTCTAGGGGTGCTCTTCTGCAAAGGGTACAGGACGACTGCATCGTATTGAAGGGAGGATGGATGGGGTCATGTATTGCGAGATTTGGCAAACAACCTCCTTCCCTCAGTAAGAGCATTGAAGATGGGTCATGGCTGGGTCTTCCAGCATGACAATGACCCCAAACACACAGCCAGTGCAACTAAGGAGGGGCTCCGTAAGAAGCATTTCAAGGTCCTGGAGTGGCCTGGCCAGTCTCCAGACCTGAACTCAATAGAAAATCTTTGGTGGGAGCTGAAACTCCAAACCTGAAAGATTTGGAGAAGATCTGTAATGGAGGAGTGGAAAAAAATCCCTGCTGCAGTGTGTACAACCTGGTGAAAAACTACAGGAAATGTTTGACCTCTGTAATTGCAAACAAAGGCTACTGTACCAAATATTAACATTGATTTTCACCAATGTTCAAATACTTATTTGCAGCAGTAACATACAAATAAATTATTAAAAAATCATACATTGTGATTTCCGGATTTTTATTTTTTTTTTTAAGATTATGTCTCTCACAGTGGACGTGCACCTAAGATGAAAATTTCAGACCCCTCCATGATTTCTAAGTGGGAGAACTTGCAAAATCGCAGGGTGTTCAAATACTTATTTTCATCACTGTACCTTGACAAACTCCGCTAGATTTTCGGACTTTTCGCTTTAATGCCGTGTTTTGCACACTGCTGGCCAAAATAATGCATCCGTTTTGTGTATTGCTGCAGCAGACAAGTAAACTTGAAAATATTTCCCTTTGAATGCTGTTGCATGCTGCTGTTAAAAAAAAAAAAAAATGCCATGCCATCAATGCAGGTTTTAATCTGAATGTGTCAATCCAAACATGACACCAACCAATGACAGTGGTACCTGTCCTTCGCTTAAAACTGGTCTGAAGCAGAAGCATAGTGCTGTGGTGTATGAGGAATTAGACACAAGTGAAAGGATTTTGGTGCTTTAAAACGGCAGTCAAGGACACCCTAACCTGCCTCATTTTCCATCTCTCCCTGCGCTGCCACAAGGTGATTATTTCATTTGGGTGTGCTCGGCCACTCGAGGTAAGAGACACCTGAGTGAACTAATCAGCTGGAAAATGTACATTGTGGGTGTTGTGGGGGAGGGGGGCACATCCTTGCCCCACGCCCCCATTCCATCTGGATTCGCCCCTGCTTTGGCGTTGAGCCAAAGAATGGATAACATTTATTAATACAGAAAACATGACCAGATTTACAGGTAAGAAAGTTTTATTGCGTTTTCACATCATGTGGTCCTCAGAAAGAGAGTTTAGGGTGCATTTGAGTGGAAAATAGTGTTAGTTGTTGAGGCGTCGCGGAGGATCAGCTGTTTTTAACGAGACGATACGGAGCGGCTCAGCTCAGAATTCTAAATAAAGGAGAAAAATAAAGCATAAAAATGACTTTGCAAAGCTCAGTGCAGGTGTGCTGATCACCGCGCTTTAAGAAGTGAGGACGAGCCGAGCAGCTGCAAAAAAACGCGGATGAAAAGGTCACAGCTCGCTGAAAGTGGGCAGTTCAGTCGAACCCCGACCTCCTGCCCACGGACCAAGTTTAATGCTGCTATCGACCCACAATGAAAAATAATAGTAACGCACAGTGACATGGAGAAGTAACTTTAATCTGATTACTGATTTGGAAAGATTAACGCGTTAGATTACTCGTTACTAAAAAAAGCGGTCAGATTAGAGTAACCGGCATCACTGCATGGGAGCCTTCTGGACTGAAACGAAGTGCACTAACCACTTGGCCACTAACCCTGCGTGTGATTTACACATATACTGTCATCAATGTCCTAAGAATGAGGGAGTTTTTTTTTTTTCCTCCCGCCTCCAACTCTATTTTTTCTTTTTTCCCTACAGTACTCATACACTCCATCATGTTCATATTACGTGCATTGTGAAACCTGCTTATGTAAGCATGTGTGACTGTTGTACTCTTTGTATGAGATTTTGGTGGTCTGAGGGTGCAAACACTTTCTGGTGATGGATGATATGAATGCCCCAGTTCTGTGTCCAACTAGACAACTCTTGAACCAAAGTACCCACATAACCACAAGTAGTGTTGTTTTAGAGGACACTGGGTATAAAAATGTGAACTGTGTCTGGAGGTTTCTAGTGGTAACACTTGTGCTGGGCTTTTCCCTCATTGCAGGATAGATCTTTTAAGACATAATGAGTTGGTATTTGGCAAAATGAGTTTTTATTTCATGTTTGCAGTTAAATATGTTAGACACTTCAAGTTACACATCGTTGAAGTACTGTAATCCTCTGACTGTGCATGTAAAAATTTCCTTGAGAGAAAATAAATACTTTTTATGGGACGTCATAAGATGTTTTATAAGATGTTTTATACTGTTACAGACAAAATGGGATGCCAAATGTCCACATTGACAATTCCAATTCTATCATCTAAACATTGCCGTTAGTTGGCAGCAAATATAAACAAGAAATATAATGAAATGCTAAAATACCCTCGCCGTATGAGCATTGTGTTCTTTATAATTTTCAGTTGTTTAATTAATTATTAAGATCCTATTGTCTTTAATTTTGTACGTGTTCAATAAAGCCCCTCTATCAATCAATCATGCATGCTAACATCCACGAATTGCTTTGTAAATCAGTTCAGAGCTGTTAAAAGCTTCCAAAAACAGCATTTTCAGTTTTAGAAGTGTTTATCTCTTGCTTGCTTTTACAGTAGTGTTCAGAATAATAGTAGTGCTATGTGACCATTTTCAATTCAATTTCAATTTATTTTCATTTATATAGCGACAAATCACAACAGGGATGCCTCAAAGTGCTTCACACAGGTAAGGTCTAACCTTACCAACCCCCAGAGTAACAGTGGTAAGGAAAACTCCCTCTGAGGAAGAAACCTCAAGCAGACCAGACTCAAAGGGGTGACCCTCTGCTTGGGCCATGCTACAAAACATAAATTACAGAACAATTCACAGAACAATTCACGGACGAATATACAAGAAATGCTATTGCGCACAGGACAGGAGGATCGCCAACACGAACACAACTCCCATCTCTGGATGGAGCTGCACCTAACAGAGAGAAAAAACAAAATCAGGCATCAGAAAGACAAGAAATACTGTATAATTTGTCAGCATTAAACAACAAGAAAAACAGAGAAATACTAAGGTGATCGCCGCCACTAGCCCTAAACTTCACTAAAAGACCCAGAATTTAGGTAAAGTTGAGGCCGCGGCCCGCTCCAGTTACTAATAAAATGAATTAAGAGTAAAACGCGTAAAACAAAACTGTACCAGTATGCTAGCCATATGAAAGGGAAAATAAGTGTGTCTTAAGTCTGGACTTGAAAGTCTCCACAGAATCTGACTGTTTTATTGACGCAGGGAGATCATTCCACAGAACAGGGGCACGATAAGAGAAAGCTCTGTGACCCGCAGACTTCTCATTCATCTTAGGGACACAAAGTAGTCCTGCACCCTGAGACGTAAAGACCGGGCCGGTACATAAGGTTTAATTAGGTCAGCTAGGTAGGAGGGTGCCAGTCCATGAATAATTTTATTGGTTAGTAGCAGAACCTTAAAATCTGATCTCACTGGGACAGGAAGCCAGTGAAGGGATGCCAAATGGGTGTAATGTGGTCGAACTTTCTGCTTTGTGTCAAAAGTCTGCAGCATTTTGAACCAATTGGAGACCCCTAATGCTAGACTGCGGTAAACCAGAAAATAGAACATTGCAGTAGTCCAATCTAGAAGAGATAAATGCATGGATCAGGGGTCTCAGCATCAGCCATAGACAGGATGGGACGAATCTTCGCTATATTTCGCAGGTGGAAGAAAGCAGTCCTAGTAATATTTCTAATGTGGAGGCCAAAGGACAACGAAGGATCAAAAATTACCCCAAGGTTCCTCACTTTGTCATTGTGATGTATGACACACGAGCCGAGGCTGAGCATTAACTGGTCAAATTGATGCTGATGTCTCATTGGACCAAGAACCATCATTTCAGTCTTATCAGAGTTTAAAAGTAGGATGTTTCTAGATATCCAACTTCTCACTGCTGCAAGGCAATCTTCTAAGGATTTATGTGAATGAGAGTACCAGCAGTTATCGGCATGTATACTGAGTATCATCTGCATAGCAGTGAAAGGTAATCCCAAAATGCTGCAATATGTGCCCAAGAGGTGCTATATAAGGGAGAAAAGCAGGGGGCCTAAGACAGACCCCTGTGGAACCCCAGTTTTCATGTCACTAAGGTTAAAGGTAGTGTTACTGTACAAAACACAGAACGCTGGTCAAGTATGACGTCAGCCTTGCAAGGGCACGCCCAGTAATCCCAAAATGATTTTCCAGCCTATCAAGTAGAATATGATGATCCACTGTATCAAATGCAGCACTGAGATCTAACAGCAACAGAACCGTAGTGGTGTCCGAATCCATTGTAAGCAGAAGATCATTCACCACTTTAGTGAGAGCCGTCTCTGTGGAATGATATTTTCTAAAAGCAAACTGCAGTGGCTCAAGAGATTATTCTCAGTAAGATAGTCTACGAGCTGCCGTGACACCACTTTTTCCAGAATTTTAGAGGAAAAATGATAGATTGGATATCGGCTAATAGTTTGTCAATACACTAGGGTCAAGATTAGGTTTCTTAAGTATGGTTAATCACTGCAGATTTGAAACATTTAGGACAGATCCAGAAGTTAAAGAAAGATTAATAATTTCCAGCACAGTCGGCCCAAGAGTGGGCCACAGGTCCTTAAACAGTTTTGTTGGTATAGGATCAGAAACAGGTTGTGCTTTTGTTGACATTACGAGTTTTGTCAGCATGCCTAGTGAGATACTGTTAATTCTGTAAATCTAGGTAATACCTCAGTAGTGGTGCCCACATCAATAGCAGTGTGTAGTGGCTGGATTAAGGCATGCCGGGATATGTTTAACCTGATGTCTTCTATTTTCTTCCCAAAGTAATCCAGGAAATCTTGTGCTGTAAAAGGAGAGCGAACTACAGGTGGTTGTCCATGCAAAAGTGTTGCCACCATGTCGAACAAGAACTTTGAGTTATGCTTGTTTTTGCTGATCAACTCAGAGTAGTAAATCCACTTTGTTGCCAATAATGCATGCCTATAGTCTAAGATAGCATCACGCCACGCAAGGTGAAATATTTCTAATTTTGAACGACGCCATTTCTGTTCTAGACCTCTTGGTTTATGCTTGAGGTCACGCAGATAATCATTGCACCAAGCTGTGATTTGGGAGAGCGTGGTTTTAACACAGGTGGTGCAGTCATGTCGAGTGTAGTTTTGAGCACTGAGTTTAAACTATCCACAAGTCTGTCTACTGACTGGGTATGTGAAGCTAAGACATCAGGCATTCTAGCTTCGAGTTCAGTCTTAGTTGGGGAGTTGATGCATCGCCGTAAAGATATATAAGGTTGTTGTTCCATTAAACACGGCAGCGAAACTGTAAACTTAATAAGTGAGTGATCAGACACCACTGATGTAAGAGGCATGATGTCAATATTCGTGACAGCAATACTACGTGCGAGAACCAGATCCAGGGTATTTCCACTAATGTGTGTCGAATCCCGAATGCATTGCTGAAATCCTAATGCATCCACAATTTCAGAAGGCTTATTTATATGAATGTTAAAGTCACCAATGATCAGAATGTTATCTACACTAGTTGACAAGTTAGAGATGAACGCACCAAATTCATCTAAGAATTCAGAATATGGGCCAGGAGGCCTATATACAGTGATAAAGTAATATGACTATTCTTCTGACCTTGGCAATGTGTAATATCCTGAGCAGAGCGGAGAATCAGATGCTCAAATGAGTGATATTTGTAACCCCCAACAGCTAATAAGCTAAACCTAGATTTATAAATAAGAGCAACACCCCCGCCTTGCTTCGCATCACGAGGGACGTGACTAAATGTATATGCTGGTGGGCAGGCCTCATTTAAGGGGAGGACAGCTGTAGGTTTAAGCCAGGTTTCACATAGCCCAATCATATCTAAGTGATGATCAATAATTAGATCATTGATCAACAATGATTTTGAGGACAGTGATCTTATGTTAATGAGACCCAGTCTAAGGACCTCAGTGGGGTTGACAGTTGAACTGTTTGGGTTTAGGGGTGGTTCCAGAGTAGCATATATAAGATGCCTAGAAGTAGGTTTGGGTTTAAGATATTCCACGTGTGTTGTAGGTAGCAGACGCGAAATCTTTGCTATTGCTGGAACAACCACTGGGCCATCCTCAATTTCAACATCATCCAATATAGTAATGGGTATTAAGTTTGGAAAGCATATCCCTCTATGATTTTTATGGACACGACTACGGAAGCAGGCCACAGTCTCAACTTGTTGAAATTCCCTTCCTGGCAAATAAACTGCACTATCAACATAGTGGATTTTCTGCACTAAATTTCCCACTAAGCTAATGGATTCCACACCCACATTTGTCATAAGCCTTGCAGGGTCTCTAATCACCTGCTCTGTGGCCTGCTGTAGATTCCTAATGTTATCCTCCCTGTAGAGCTCTATCTATGTTCGCAGACAAGATGGCCGCGCCTTCCCCAGTAGGGTGGAGGCCGTCCGGCATCAGCAAGCCACGGTGGCCCCAGAACGAAGGCCAGTTATCAATAAAGCTAAAGCCTTGCTGTCTACAAAACTGCGCCAGCTACCTATTTAATGATGTCAGCCCGCTAAACGCCTCATCAGTACTCCCTCTCTCTCAGAGAGAGAGAGTGAGAGAGAGAGAGAGAGAGAGAGCGCGGTTTTATTTTGAGGAGTCACCTTAAAATAAAATCTAAGCTCTCTCTCTCTCTGTATGTGTATGTGTGTCTAATCAGAGCTGTGACTCTTTAAAATAAACGCGCACTCGCTGCATGTCGGTGTGCTCATCAAACACCCTGATCGATCAGTCTGATCAAAGCTGAAAAGAGCTGTGACTCTAAAATAAATGCGCACTTACTGCATAAAAAAAAACCATAATAATAATAATGTTAAATGACTCTGTTTTTGAGCCGCACCACACCATGCAGTAGAGAACAGAGCACACTTCCACAGAGGCAGAAAATAGCACTGAAACTGGTGCAGCATGGCACACGCAACTGTGTGCACACATTTAAATGCGAACACATGCAGCTGCAAGTATGAACGAACACTGTTAAAGGCTGAATACGCGTGTATTTCTGGCGTATTTAAATGAAACACAACGCTGCAATGAGCAGCTCTACAAATACGCCACTTTGACAGGCCCTTAAATGCGATGGTGAGGACATTCTAGGCATGTGAGATGCAAAAAAAAAAAAATGCTTAAAGTGGGAGGAGGGGGGGTTAAGAGGGCCATAGTTGGGGGTTCTGGGGACTTCCCAGGCATGTGAGATCAATCAATCAATCAATTTTTTTTTTATATAGCGCCAAATCACAACAAACAGTTGCCCCAAGGCGCTTTATATTGTAAGGCAAGGCCATACAATAATGATGTAAAACCCCAACGGTCAAAACGACCCCCTGTGAGCAAGCACTTGGCTACAGTGGGAAGGAAAAACTCCCTTTTAACAGGAAGAAACCTCCAGCAGAACCAGGCTCAGGGAGGGGCAGTCTTCTGCTGGGACTGGTTGGGGCTGAGGGAGAGAACCAGGAAAAAGACATGCTGTGGAGGGGAGCAGAGATCGATCACTAATGATTAAATGCAGAGTGGTGCATACAGAGCAAAAAGAGAAAGAAACAGTGCATCATGGGAACCCCCCAGCAGTCTACGTCTATAGCAGCATAACTAAGGGATGGTTCAGGGTCACCTGATCCAGCCCTAACTATAAGCTTTAGCAAAAAGGAAAGTTTTAAGCCTAATCTTAAAAGTAGAGAGGGTGTCTGTCTCCCTGATCTGAATTGGGAGCTGGTTCCACAGGAGAGGAGCCTGAAAGCTGAAGGCTCTGCCTCCCATTCTACTCTTACAAACCCTAGGAACTACAAGTAAGCCTGCAGTCTGAGAGCGAAGCGCTCTATTGGGGTGATATGGTACTACGAGGTCCCTAAGATAAGATGGGACCTGATTATTCAAAACCTTATAAGTAAGAAGAAGAATTTTAAATTCTATTCTAGAATTAACAGGAAGCCAATGAAGAGAGGCCAATATGGGTGAGATATGCTCTCTCCTTCTAGTCCCCGTCAGCACTCTAGCTGCAGCATTTTGAATTAACTGAAGGCTTTTTAGGGAACTTTTAGGACAACCTGATAATAATGAATTACAATAGTCCAGCCTAGAGGAAATAAATGCATGAATTAGTTTTTCAGCATCACTCTGAGACAAGACCTTTCTGATTTTAGAGATATTGCGTAAATGCAAAAAAGCAGTCCTACATATTTGTTTAATATGCGCTTTGAATGACATATCCTGATCAAAAATGACTCCAAGATTTCTCACAGTATTACTAGAGGTCAGGGTAATGCCATCCAGAGTAAGGATCTGGTTAGACACCATGTTTCTAAGATTTGTGGGGCCAAGTACAATAACTTCAGTTTTATCTGAGTTTAAAAGCAGGAAATTAGAGGTCATCCATGTCTTTATGTCTGTAAGACAATCCTGCAGTTTAGCTAATTGGTGTGTGTCGTCTGGCTTCATGGATAGATAAAGCTGGGTATCATCTGCGTAACAATGAAAATTTAAGCAATACCGTCTAATAATACTGCCTAAGGGAAGCATATATAAAGTGAATAAAATTGGTCCTAGCACAGAACCTTGTGGAACTCCATAATTAACTTTAGTCTGTGAAGAAGATTCCCCATTTACATGAACAAATTGTAATCTATTAGACAAATATGATTCAAACCACCGCAGCGCAGTGCCTTTAATACCTATGGCATGCTCTAATCTCTGTAATAAAATTTTATGGTCAACAGTATCAAAAGCAGCACTGAGGTCTAACAGAACAAGCACAGAGATGAGTCCACTGTCCGAGGCCATAAGAAGATCATTTGTAACCTTCACTAATGCTGTTTCTGTACTATGATGAATTCTAAAACCTGACTGAAACTCTTCAAATAGACCATTCCTCTGCAGATGATCAGTTAGCTGTTTTACAACTACCCTTTCAAGAATTTTTGAGAGAAAAGGAAGGTTGGAGATTGGCCTATAATTAGCTAAGATAGCTGGGTCAAGTGATGGCTTTTTAAGTAATGGTTTAATTACTGCCACCTTAAAAGCCTGTGGTACATAGCCAACTAACAAAGATAGATTGATCATATTTAAGATCGAAGCATTAAATAATGGTAGGGCTTCCTTGAGCAGCCTGGTAGGAATGGGGTCTAATAAACATGTTGATGGTTTGGATGAAGTAACTAATGAAAATAACTCAGAACAATCGGAGAGAAAGAGTCTAACCAAATACCGGCATCACTGAAAGCAGCCAAAGATAACGATACGTCTTTGGGATGGTTATGAGTAATTTTTTCTCTAATAGTTAAAATTTTGTTAGCAAAGAAAGTCATGAACTCATTACTAGTTAAAGTTAATGGAATACTCAGCTCAATAGAGCTCTGACTCTTTGTCAGCCTGGCTACAGTGCTGAAAAGAAACCTGGGGTTGTTCTTATTTTCTTCAATTAGTGATGAGTAGAAAGATGTCCTAGCTTTACGGAGGGCTTTTTTATAGAGCAACAGACTCTTTTTCCAGGCTAAGTGAAGATCTTCTAAATTAGTGAGACGCCATTTCCTCTCCAACTTACGGGTTATCTGCTTTAAGCTACGAGTTTGAGAGTTATACCATGGAGTCAGACACTTCTGATTTAAAGCTCTCTTTTTCAGAGGAGCTACAGCATCCAAAGCTGTCTTCAATGAGGATGTAAAACTATTGACGAGATACTCTATCTCCCTTACAGAGTTTAGGTAGCTATTCTGCACTGTGTTGTTATATGGCATTAGAGAACATAAAGAAGGAATCATATCCTTAAACCTAGTTACAGCGCTTTCTGAAAGACTTGATGCAAATAAGAAAAAAATGCTTAAAGTAACAGGGACTTAAGATGGCTGTAATTAGGGGGGTCTGGGGGTGAACACCTTCAGCTTCGCCCCTCAGAAGCTGAAGGTGTTTAGCCATGCTAATACTCCCCAGAAACATTTACACAGAAAAAGTCTGAGGGACCGAAATGACATGGTGAGATGCTGAAGAGCTTTGCTCATTCGTATCAAGACATATTATTAGGCAGGATGGGTCCATGCTTTTGTCCAAATTTTGGCCACCTGTGTGTCGCATCTGAAATCGAGACACATATGATAACTCAGTGTTTTTCAAATCTTCCATTGTCCAATTTTGGTGAAGTCGTGCCCACTGTAATCTCAGCTTCCTGTTCTTAGCTGACAGGAATATCACCTGATGGCTGCTTCAGTGTTTGACTTTGTTTGTTCAGAGATGTTCTTTTGCATACTTTGGAAGTAACAATTAATTTTATGAGTTACTGTTGTTTTTCTGTCACCTCAAACCAGTCTGGTGATTCTTTTGTGAACATCAACAAGGCATTGCTGTCAATCATTGGATGCATTTTGTTTTTCAGTAATTCTCTATTATAGACCCTACAGATTGTTTGTCAAAATCCCTGTAGATCAGTAGTTTCTGACTTAAACCAGCTTGTCTGGTGGCAACAACCACGCCACATTCAAAGTCACTTAAATCGTCTGTCCTTCCCCATTTTGATCAATCTCAATCTGAACTTCAGCAGATCTTTTTGACCATGTCTACATGATCAAATGCTTTGATTTTCTGCCATGTGATTCGCAGATCAGATATTTGCTGAAATGAGCAGTTCAACAGTTGTACCTAATTAAGTGGCCACTGAGTGTATGTTTGAGTATATAATGAAAATTGACGGCCCTGGAGTTTAGAAACCCAGATTTGTGACTTGCGGGTACCTTGAATGTATTTCAGGCTGATTTCAATAACTTTTTTCTTAATTATAGGCTGAAGTGCTGGTTTCAAAAATCTTCCCTCAGAAGATTGATGATCTAGAGGTGCTTTTGAAGGTAACCAACATGTTTCTGGTACTATAGTCAGATGTTCTGGGACCTCCAGGGAATTTTCAGGGACTATAGGAGTTAAAATATTTGGCACTTTCACATATCACACTGACTCTAATGACTTGCGATTACTGTCAGACATCTTTCAGTTGTGATGACTTGGCATCCTTGAAAGCACCACTTGACATCCCAATGCCAGACCTAGCTAAAGAGGAGGCCAAACGTAAGAAGAAAGAGGAGGTACGTTTCACACTCGGTGAGGTTTCAATCAGGACCAGCAACTTTGATGATGTGGGGAAATGATTGTGGTTTTCCTTCTCACTGTCAATTTGGTGAAAATTAAGTTCTTTATGTTGTTGAATGCTTTTTTTTTTTTTTGGCAGCCTCTTTAGACTTTATTTTGAGTTTAAAATTCGTGAATGAAATTATCCTGGTGTAACCTGTAGATAACAACCTCATGCAGCTGTGAACTCTTCCTTTTATGCCCCACGAAGTTATATTCTGTTTAACTCTTTTGCTGAGTGTTTAATGAAATATCTGTATGTTGAACAGGGATTACTTGCAAGTGGTTTATGCAACACAAACAGCGTTATTTTGGTACTTTATGCCGTATTAGTTTTGCAGAAGCAGTGTTGCTGGTTTCAAAGACCCTCTGCTGGAGCAAGGAGATATTTTACATTTCTCCTGCTAATTTAATAGAAATAAATCAAAAGCTTGAATAACCAATCATTATCTGTTTTCTTCTTGTAATTTCATAGCTGACCAACATAACATGAACACACGGTCCAGCAGCTTGTCTCTAGTCATTCCCCATGTTAAATCTTTTGGTGCTTCCAGTTTTATGTACACCGATGCAAAGCTTTTTAACAGTTTACCTAGTCATATCAGAGGCTGTGATTCAAAGTCCTTATTTAAAAACAGGGTTAAACACTTTTTATTTTGTAAGATGTCCCAACTTGTAAATAGTCAATTTATTTATTATTAAACAAACTGTGTTTTGTTTGTTGGACCGATTCACATTTGTTTGTTTGTTATGTTGATGTCTGTTTTATTTCCAGTTGGGCAACAATGGAAACAAGTGTTTATGTTTTTTTGTGTTACCCAGTATATTTATGTACCCATGTTTATTTAATACATTTTTATACTGTATAATTTTACACGTTTACATTTTATACAAATAAAATCAATCACTCATTCAGTCTTTGTATAAGCCGCGGACAAAAGCACTTGAGTGCACTTTGAAAGAAATTAACAAGCAGTGAAAGCTGTTTGATGTGATGTTAATCTGTTGCAGAAGGAAGCAAAGGAGGGGAAGAAGGACAAGGACAGTGACAGCGAGGAAGATGCAGGTAAATAACAAAACACGAGATACAGCAAAAAAAAAAAACATTTATCAACTGGGAAAAAAATTTATATGTGTATGTATGTGTGTGTATATATATATATATATATATATATATATATATATATATGTGTATATATGTATATATATATATATGTATATATGTATATATAGTGTGTGTAAACCTTTACAATCTTTCTGGATGCAGTGCATCTAGAAAATATTCACAGTACTTCACTTTTTCCACATTTTATGTTACAGCCTTATTTCAAAATGGATTAAATGAATTTTGTCCAGTCAAAATCCCACACACAATACCTCATAATGACAATGTGAAAAAGTTTTTTTTTGTTTGTTTGGATTTTTGCAAATTTATTAAAAAAAAAAAAAAAAAAAAAAACCTAAGAAATCACATGTACATGTCAAAATTGAGCTCAGGTGTGGCCTGTTTCACTGATCATCCTTGAGATGTTTCTACAGCTTAATGGGGGTCCACCTGGGCTAAATTCAGGTGATTTGGAAAGGCACACACCTTTCCAGGACAACTCTATAAATGTCTTTGAGTGGTCCAGCCAGAGCTCAGACCTGAATCTGATTGAACATCTCAGAAGAGATCTGAAAATGGCTGTGCACCGATGCTCCCCATCCAGCCTGATGGAGCTTGAGAGGTGCTGCAAAGAGAAATGGACAAAACTGCCCAAAGATAGGTGCACCAAGCTTGTGGCATCATATTCAAGAAGACTTGAGGCTGTGCCAAAGGTGCATCAACAGAGTATTGAGCAAAGGGTGTGAAAACTTACGTACATGTGACATCTTAGTTTATTTTATTTTTAATAAATTTGCAAAAGTTAAAAAAATTAATTTTTTCATGTTGTCATCATAGGGCAGATCTGGGCAAACTGCGGCCCGGGGGCCACATGCCACCCTTTGCATGTCTCTGTCCAGCCCTCATGAGGTCTGTGATTATTACATATATTAAAAATGTCACGCTTGTGTGTTGCAAATCATTAGAGAGGTTTATTTAGGTATATTTAAATATTTACATATTATTACAATAATAAAAATGACCTATAAAAGCTATTAAATAGGTCATTTTTTGTAAAACTTGTAATGGGAGACAGCCAAGTTATCGATGGTGTGGCCCTCGGACATAATTCAGGTTCTCTATGTGGCCCCTTGTAAAAATTAATTGCCCACCCCTGTCATAGGGTGTTGTGAGTAGAATTTTGAGGGGGAAAATGGGTTTATTCCATTTTGGAATAAGGCTGTAACATAAAATGTGGAAAAAGTGAAGTGCTGTGAATACTTTCCAGATGCACTCTATGTGCGACATACACATACGTTTAAGTCCTGTTCCGGTTAATGGATTTCAGTGAAAGTTCAAATAATAGTAATGTACCATATGATGATATGCATGATGGATTTTTTTAAATATACAGTATTTGTCAGTGCATAAATAGATATGTTGAGCTGTTCAGTACAGACACTGACCAGTACGATTCAGGTGTTTCATCACAAAAGACCACTAATACCACCACTAATATATAATCGAGGCAAGCAACTTCTATAGTAGAATTCTGGGTGCAGGGCATCATTTTGTGAGCCTCATCAAGGATTGTGAGCTTGGGCATTTTGAGTCTTTGTTTTATATTTGGAAGTTGAGAGACTTTAGAACACATCCATTGTTTTTCCACCTTCATCTCTGGGCAGATTTCTGTGTATTTCTGTACATTTTAAGTGCATGTTATATATTTAATAGGAATTCACAGATGGCAGTCAAGGTGCAAATCATTTAAAACTTCATTCTTTTCTTGTGACTAAGGGCAATAATGTTGACGCTGTGTTCTCCAGGGCCTCCTTGTGGGCCGATCTGCTGCAACGAGCATGTGGAGATTCTGCTGCAGAAGGTCAAACCTGAGATCCAGCTGCTTAAGGAGAAACTCAATGTGGTCAGTTTTTCTTTTTTTTTTCTCTCGTTTCTTTCATTGTTCAGTCTTTCATCTTAATTTTTTCTGTTCTCTGGTTTTATCTTTGATTATTTCAGCTTCATACTTCATAATTCTGCAGATTAATACATGCAGATTTTCTGACAGGTGTCCATGTGGGTACAGCTCCAAATTCCTAAAATAGAAGATGGGGACAACTTTGGGGTGGCTGTGCAGGTGGGTGATTTAAAAAAAAAAAAAAAAAAAGCTGTGTAGACTTGTTTTGATTTTATTTTCTTATTAAGTGAACATTTTTAATAAGATGCAGCCTTTGGGGGTTTCTTTGTTCTTTTCCAAAAGGAAAAAGTGTTTGAGATGATGACCAATACGCGCACCAAGGTTGAAGCATTCCAAACTCAGATTTCAAAGTAAGAGCTCAAACCAATGCTCTTGATTGATATTTTTTTTTTCTCTCTCAATACTGAGAAATTACTTTAAAGTATCTTAAAATGAAGGCACACAGTAGAAATGAAAAGTAGTTCTACAATCACATACCACGGCAGGTGGCTCCGGAGTGCTTTTCAGTCATACAAATTTTAAAGGTTTGACTTTTTTATGTGCAGTGTTTCAGTCGGAAGGTTTAGGGTTAAAGTTCTGTCAGAATATATCAATAAAGTCAAGTAATCAGAATGGGAGTTTTGATGTCAAAATGAATCAAATTCAAACATTTGGACGATTACAGTTGTACAGATGGTGGAGAAAAGATCATTTATTATGCAGTTCTACATTAATTATGTATAATATTTTCTCTTTCTTAGATATTATAGTGAAAGAGGCGACGCTGTGGCTAAAGCTTCCAAACAGCCTCACGTGGTCAGTATTTCATGTTTGTGTACAAATAAGTGCAACTCTGTGTAAGTCATGTATGTAAGTTCTAAGATATACACGTTTATTGTTTTGTTGTTGCAGACTCAATCCACTGTGTTTCTCTTTCAGTTGGTCAATTGTTCTTATGTGTTGTGATGCAGGGAGACTACAGACAGCTGGTCCATGAACTGGATCAGTATCAATACTCTGAGCTCCGCTTGGTCATGTTGGACATCCGTAACACATACGTAAGACATGTCTTAAATTTTTGTCATTTATTTGATTTGTAGAATCTTGGAAATCCAGCATGAACATAGAATGCAAAACGCATAATTAACATTTGTACATTCAACATTCTGAGGATGACACAAAAGGTACAAAACCTATTTCCATTGTGTTCCTCAAAAACATTAAGAACAAAACTACACTTAAGGCATAAGATTATAAAAATAAAATAATATTTCAATTGTATGCACTCAGTTCTTGTTTTTAAAGTTATTAATGATGTATGCTGTACAGTCAATCCACCCTGACAAAAATACAGTTCAAAGACATCATTGAAAGTCTAAAATTACTATGACATTCATGCACATGAGTGTATGACCACGAGTGTATTTAGGTATTATATAAGATTACTTTCTTTAGCACTATGTTCATGCTCAGTAACTTTTTTAATGTTTCGCCGACCCAGGTGATGCATAATTATCTGCACATAATAAGCCTCACACACACACACACACACACACACACACACACACACACACACACACACACACACACACACACACACACACACACACACCTACTGAGCATAAATGACAATGTCAAATCTATTTGCATAAACTCTGTAAACACCAGATGATGTCCATTTAGATTAATTAAAGACTGGATCTGAACTATGTATGCTTTCACAACAGAAAAGTCTGAATGAAATCAGTAATTAGACTTTGTGTTCTTCACACTGTTGTTCTCCTGTCTTTGATGCTATGAATTAAAACAAAAAGGTAGAAGTGATGATAAAAGGAACACTTTATCTATATTGTTTACTCTCTTACTTTCTCTGTCATTTTTCTCCATGCACTTTTCCCTTCAGGCTGTTCTGTTTGACATCATTAACAAGAATTATGACAAGATTAAGAAGCCAAGAGGAGACAGCAAAGGTCTCCTCTACTGAAAATCCAGCGTACTCAAAAGCCAGCATACAACTAGTATCGCATGACTGTGTCAACAAGTAACAGCACACCTATTCTGCCAACACGTTCGTTTTTCTTTTATGCTGTTACTGTATACATTTTGGTTCAGATTACAAAATAAAAAGTCATGACCATTTTACTGCCATAACTTTGTCCAACTGCTCATTTTCAATCAAACCCATTATATCAAACAGTGTAATACTGCTGGAGTTTAATATTGTTAATTTGCCTGTACTTGCATGAATGTCTTCATTCTGCTGTTATGACGTTAGACTGCAACTAAGGACTAATTTAAATGTTAATATGTCAGTTTTGTAGATATAAAGGCCTCATTCTAAGCTTACAGAAACACTTGTTGCAGGAAATTATCACTGACACTATTAACACTAATGAACTCATAGTTATAAGTCGTGAAATTCAGAGAAGAGGTGAGACAGTCACTGAATGTAGGTTAAGAGAAGCTGAATGACTGGACAAAGCAGTCACTTTTTTCCACATTTTATTATGTTACAGCCTTATTCCAAAATTAAAGAAATTAGTTTTTTCCTCAAAATGCTACACACAATACCCCATAATGACAATATGAGAGATGTGTATGTATATGTGTATATGTATATATGTATATATATATATGTATATATGAGGTCTGTCAATAAAGTATAGGTCCTTTTTATTTTTTTCAAAAACTATATGGATTTCATTCATATGTTTTTACGTCAGACATGCTTGAACCCTCGTGCGCATGCATGAGTTTTTCCACGCCTGTCGGTGACGTCATTCGCCTGTGAGCACTCCTTGTGGGAGGAGTCGTCCAGCCCCTCGTCGGAATTCCTTTGTCTGAGAGACTGGTGCTTTGATCAAATTTTTTTCTAAACCTGTGAGACATATCGAAGTGGACACGGTCGAAAAATTAAGCTGGTTTTCAGTGAAAATTTTAACGGCTGATGAGAGATTTTGAGGTGATACTGTCGCTTTAAGGACTTCCCACGGAGCGAGACGTCGTGCAGCGCTCCCAGGCGCCATCGTCAGCCTGTTTCAAGCTGAAAACCTCCACATTTCAGGCTCTACTGATCCAGGACGTCGTGAGAGAACAGAGATGTTTCAGAAGAAGTCGGTTTCAGCATTTTATCCGGATATTCCACTGTTAAAGGAGATTTTTTTAATGAAAGGCGTGCGGGCGGATTGCAGCGTCGGCTCGCAGCCGCCGCGACGCTCCGCCACAGGAAAAACACCTCTGTTGGAAGCCTTAAGGACAAGTTGGAACATGTCCAGCTGTTAAACAATTTCTCATATACTCACTCCACTGAAAGCCATCAAAAGCCGCCTGGATTTTACAAATGGTTATCAACACGGAGGTGTTTTTCCTGTGCCGCCGCACCGCGCCAGCTGCGTCCCGACGCGCGGACCCGTCTGCACATCTTTCATTAAAAAAATCTCCTTTAACAGTGGAATATCCGGATAAAATGCTGAAACCGACTTCTTCTGAAACTTCTCTGTTCTCTCACGACGTCCTGGATCAATAGAGCCTGAAATGTGTAGGTTTTCAGCTTGAAACAGGCTGACGACGGCGGCTGAGAGCGCTGCACGACGTCCCGCTCCGTGGGAAGTCCTTAAAGCGACTCCTCCCACAAGGAGTGCTCACAGGCGAATGACGTTACCGACAGGCGTGGAAAAACTCACGCATGCGCACGAGGGTTCAAGCATGTCTGACGTAAAAACATATGAATGAAATCCATATAGTTTTTGAAAAAAATAAAAAGGACCTATACTTTATTGACAGCCCTCGTATATAGCTAATTTATTAAATGTAATAATAAAAAAAATGAGAAATCACATGTACATAGCTATTCATAGTCTTTGCCGCGGGGCTCAAAACTGAGCTGAGGTGCCTCCTTTTTCCACTGATCATCCTTGAAATGTCTCAACAGCTTAATTGGAGTCAACTTGTGGTAAATTCAGTTGATTGGACATGATTTAAAAAGGCACACACCTGTCTGCATACAGTGGCTTGCAAAAGTATTCAGCCCCTTGGTATTTCACATATTTTAATTTTTTTATGGTATTTCAAACACAAAAAGTAAACCAGGCTTCGCAGTATAAATTTTTTAAAAATTATCTTCCTTAAACTCAAACTGAAAGTAAATCTCTACAACCTGATGTAAATGTATTAAAAATATAAAAGCCAAGAGTTGCATAAGTAATGGGCCCCTTTGGTATAATACCTGTAAATAATCAGTTTTATTGACAGTTTTCTTCAGACGAGTCAGTGGATGGATACATGAACATTTCCAAGTCACTGAATATATCTTGGACGTTATTTACATCACTTATTAAAAAAAAATACAAACAGTATGGCACTCTGGTAAATCTGTGTGGAGTAGACAATTCTCAAAAACTGAGTGACTGTGCAAGAAGGAGAAGAGTGAGCAACCCAGGTTGTAGAGATTTACTTTTAAGGAAGATAATTTCAAAAATTTTTATATTGAGAAGCCTGGTTTACTTTTTGTATTTGAAATGCCATAAACAAATTATGTGAAATACCAAGGGGCTGAATACTTTTGCAAGCCACTGTATAAGGTCCCACAGTTGACAGGGCAAGTCAGAGGACAAACCAAGCATGCAGTCAAAGGAATTGTTTGTCGACCTCTGAGACCGGATTATTTTGAGGCACAAATCTGGGGAAAGGTACAGAAACATTTCTGCTGTTTTGAAAGGTCCCAATGAGCACAGTGGCCTCCATCATCCGGAAATTGAAAAGTGTAAATCCACCAGGACTCGTCCTAGAACTGGCCACCCGTCTAAACTGAGCGATCGGGAGAAGAGCTTTAGTCAGGTGAGGTGACCAAGAACCGATGGTCACTCTCTCAGAGCTCCAGCATTCCTTTGTGGAGAGAGAAGAACCTTCCAGAAGGACAACCATCTCGGTAGCAATCCACCAATCAGGCCTGTATGGTAGCGTGGGCAGACGGAAGCCACTGCTTAGTAAAAGGCACATGGCAGCCCACCTGGACTTTGGCAAAAGGCACCTGAAGGACTCTCAGACCAAAAGAAACAAAATTCTCTGGTCTGATGAAAAAAAAGACTGAACTCTTTGGTGTTAATGGCAGGTGTCATGTTTGGAGGAAACCAGACACCACTCATCACCTAGCCAATACCATCCCTGCAGTAGCAGTGGCAACATCATGCTGTGGGGATGTGTTTCAGTGGCAGGAACTGGGAGACTAGTCAGGTAGAGGGAAAGAGGAATGCAGCAATGTACAGACCTCCTGGATGAAAACCTGCTCCAGAGCGCACTTGACCTCAGACTGGGGTGACAGTTCATCTTTCAGCAGCACAATGACCCTAAGCACACAGCCAAGATATCAAAGGAGTGGCTTCAGGACAACACTGTGAATGTCCTTGAGTTGCCCAGCCAGAGCCCAGACCTGAATCCAATTGAACATCTGCAGCAGCTACAGATTTTCAAAGGTATTAAAATGTTCAGAGTGACCAGTACATTTGGGTCATTGAAAAGTGTAAAACATTAGGTCAAATGACCTACATACCATCCGGAATCACCACATATTTAGTAACTTAAACTTTCTGGCCTTATGTGCATATATGTTGGGAAATTTACCTGATAATCTTTAAAACATTTAAGTTCTCTAGATACTGCTGTCTGCTAAAGAACAAATTTTGTTTTAGATTTTTCACTTTAAATAAATATTCCATTGATAACAGTATGACTGAAAATAAAATTTCATCATATTTGGCAAATGTTCATTTTCTTTCAATGTACAGTAATAAGCTGGCCCACTTGTTTTAGCCATTTTCTCTTAAAATAATAAAATATCAAAATAGAATTTTACACTTTTCAATGAACCAAACGTATTGGTCATTCATAACATTGTGAATACCTTGGAAAATTTATAGCTGCTGCAGTTTAGAAAATACAGCTCAATGAAGTAACACTTGGGACGATAAAGGGTGTGGTCCCAGATAGAGATGTTGGCATATGTCAAGAATTGTTCATTGGAGTCATATTACGAGCCTCACCTTTTTAATGCCAGTGTGTGTGCACTGTTCTGCGTGTCGGCCTCACACACATGCGCGCGCTCCGGAGCCCCCACAAACATTTTTCCAGTTTCATGATTCATCCGTTTAACAGTGTACTGAATGAAAATTATCCCTGCATGTCTCCATGTAATTTCCAGTCATCTATAGTATAATTTCTTTCCTGTGTTCATATTGTCTGATGTGGCGTTGTGGGGAATCCCAGCTCAAAGGGCCTATTTACATGAAATTGCATATTTAAATGGGGCATGGCCAGGGAGGAGTTTGGTTCCGTGCTCAATTCCACGTTCAGTGGGATATACAAACGGAACGTGTGTGAATTCATGCCGACGCACACTTTCGTACATCTGTATATATTTGTGCTTACGCCAGATTCAGGGTTTTGCCGTACGCCAACTTTTACGCAAGTCCACGCAAGTCTTTGTACATGAGGCCCCTAGACACCACAGCAGATCTGTCACTGAGCTAATTGGGATTTGGCCAAAGCTTTAAAGCAGCATGCTATTTGTGACACAACTCCATTTCTTCATGGAGACAAACTGCTCCTAGCTCTTGGTTTGCCCAGGCAGTCTCCCAGCCAAGTACGAATCAGTAATGTTGGAATGTACCTGGATCAGATTTGGATGATTGTGGCTAAGCGCAAGGTTGACTGGCACACTCCTGACCAATCAGCCAGCTCACGCTAGATTGCCCCTGATACCAGGAAGCCCAGCGTGGTCAGCACCTATGTACGCACAGACAGCCCCTGGGTTCACATCGTATTGCGCTCTGGGCTGAACGCACTTCTGTGTGCAACTCCAGTAACAGTGGCCTTGGTAATTGAAATTGGTTTACAAGCCAATTATCGTCATTTGCAAGTAAATCCTCGCATTCCCTGAGTACATGCTCACGTCAGATTGCACCATTTGCAAGGTCCTCTAATAACGCGCAGCCACTGTTAGTGCCATTTTACGCATCACTTTGCATGTACTTTTACAACCCCAATTCCAATGAAGTTGGGGCATTGGTAATTTGCAAATAAAAACAGAATACAATGATTTGCAAATTCTCTTCAACCTATATTCGATTGAATACACCACAAATACAAGATATTTAATGTTCAAACTGATAAACTTTATTGTTTTTGTGTAAATATTTGCTCATTTTGAAATGGATGCCTGCAACACATTTCAAAAAAGTTGGGATGGGGCAACAAAAGACTGGCCAAATTGATGAATGCTCAAAGAACACCTAATTGAAAACAGGTGAGTGTCATGATTGGGCATAAAAGGAGCATCCCCAAAAGGCTCAACCGTTCACAAGCAAAGATGGGACGAGGATCACCACTTTGTGAATAACTGCATGAAAAAAATAGTCCAATAGTTTAAGAACAATAGAGAGAGTAATGACCCACCTTATGTCAAAAGTGATTGATGGCCCTGTCAGCCAATCAGAATCGATGATGTCACTATGTCCCGCCTCCAAGCCCCGCTCCTATGACATCACAGCCAATCAGAATCGACTATGTTGCTAAGCCCCGCCCCCGTTATGACATCACAGCCAATCGGAATTGATGATGTCACTATGTCCCGCCCCTAAGCCCCTCCCCTAGTCCCGCCTCCAAGTCCCGCCCCTTATGATGTCACAGCCAATCAATCAATCAACTTTTTTCTTGTATAGCGCCAAATCACAACAAACAGTTGCCCCAAGGCGCTCCACATTGCAAGGCAAGGCCATACAATAATTATGAAACACAGTCTACGTCTAAAGCAACATAACCAAGGGATGGTCCAGGGTCACCCGATCCAGCCCTAACTATAAGCCTTAGCGAAAAGGAAAGTTTTAAGCCTAATCTTAAAAGTAGAGAGGGTATCTGTCTCCCTGATCTGAATTGGGAGCTGGTTCCACAGGAGAGGAGCCTGAAAGCTGAAGGCTCTGCCTCCCATTCTACTCTTACAAACCCTAGGAACTACAAGTAAGCCCGCAGTCTGAGAGCGAAGCGCTCTAATGGGGTAATATGGTACTATGAGGTCCCTAAGATAAGATGGGACCTGATTATTCAAAACCTTATAAGTAAGAAGAAGAATTTTAAATTCTATTCTAGCATTAACAGGAAGCCAATGAAGGGAGGCCAACACGGGTGAGATATGCTCTCTCCTGCTAGTCCCCGTCAGTACTCTAGCTGCAGCATTCTGAACCAACTGAAGGCTTTTTAGGGAACTTTTAGGACAACCTGATAATAATGAATTACAATAGTCCAGCCTAGAGGAAACAAATGCATGAATTAGTTTTTCAGCATCACTCTGAGACAAGACCTTTCTGATTTTAGAGATATTGCGTAAATGCAAAAAGGCAGTCCTACATATTTGTTTAATATGCGCTTTGAATGACATATCCTGATCAAAAATAACTCCAAGATTTCTCACAGTATTACTAGAGATCAGGGAAATGCCATCCAGAGTAACGATCTGGTTAGACACCATGCTTCTAAGATTTGTGGGGCCAAGTACAATAACTTCAGTTTTATCTGAGTTTAAAAGCAGGAAATTAGAGGTCATCCATGTCTTTATGTCTGTAAGACAATCCTGCAGTTTAGCTAATTGGTGCGTATCCTCTGGCTTCATGGATAGATAAAGCTGGGTATCATCTGCGTAACAATGAAACTTTAAGCAATACCGTCTAATAATACTGCCCAAGGGAAGCATGTATAAAGTGAATAAAATTGGTCCTAGCACAGAACCTTGTGGAACTCCATAATTAACTTTAGTCTGTGAAGAAGATTCCCCATTTACATGAACAAACTGTAATCTATTAGACAAATATGATTCAAACCACCGCAGCGCAATGCCTTTAATACCTATGACATGCTCTAATCTCTGTAATAAAATTTTATGGTCAACAGTATCAAAAGCAGCACTGAGGTCCAACAGAACAAGCACAGAGATAAGTCCACTGTCCGAAGCCATAAGAAGATCATTTGTAACCTTCACTAATGCTGTTTCTGTACTATGATGAATTCTAAAACCTGACTGAAACTCTTCAAATAGACCATTCCTCTGCAGGTGATCAGTTAGCTGTTTTACAACTACCCTCTCAAGAATCTTTGAGAGAAAAGGAAGGTTGGAGATTGGCCTATAATTAGCTAAGATAGCTGGGTCAAGTGATGGCTTTTTAAGTAATGGTTTAATTACTGCCACCTTAAAGGCCTGTGGTACATAACCAACTAACAAAGATAGATTGATCATATTTAAGATTGAAGCATTAAATAATGGTAGGACTTCCTTGAGCAGCCTGGCAGGAATGGGGTCTAATAAGCATGTTGATGGTTTGGATGAAGTAACTAATGAAAATAACTCAGACAGAACAATCGGAGAGAAAGAGTCTAACCAAATACCGGCATCACTGAAAGCAGCCAAAGATAACGATACATCTTTGGGATGGTTATGAGTATTTTTTTCTCTAATAGTCAAAATTTTGTTAGCAAAGAAAGTCATGAAGTCATTACTAGTTAAAGTTAATGGAATACTCAGCTCAATAGAGCTCTGACTCTTTGTCAGCCTGGCTACAGTGCTGAAAAGAAACCTGGGGTTGTTCTTATTTTCTTCAATTAGTGATGAGTAGAAAGATGTCCTAGCTTCACGAAGGGCTTTCTTATAGAGCAACAAACTCTTTTTCCAGGCTAAGTGAAGATCTTCTAAATTAGTGAGACGCCATTTCCTCTCCAACTTACGGGTTATCTGCTTTAAGCTACGAGTTTGTGAGTTATACCACGGAGTCAGACACTTCTGATTTAAAGCTCTCTTTTTCAGAGGAGCTACAGCATCCAAAGTTGTCTTCAATGAGGATGTAAAACTATTGACAAGATACTCTAACTCCCTTACAGAGTTTAGGTAGCTACTCTGCTCTGTGTTGGTATATGACATTAGAGAACATAAAGAAGGAATCATATCCTTAAACCTAGTTACAGCGCTTTCTGAAAGACTTCTAGTGTAATGAAACTTATTCCCCACTGCAGGGTAGTCCATCAGGGTAAATGTAAATGTTATTAAAAAATGATCAGACAAAAGGGAGTTTTCAGGGAATACTGTTAAGTCTTCTATTTCCATACCATAAGTCAGAACAAGATCTAAAATATGATTAAAGTGGTGGGTGGACTCATTTACTTTTTGAGCAAAGCCGATAGAGTCTAATAATAGATTAAATGAAGTGTTGAGGCTGTCATTCTCAGCATCTGTGTGGATGTTAAAATCGCCCACTATAATTATCTTATCTGAGCTAAGCACTAAGTCAGACAAAAGGTCTGAAAATTCACAGAGAAACTCACAGTAACGACCAGGTGGACGATAGATAATAACAAATAAAACTGGTTTTTGGGACTTCCAATTTGGATGGACAAGACTAAGATACAAGCTTTCAAATGAATTAAAGCTCTGTCTAGGTTTTTGATTAATTAATAAGCTGGAATGGAAGATTGCTGCTAATCCTCCGCCCCGGCCCGTGCTACGAGCATTCTGACAGTTAGTGTGAATGAATCATTTAAACTAACATATTCATCCTGCTGTAACCAAGTTTCTGTTAGGCAGAATAAATCAATACGTTGATCAATTATTATATCATTTACCAACAGGGACTTAGAAGAAAGAGACCTAATGTTTAATAGACCACATTTAACTGTTTTAGTCTGTGGTGCAATTGAAGGTGCTATATTATTTTTTCTTTTTGAATTTTTATGCTTAAATAGATTTTTGCTGGTTATTGGTGGTCTGGGAGCAGGCACCGTCTCTACGGGGATGGGGTAATGAGGGGATGGCAGGGGGAGAGAAGCTGCAGAGAGGTGTATAAGACCACAGCTCTGCCTCCTGGTCCCAACGCTAGACAGTCACAGTTTGGAGGATCCCAAAAAATTGGCCAGATTTCTAGAAATGAGAGCTGCTCCCTCTAAAGTGGGATGGATGCCGTCTCTCCTAACAAGACCAGGTTTTCCCCAGAAGCTTTGCCAATTATCAATGAAGCCCACCTCATTTTTTGGACACCACTCAGACAGCCAGCAATTCAAGGAGAACATGCGGCTAAACATGTCACTCCCGGTCTGATTGGGGAGGGGCCCAGAGAAAACAACAGAGTCCGACATTGTTTTTGCAAAGTTACACACCGATTCAATGTTAATTTTAGTGACCTCCGATTGGCGTAACCGAGTGTCATTACTGCCGACGTGAATTACAATCTTACCAAATTTACGCTTAGCCTTAGCCAGCAATTTCAAATGTCCTTCGATGTCGCCTGCTCTGGCCCCCGGAAGACAATTGACAATGGTTGCTGGTGTCGCTAACTTCACATTTCTCAAAACAGAGTCGCCAATAACCAGAGTTTGATCCTCGGCGAGTGTATCGTCGAGTGGGGAAAAACGGTTAGAGATGTGAACGGGTTGACGGTGTACACGGGGCTTCTGTTTAGGGCTACGCTTCCTCCTCACAGTCACCCAGTCAGCCTGCCTTCCCGACTGCACGGGGTCTGCCAGGGGGGAACTAACGGCGGCTAAGCTACCTTGGTCCGCACCGACTACAGGGGCCTGGCTAGCTGTAGAATTTTCCACGGTGCGGAGCCGAGCCTCCAATTCGTCCAGCCTGGCCTCCAAAGCTACGAATAAGCTGCACTTATTACATGTATCGTTACTGCTAAAAGAGGCCGAGGAATAACTAAACATTTCACACCCAGAGCAGAAAAGTACGGGAGAGACAGGAGAAGCCGCCATGCTAAAACGGCTAAGAGCTAGTAGCTACGCTAAGCTAGCGGATTCCCAAACAGGGAATCCGACACTAGACAGGCTGTGGAGCAGCACAGGTAACGCACGACAACAGTGCTAAAATAAAATAAAAATCCACTAGACAGGCTGTGGAGCAGCACAGGTAACGCACAACAGTGCTAAAAAATAAAATAAAATAAAAATAAAAATCCACTGGACAGGCTGTGGAGCAGCACAGGCAACGCACGACAACAGTGCTAAAACAAAATAAAAATCCACTAGACAGGCTGTGGAGCAGCACAGGTAACGCACGACAACAGTGCTAAAATAAAATAAAAATCCACTAGACAGGCTGTGGAGCAGCACAGGTAACGCACAACAACAGTGCTAAAAAATAAAATAAAAATAAAAATCCACTGGACAGGCTGTGGAGCAGCACAGGTAACGCACAACAACAGTGCTAAAAAATAAAATAAAATAAAAATAAAAATCCACTGGACAGGCTGTGGAGCAGCACAGGCAACGCACGACAACAGTGCTAAAACAAAATAAAAATCCACTAGACAGGCTGTGGAGCAGCACAGGTAACGCACGACAACAGTGCTAAAACAAAATAGAAATCCACTAGACAGGCTGTGGAGCAGCACAGGTAACGCACAACAACAGTGCTAAAACAAAATAAAAATCCACTAGACAGGCTGTGGAGCAGCACAGGTAACGCACGACAACAGTGCTAAAACAAAATAAAAATCCACTAGACAGGCTGTGGAGCAGCACAGGTAACGCACAACAACAGTGCTAAAAACTAAAATAAAATAAAA
Organism: Thalassophryne amazonica; assembly: GCF_902500255.1. Taxonomy (NCBI): domain Eukaryota; kingdom Metazoa; phylum Chordata; class Actinopteri; order Batrachoidiformes; family Batrachoididae; genus Thalassophryne; species Thalassophryne amazonica. Next base: position 64,507,315 of record NC_047103.1, read on the forward strand.
ATAAAAATCCACTGGACAGGCTGTGGAGCAGCACAGGCAACGCACGACAACAGTGCTAAAACAAAATAAAAATCCACTAGACAGGCTGTGGAGCAGCACAGGTAACGCACGACAACAGCGCTAAATAAAAATCCACTGGACAGGCTGTGGAGCAGCACAGGTAACGCACGACAACAGCGCCCAAAAAAATAAAATAAAAATCAAAATCCACTGGACAGGCTGTGGAGCAGCACAGGTAACGCACGACAACAGTGGTAAAAAATAAAATAAAAATCCACTGGACAGGCTGTGGAGCAGCACAGGTAACGCACGACAACAGTGCTAAAAAAAAAAAAAAAAAAAAATAAAAAAATAAAATAAAATAAAATAATAAAATAAAAATCCACTGGACAGGCTGTGGAGCAGCACAGGTAACACACGACAACAGTGGTAAAAAACAAAACAAAAATCCACTGAACAGGCTGTGGAGCAGCACAGGTAACACACGACAACAGTGGTAAAAAATAAAATAAAAATCCACTGAACAGGCTGTGGAGCAGCACAGGTAACACATGACAACAGTGCTAAAAAAAAAAAAAAAAATCCACTGAACAGGCTGTGGAGCAGCACAGGTAACGCACGACAACAGCGCCAAAAAATAAAATAAAAATCCACTGAACAGGCTGTGGAGCAGCACAGGTAACACACGACAACAGTGGTAAAAAATAAAATAAAAATCCACTGGACAGGCTGTGGAGCAGCACAGGTAACACACGACAACAGTGGTAAAAAATAAAATAAAAATCCACTGGACAGGCTGTGGAGCAGCACAGGTAACGCACGACAACAGTGCTAAAAAAAAATAAAAAAAAAAATAAAAAAAATAAAATAAAAATCCACTGGACAGGCTGTGGAGCAGCACAGGCAACGCACGACAACAGTGCTAAAACAAAATAAAAATCCACTAGACAGGCTGTGGAGCAGCACAGGTAACGCACGACAACAGTGCTAAAACAAAATAGAAATCCACTAGACAGGCTGTGGAGCAGCACAGGTAACGCACAACAACAGTGCTAAAACAAAATAAAAATCCACTAGACAGGCTGTGGAGCAGCACAGGTAACGCACGACAACAGTGCTAAAACAAAATAAAAATCCACTAGACAGGCTGTGGAGCAGCACAGGTAACGCACAACAACAGTGCTAAAAACTAAAATAAAATAAAAATAAAAATCCACTGGACAGGCTGTGGAGCAGCACAGGCAACGCACGACAACAGTGCTAAAACAAAATAAAAATCCACTAGACAGGCTGTGGAGCAGCACAGGTAACGCACGACAACAGCGCTAAATAAAAATCCACTGGACAGGCTGTGGAGCAGCACAGGTAACGCACGACAACAGCGCCCAAAAAAATAAAATAAAAATCAAAATCCACTGGACAGGCTGTGGAGCAGCACAGGTAACGCACGACAACAGTGGTAAAAAATAAAATAAAAATCCACTGGACAGGCTGTGGAGCAGCACAGGTAACGCACGACAACAGTGCTAAAAAAAAAAAAAAAAAAAAATAAAAAAAAAAAAATAAAATAATAAAATAAAAATCCACTGGACAGGCTGTGGAGCAGCACAGGTAACACACGACAACAGTGGTAAAAAACAAAACAAAAATCCACTGAACAGGCTGTGGAGCAGCACAGGTAACACACGACAACAGTGGTAAAAAATAAAATAAAAATCCACTGAACAGGCTGTGGAGCAGCACAGGTAACACATGACAACAGTGCTAAAAAAAAAAAAAAAATCCACTGAACAGGCTGTGGAGCAGCACAGGTAACGCACGACAACAGCGCCAAAAAATAAAATAAAAATCCACTGAACAGGCTGTGGAGCAGCACAGGTAACACACGACAACAGTGGTAAAAAATAAAATAAAAATCCACTGGACAGGCTGTGGAGCAGCACAGGTAACACACGACAACAGTGGTAAAAAATAAAATAAAAATCCACTGGACAGGCTGTGGAGCAGCACAGGTAACACACGACAACAGTGGTAAAAAATAAAATAAAAATCCACTGGACAGGCTGTGGAGCAGCACAGGTAACACACGACAACAGTGGTAAAAAATAAAATAAAAATCCACTGGACAGGCTGTGGAGCAGCACAGGTAACACACGACAACAGTGGTAAAAAATAAAATAAAAATCCACTGGACAGGCTGTGGAGCAGCACAGGTAACGCACGACAACAGCGCCAAAAAATAAAATAAAAATCCACTGGACAGGCTGTGGAGCAGCACAGGTAACGCACGACAACAGTGCTAAAATAAAATAAAAATCCACTAGGCAGGCTGTGGAGCAGCACGACAACAGTGCTAAAAAATAAAATAAAAATAAAAACGAAAGCGTTAGCAAGCTAGTTAGCTTGCCAACGCTGATGAAGGTTAGCTGATAAAAGAGCTCCGTCGCGATGCTTCGACCGTTAGAGGTCTTCTTTAGGCGTTGGAGCACGGTGAAAAAGTAAAAAAAAGTAAAAAAGTCTTGAAAAAGACTGTTAATTCAAAGAACTCAAACAGCTCAGTTCAAACAGCTAACAGATACAGCAGAACACCGCTGTAGATCAGAATCGATTGCGTCACTATGTCCTGCCCCTAAGCCCCGGCCCCCGGCTCCTCCCCTAGTCCCGCCCCTGGCTCCTCCCCAAGCTCCTCCCCTAACCCCGCCCCAAGCACCGCCTCCAAGCCCCACCTCCCCTCCCACCCGGGTCTAATATTTTAATGTCATTTTATTTCATGAATTAAAGAATGATTAAAAATACCTAGATCTTTTTAATGTATTAAATAATTAACTAATTCTGAAATAATTAAACATAAATCAGTGTCTATTATCTAATACCCCTTTAATATTTTTAATTCTTAAATTAAAGCGCCTCCTTTTATGGTTTTTAATGCCTCAATTAAAGAAGGAATAAAAAATACCGTATCTTATGCATAATTATGGGAGGTTTTCTTCAATTTAGTGATTAAACACGAATATTTTAATACGCCAATATTTCTTAATTCTTGAATTATCGCGTTTCCTTTTCTGTTTTTTAATTCGTAAATTAAAGAAGGGAAACAAATAGCCGTCTCTCTCGGCTGTAAGTCTTTGCAGCAAGACGGTCAAATACCCACGCATAGAGCCGCTCGCGGAAACATGACCCCACGGCTGTAATACCTGTTGCAGACGCTAGCTGTGTCTGTGTGTGCGTGCGTGCGTGTGTGTGTGTGCGTGCGTGTGTGTGTGTGTGTGTCAGGCTGGATGGTCTTTTATAACATAGTAGAGAAGCGTTCGTCACGCTTGTTTGAAGGCTGAAAAAACAAACCACCTTCTCACTGACGCCAAATGGTGTTTCTATTAAGATATTACCCGATCGATCATGGTGTGCGGGACACCCGCTGATCGGAGATGCTGCCCCGAGGTGATGAACCCGAAAAATCAACAAACTTTGGTCTCACTCACGCCAAATGGTGTTTTTAGAGCAAAAGGTGCCAGTAAGTGTTTTTCACAAAAAACCTCGTTTGAAAAACAATTTACCCTTTTCAACAATATTATAGGAAAGAACACAGGCCGTATAAGGTTTAGAATATGTGCTTTATTACATTCATTAAAGTCACACACAGAGAAAAAAGCAATTGTTCATGTTTATTAAACAGCATACGTGAAGGAAAACATTAAGAAAAAAGTATTTGGTCCACTTACATGAAGAAAAAAGTATACATTCATGTTTATTAAACACAGCATACGTTAAGAAAAAAGGTATTTGTTCCAGTTACCTGAAGAAAAAAGTATATACGTTCATGTTTATTAAACACAACATACATGAAGGAAAACATTAAGAAAAAGTACTTGTTCCAGTTACCTGAAGAAAAAAGCATATGTTCATGGTTATTAAACACAAATTTGGTCCACTTACATGAAGAAAAAAGCATACGTCCATGTTTATTAAAGGGTAACCATCAGGCTGTCGCCGTAAATTAGCTGATAGATGATTATTGTCTCCAGCTGCGTATAATAAACTCAAGTCTGCTCAAAGCCACTTTTTTAAGGCAACAAGTTCGCATATTTTTTTTTGTAAAGTCAACTTATTATATTTTACACATTGTGGGATTCAAACATCAAATCCTTATCTCAACACTTCACGGTAACGTTCACATGCCAGCAGCTTGGATGTTAAGTCCTAAATCTAAACATTTTCTTTGCTCACTTGTATCGCTGCAAGTTCCTGCTTTACCACCTCATTCTGACCAAGAAACATCTGAAGTGGGTCAAAAAATAAATGAATCTGTTCTTGAAAGCAGCTTTCTCCTGGTTAGTTTTTAATACACCCTGTGTTATGTGTCGGACGCAGCTCGGAGAACCGACCAGCGTTTGAAGGACCCAGTATGAAATAAGCAGAGCACGGTACAAAGGCTAACTGAATTTAATACATAACAGTGAAAATATAATAACAAAAAGGTGCAGCCTGGCGTGGTGCGCTCCCAGCAGCGCTAACGGTCCGGAGCCAGAAGCTGTTTCGGACCCAAGGACCCCGCCGACACCCCCCAGGTGGCCGCAACAACCGAGTCTGTGAAAGAAGGAACCATTATGCGAGTCCACACTCTACACACAGAACACTTAAAGGTGTACAAACAGCAAACACTTCCTGGCTTGATTACTGATCAGCTTCCAAACCTGCAGGCATGGAACATCCAGTTCACAAAACTCCACCGCAGTGGAAGCTGATACATGACTAACAAACAGCTCAATACAATAAGGTGTGAGGGACACCACATTTACTGACTGTATAACTGTTAGTCACAAAATCTAACGTACCTCAGGAAGTGTGCTGACGAGCGTGAGACCTCACCCCCTCCTCTTTCACAGACTGTGCATCAAACCTGGACGTTCTCACCATCCGCTGCTGATGAGATGGCTCCCGAGACGACGATCTCACCCGTCTGGTCACAAGGTCGAGTCTCTGGCAAATACACACTGTGCACTCCAGTCTTAAATGCCAACATGTTCCACTCCATCCAGATGCACCACAGCTGTGAGTCCTGACGAGTCGCAGGTGATCAGGGTGAGGTCCTGACAGCCTCAGCAACACAGCCACTCAGTCCCAAATGCACGCCACCTGGGAGGAAAACCAAAAAACAGAAACAAACCGGCAGCCAGGCCCCCCCAGCCATATAACACCCTGAAGACATCAAGATTCTCTGATCAGATTTCTTGGGAGACTTTCCAAAAGGGAGACATCTATTGTTTTAATATGAAAATCAGCCGTCAGCATTTTATGTCAAGTGTTCCCTGAAAATCACAGATAACTGAATGACGGAGAACTGAAGCAACAACTTTGAAGTTTCAAATAAAACAGGGTTCATCAGCATTTTCTGGTTTATCAGAATCTGAATCAGAACAGCTTTTAATGGCCAAGTATCCACAGAATACATGGAATTTGACTTTGGTTTGAGCCGCACTCTCTCTGTACACTGTAAATGCATGCAAACATACAAACAAATTAAGTTAACCAGACTCAGTTTTCAAGCTGTAGCTTCAAGAAAATTAAGTTGACCTGAATATGATGAATGAACAAAACTATTTTGAGAATTAAGCCGTCACTTGCTGGATGCTCACAGTAAATACATTACTGTAATTTAATTTTTTCAGTACAGCAAAATAAACAAGTTACTGTAATCTAGATTTTAAGTGTATTTGAGTACTGCACACTCGCAATAATTAAGGTAATCAAATCTGCTTCAAGACAACATAAATGACTTTGTAAGGGAGCAAGTTTGCATTTTTTGATTATTTTCATTTTTAGTAAAGTCAACTTATTATTTTTTACAGTGTAAGGCATGTAGAAATACCCTAAACAGACAACAAAATTGTACAATGTTTTTTTCGCCTGAAAACGGACCGGATGTGTTGAGAGCGGCCTCCCGATCATACCTTTAAAGTTTTACCACGTGTGGACGCGTTTAAAAATTGTCACGGCTCGTGTTAATCTTTGATCCTAAAATTTTTAATGTCTTTTTTTGCCTGAAAACGGACTGGATGTGTTGAAAGCGGCCTCCCGATCATACCTTTAAAGTTTTATCGCGCATGCACGGTTTAAATATTGTCCCTCACATAAAACATGTTCAAGCTAAAATATCTAAAAATATTTCTAGTACAGCATATTTCAGGTGCAGCAATACAAATTCTATGGAAAAGAAGAGACTTACATGATTAATTATAACATTTATTAAAATAAGGGCTTACTTTAATCAATCAGCAACTCCGTCACTACATAAACGGAAAGTTCACCCCTTAAAAGTCAAAATTCAGCCAAAAGAGGGGCACCTATTCTCGTTTTGAGCTTCTCACAAACCTTCATGCGCTGCGTCTCCTGGAACTCACCGTGGAAGAATATGAAGAGCTATTGTGGAATACTTTCGAGCAAAACTGCCGACAAAGATGTTCAGATGGTTCTCGCAGGATTCTAAGGTGACACTCCATGTGGTCCGGCTGCTGATGGTCTATTTCAGAGAGCCCACGGATGGGCTTGTCCTTCTTGCAGACGTAAGTTTGTTCCTCTTCTTTCTTAAATTTTTATTGCATTGAATAATATTCTCACAACATGTATATATTTTCTGTACCCTATAGTCATCTTCCATAGGCTGACATCGAGAAGACCCTCACCCTGCCCATGATCTAATAACACTGCTTGGTATTTGGTGAATTCGCGCATTCGCATCAGATGAGCCGAAGTTATAGTCATCCCAGCAAAGCGTGAATGGTCACGTCTCGCCACAAACTGAAAGAAAAGATGCGACTTATTAAATATTTAGCCTACACTTTAAAAAAAAACGTCATGATGTGATTTTTTTCTTCTTACCGTGTAACACGAGTCCGTCCCCGCGGCGCCCTGTTGACGGTTCGACAGACCTCCGTCGGTTAGAACACACCAGCTCCGCGTTATTAACCTGTATTTTTAATATAAATGAGATTTCAGAGGGTTTACTATCTCTGCTGCTGTGTCTGGGGGAAAAAAACTTGATTAAACAGCGTTAAATAAACTCCTAACAGAATATCCACAAACTGTAACACAGACCATACTTATTAATGAAATATTTACACTTTAAAAAGTTATGAGCTGATTTTCTTACGTCATAAAGGAGAGTCTGTCCCTGGCCTGTCGTGTCGTCTAAATGATCCTCTGGGGTTAATTTGTCAGGCCGAATTCTTCTGCTCCATCAGAATAAACTTTTCTCACCGTGGGGCTCTATATCTAACAAAAAAACATCATTTAAAAAATGTTTTTTACCGCCGAGGATCTTTTAAAAAAAAAAAAAACAAAAAACAGAAGCTTTTCTATCAAAAGATTACTTAATTCACTTGCCGTGAAAGACTTTCGCACTCTGAAGAAAAAGAAAACTTCATCCCGAGAGAATGAACGTCTGCTCCGGTCAGCGGCTGGAATGAAGGAAAAACACTGCAGCAGGAGGCGGAACAGGAAAACTGGACCAGCCTCCAAAACAAGCTCATTACCCACAGGTATCAGGTTTTATGGTGGACCCAAAAAAACACACGTAATCATCGATCAGGGGATTTAGCCTGACACCTCGGACCGAGGGACACAGCAGGACCTCAGAAAAATATTGCTTCAAACGGGATCTGTGACGCTGGTCCGGTTTGTCAAAAGAGGTGCGACCTTTTGCGCTAAACACCCCAAATACACACACACACACACACACACACTTTTAAGACGCAAATATCCCCAGACCCGCGCGTGTAGTGGTCCCATATTATGAACAAAAATGGATGGATAGCAAAGTCATGACGGATAATACAGAAATAGTGGACCTTTTAATAGTTGTACTAAAAGAATAAAACGCTACTCACAGGAGAATTAGTTTTCCCAGCTTCAGCCTGTCTTATTCCAGACATGTCAGAAACCACATGAACAAAACATCTACATATCTTTAACACCAAAGAGATTTAAATATATCCGTACATACATATGTACATACTTATATTTTTCCCATTTCTATTCCCATGTTTCCTTTTTGTGAATATTTACAAATAAAATAAAGGTCACTGCGTGTATTAAATATATATCAGCGCCACCGGGGTGTCGTACCAAGATGTGCTGTCTTTATACACCGAAAATACTATCGCAAACGATGATCTGGTTTCTGATTTTGTGAAAAGATATCGTAATTGCCTTAAGAAAAGAGGTAATACCTCCTGTATCCAGCTACAAGGACCTTCGCACACTTTTAAATGCTGTGACAGCTTGTGTTAACCTTTGATCCTAATTTTTGTTCAATGTTTTTTCACGTGAAAATGTAACCCCTGTCTTGGGACAACCTCCCGATCATACCTTTTAAAGTTTTATTGCGTTTGCATGCTTTAAAACATTGTTATTAAGTATAGAAAGAAGTGTTAATCTTTGATCCTAAATTTTTTTAATGTTTTTTTTTTCACCTGAAAATGGGTTGGATGTGTTGAGAACGGCCTCCCGATCATACCTTTAAAGTTTTACCGCGTGTGGACGCGTTTAAAAATTGTCACGGCTCGTGTTAATCTTTGATCCTAAAATTTGTAATGTCTTTTTTTGCCTGAAAACGGACCGGATGTGTTGAAAGCAGCCTCCCGATCATACCTTTAAAGTTTTATCGCGTATGCACGGTTTAAATATTGTCCCTCACATAAAACATGTTCAAGCTAAAATATCTAAACATATTTCTAGTACCCTCAACAAAGCAAAAATATTTATTGAATTACAAAGCTGTACATATTTTATATCATTCACTTGTTTCGCCATATCTGAATTACTGCGTGGAAGTTTGAGGCAACATTTACAAATCCTCACTTCGACCATTACCTTTATGATACCTTGTCAGTATTCATGACAGCCAATTAAACAGTGTCTTTACTATAACCTTGATTAGCAATTTTAATGTGTATTCTTTATTCTATACAACATATAGCCTTTTGAAATGATGTAGTTAACTAAGGTGCAGCAATACAAATTCTATGGAAAAGAAGAGACTTACATGATTAATTATAACATTTATTAAAATAAGGGATTACTTTCATCAATCAGCAACTCCGTCACTACATAAACGGAAAGTTCACCCCTTAAAAGTCAAAATTTAAACACTGCTGACAAGACGAGCGGGAGTAGAGCGTTCCTAGTCACCTATATGAAATTCCACTCAAGATCCATCAGGTTCTTGAGCAGTGTGGCTACCTGGGGATTCACCGTGGTCGACTTTTTTTGAACAAGTCTACCCGTCCTTTTGGAAGTGGTCATGCCGCGGCAGGTCTTTGTCACCCTTTCAGGATTGATCCCAATGTATCACCTGAAAAAACGGTAGTCCGAGATTGGAGGTTGGACATAAATAAAATCTCCAATATAGAGCACGGCTGGGTAATAAAATCAGAACTATGTTTAACCAGATACATTGACGAGATGGCTATTGGCGCATTCCAAACATATGGACATACAGGATTGTTGATAAACAATCACTAGTAATTTGGACAGGATCTTCTGCATCTTCTTTGTCTTTCAGCCGTTCCCGTTAGGGGTCGCCACAGCAGATCAATCGCTTCCTTCTCACCCTGTCCTCTGTCACACCAACCACCCGCATGTCCTCCCTCAGCACATCCATGAACCTCCTCTCTGCCCTCCCTCGTTTCCTCCTGCCTGGTGGCTCCATCCTCAGCATCCTTCTCCCTATGGGTCCCTCCTCTGCACGTCCAAACCATCACAATCTCGCCTCTCTCACTCTGTCTCCAAACCGTCCCACCTGAGCCGTCCCTCTGATATGTTCATTCCTAATCTTGTCACTCCAAAAGAGGTTTGTTGTTTATAGAAGAAGTGAACCTTCTATCGTTAATTTCATTTCAATTTATGTCATTACAGCACCACGATAGAGTTGACCATACAATTTAATGTCAAAATGACTGCTGGGAATAGGCCAATTGGAGAAGAAGAGGCTTACTTTTGAATGAATTCAAGTGTGCTGGCAGCCTCCTCTTGGTACTGTAGTACACTGAAATTACAGCGTCACAGTTACATGCTCTGTCCCATCTGAAATATGAAATTGGAGTTATTTCAGAAAGCATCTTGAAAATATCTCTAATCGGGTTAACATTCACGCTTTGCTGGGATGACTATAACTTCGGCTCATCTGATGCGAATGCGCAAATTCACCAAATACCAAGCAGTGTTATTAGATCATGGGCAGGGTGAGGGTCTTCTCGATGTCAGCCTATGGAAGATGACTATAGGGTACAGAAAATATATACATGTTGTGAGAATATTATTCAATGCAATAAAAATTTAAGAAAGAAGAGGAACAAACTTACGTCTGCAAGAAGGACAAGCCCATCCGTGGGCTCTCTGAAATAGACCATCAGCAGCCGGACCACATGGAGTGTCACCTTAGAATCCTGCGAGAACCATCTGAACATCTTTGTCGGCAGTTTTGCTCGAAAGTATTCCACAATAGCTCTTCATATTCTTCCACGGTGAGTTCCAGGAGACGCAGCGCATGAAGGTTTGTGAGAAGCTCAAAACGAGAATAGGTGCCCCTCTTTTGGCTGAATTTTGACTTTTAAGGGGTGAACTTTCCGTTTATGTAGTGACGGAGTTGCTGATTGATTAAAGTAAGCCCTTATTTTAATAAATGTTATAATTAATCATGTAAGTCTCTTCTTTTCCATAGAATTTGTATTGCTGCACCTGAAATATGCTGTACTAGAAATATTTTTAGATATTTTAGCTTGAACATGTTTTATGTGAGGGACAATATTTAAACCGTGCATGCGCGATAAAACTTTAAAGGTATGATCGGGAGGCCGCTTTCAACACATCCAGTCCGTTTTCAGGCAAAAAAAGACATTAAAAAATTTTAGGATCAAAGATTAACACGAGCCGTGACAATTTTTAAACGCGTCCACACGTGGTAAAACTTTAAAGGTATGATCGGGAGGCCGCTCTCAACACATCCGGTCCGTTTTCAGGCGAAAAAAACATTGTACAATTTTGTTGTCTGTTTAGGGTATTTCTACATGCCTTACACTGTAAAAAATAATAAGTTGACTTTACTAAAAATGAAAATAATCAAAAAATGCAAACTTGCTCCCTTACAAAGTCATTTATGTTGTCTTGAAGCAGATTTGATTACCTTAATTATTGCGAGTGTGCAGTACTCAAATACACTTAAAATCTAGATTACAGTAACTTGTTTATTTTGCTGTACTGAAAAAATTAAATTACAGTAATGTATTTACTGTGAGCATCCAGCAAGTGACGGCTTAATTCTCAAAATAGTTTTGTTCATTCATCATATTCAGGTCAACTTAATTTTCTTGAAGCTACAGCTTGAAAACTGAGTCTGGTTAACTTAATTTGTTTGTATGTTTGCATGCATTTACAGTGTACAGAGAGAGTGCGGCTCAAACCAAAGTCAAATTCCATGTATTCTGTGGATACTTGGCCATTAAAAGCTGTTCTGATTCAGATTCTGATAAACCAGAAAATGCTGATGAACCCTGTTTTATTTGAAACTTCAAAGTTGTTGCTTCAGTTCTCCGTCATTCAGTTATCTGTGATTTTCAGGGAACACTTGACATAAAATGCTGACGGCTGATTTTCATATTAAAACAATAGATGTCTCCCTTTTGGAAAGTCTCCCAAGAAATCTGATCAGAGAATCTTGATGTCTTCAGGGTGTATTAAAAACTAACCAGGAGAAAGCTGCTTTCAAGAACAGATTCATTTATTTTTTGACCCACTTCAGATGTTTCTTGGTCAGAATGAGGTGGTAAAGCAGGAACTTGCAGCGATACAAGTGAGCAAAGAAAATGTTTAGATTTAGGACTTAACATCCAAGCTGCTGGCATGTGAACGTTACCGTGAAGTGTTGAGATAAGGATTTGATGTTTGAATCCCACAATGTGTAAAATATAATAAGTTGACTTTACAAAAAAAAATATGCGAACTTGTTGCCTTAAAAAAGTGGCTTTGAGCAGACTTGAGTTTATTATACGCAGCTGGAGACAATAATCATCTATCAGCTAATTTACGGCGACAGCCTGATGGTTACCCTTTAATAAACATGGACGTATGCTTTTTTCTTCATGTAAGTGGACCAAATTTGTGTTTAATAACCATGAACATATGCTTTTTTCTTCAGGTAACTGGAACAAGTACTTTTTCTTAATGTTTTCCTTCATGTATGTTGTGTTTAATAAACATGAACGTATATACTTTTTTCTTCAGGTAACTGGAACAAATACCTTTTTTCTTAACGTATGCTGTGTTTAATAAACATGAATGTATACTTTTTTCTTCATGTAAGTGGACCAAATACTTTTTTCTTAATGTTTTCTTTCACGTATGCTGTGTTTAATAAACATGAACAATTGCTTTTTTCTGTGTGTGACTTTAATGAATGTAATAAAGCACATATTCTAAACCTTATACGGCCTGTGTTCTTTCCTATAATATTGTTGAAAAGGGTAAATTGTTTTTCAAACGAGGTTTTTTGTGAAAAACACTTACTGGCACCTTTTGCTCTAAAAACACCATTTGGCGTGAGTGAGACCAAAGTTTGTTGATTTTTCGGGTTCATCACCTCGGGGCAGCATCTCCGATCAGCGGGTGTCCCGCACACCATGATCGATCGGGTAATATCTTAATAGAAACACCATTTGGCGTCAGTGAGAAGGTGGTTTGTTTTTTCAGCCTTCAAACAAGCGTGACGAACGCTTCTCTACTATGTTATAAAAGACCATCCGGCCTGACACACACACACACACGCACACACACACACACGCACGCACGCACACACAGACACAGTTAGCGTCTGCAACAGGTATTACAGCCGTGGGGTCATGTTTCCGCGAGCGGCTCTATGCGTGGGTATTTGACCGTCTTGCTGCAAAGACTTACAGCCGAGAGAGACGGCTATTTGTTTCCCTTCTTTAATTTACGAATTAAAAAACAGAAAAGGAAACGCGATAATTCAAGAATTAAGAAATATTAATGGCGTATTAAAATATTCGTGTTTAATCACTAAATTGAAGAAAACCTCCCATAATTATGCATAAGATACGGTATTTTTTATTCCTTCTTTAATTGAGGCATTAAAAACCATAAAAGGAGGCGCTTTAATTTAAGAATTAAAAATATTAAAGGGGTATTAGATAATAGACACTGATTTATGTTTAATTATTTCAGAATTAGTTAATTCTTTAATACATTAAAAAGATCTAGGTATTTTTAATCATTCTTTAATTCATGAAATAAAATGACATTAAAATATTAGACCCTGGTGGGAGGGGAGGTGGGGCTTAGAGGCGGTGCTTGAAGGGGGGGTTAGGGGAGGAGCTTGGGGGTGGGGCTAGGGGAGGAGCCAGGGGCGGGACTAGGGGAGGAGCCGGGGCGGGGGCTTAGGGGCAGGACATAGTGACGCAATCGATTCTGATTGGCTGTGACGTCATAAGGGGCGGGGCTTGGAGGCGGGACTAGGGGAGGGGTTTAGGGACATAGTGACGTCATCAATTCTGATTGGCTGTGATGTCATAACGGGGGGCGGGGCTTAGTGATGTAGTCGATTCTGATTGGCTGTGATGTCATAGGGGTGGGGCTTGGAGGCGGGACTAGGGGAGGGGCTTAGGGGTGGGACATAGTGACATCATCGATTCTGATTGGCTGACAGGGCCATCAATCACTTTTGACATTAGGTGGGTCATTACTCTCTCTAACAATGTCTCTCAATGTTCAATTGCAAAGAATTTAGGGATTCCATCATCCACAGTCCATAATATAATCAGAAGATTCAGAGAATCTGGAGAACTTTCTACACATAAGCGACAAGGGCAATAGCCAACATTGAATGCCCGTGACCTTTGATCCCGCAGGCGGCACTGCATTAAAAACATCATTGTGTAAAGTATCTTACCACGTGGACTCAAGAACACTTCAGGAAACCATTGTCAGTTAACACAGTTCATCGCTACATCTATAAGTGCAAGTTAAAACTACCATGCAAAGCAAAAGCCATACATCAACAACATCCAGAAATGCCACCGCCTTCTCTGGGCCCGAGCTCATTTGAAATGGACAGACGCAAAGTGGAAAAGTGTGCTGTGGTCTGATGAGTCCACATTTCAAATTGTTTTTGGAAATCGTGGACGTTGTGTCCTCCGGATAAAAGAGGAAAAATACCATCCAAATTGTTGCCAGCGCAAAGTTCAAAAGCCAGCATCTGTGATGGTATGGGGGTGTGTTAGTGCCCATGGCATGGACAACTTACACATCTGTGATGGCACCATCAATGCTGAAAGGCACATCTAGGTTTTGGAGCAACACATGTTGCCATCCAAGCAACGTCTTTTTCAGGGACGTCCCTGTTTATTTCAGCAAGACAATGCCAAGCCACATTCTGCACGTGTTACAACAGCATGGCTTCGTAGTAAAAGAGTGCGGGTACTAGACTGGCCTGCCTGCAGTCCAGACCTGTCACCCATTGAAAATGTGTGGTGCATTATGAAGCGCAAAATACGACAGCGGAGACCCCAGACTGGTAAACATACCACTGTCCCAGCTTTTTTGAAACGTGTTGCAGGCATCCATTTTAAAATGAGCAAATATTTGCACAAAAATAAAGTTTATCAGTTTGAACATTAAATGTCTTGTCTTTGTGGTGTATTCAATTGAATATACAGTAGTGTTCAGAATAATAGTAGTGCTATGTGACTAAAAAGATTAATCCAGGTTTTGAGTATATTTCTTATTGTTACATGGGAAACAAGGTACCAGTAGATTCTCACAAATCCAACAAGACCAAGCATTCATGATATGCACACTTAAGGCTATGAAATTGGGCTATTAGTAAAAAAAAAAAGTAGAAAAGGGGGTGTTCACAATAATAGTAGTGTGGCATTCAGTCAGTGAGTTTGTCAATTTTGTGGAACAAACAGGTGTGAATCAGGTGTCCCCTATTTAAGGATGAAGCCAGCACCTGTTGACCATGCTTTTCTCTTTGAAAGCCTGAGGAAAATGGGACATTCAAGACATTGTTCAGAAGAACAGCGTAGTTTGATTAAAAAGTTGATTGGAGAGGGGAAAACCTATACGCAGGTGCAAAAAACTGTAGGCTGTTCATCTACAATGATCTCCAATGCTTTAAAATGGACAGAAACCAGAGACACGTGGAAGAAAATGGAAAACAACCATCAAAATGGATAGAAGAATAACCAGAATGGCAAAGGCTCACCCATTGATCAGCTCCAGGATGATCAAAGACAGTCTGGAGTTACCTGTAAGTGCTGTGACAGTTAGACGCCTGTGTGAAGCTAATTTATTTGCAAGAATCCCCCGCAAAGTCCCTCTGTTAAATAAAAGACGTGCAGAAGAGGTTACAATTTGCCAAAGAACACATCAACTGGCCTAAAGAGAAATGGAGGAATATTTTGTGGACTGATGAGAGTAAAATTGTTCTTTTTGGGTCCAAGGGCCGCAGACAGTTTGTGAGACCACCCGCAAACTCTGAATTCAAGCCACAGTTCACAGTGAAGACAGTGAAGCACGGTGGTGCAAGCGTCATGATATGGGCATGTTTCTCCTACTATGGTGAAACATACAATGAAATTGGTTCCAAATATTAATACAGCTAAGACACATTTTGCAGTAATAAATGAATTGCAGAGAGCAAATGAATTAAATGATTTTTATTTGAGGTTCGAGTCACAAGATCATTTAGAGAAATGCCATAATTTGTTACAGTCATTGCATGATACTGATGTGAAACCCAGAGTCAAGATAGACCCCCATTGATGTGCAGCGCCTTTTTAAGCGTCTGCACACCAATAAGGCAACTGGACCTGACGGCCTGTCAGCTTTCTTACTAAAAAGCTGTGCCGAAGAACTTTCTGCGGCTTGGTGTCCTTTATTTCAAGTCTCTTGATCTGCAGAAAGTGCCGCCTTTGTGGAAATTATCACACATATCACCAATTCCCAAAAAGCCTGGCGCCACAGCTAACAATGATCTGCATCCAGTGGCTTTGACCTCAAATGTAATGAAATGTTTTGAGAGGTTTGTTGTGTCACTACTGGAGAGAGAAGTGGACTCATTGCTGGACACTAATCAGTTTGCTTACAAGAAAAACAGGAGCACTGAAGACGCTGTCCTAAGCATTGTCCATCTTGTGTCTCAACATCTGGAAGATACCAAGGCCTATGCACGCATTCTATTTGTTGATTTTAGTTCTGCTTTTAATACAATACAAACACATCTGCTTTTAGAGAAACTGTCTGCAATGGGAGCATGCTTTTTTAAATAACAGAACTCAATGCGTTAAGGTCAATGGGACATTATCAGACGTCAGACACAGCAACACCGGGATTCCACAAGGCAGTGTGTCATCGCCAGTGCTTTTCACCATTTATACAAATGATTGTAAAAGCACACATCAAAATAATAGCATTTTGAAATATGCAGATGACACTGCTATTGTGAGTCTTTTATCTAAGGATACGGACACATCCTTGTATCACAATGAAATTGACAGTTTTACAAAATGGTGTGAGAGGAACTTTCTTGTGATTAATCCAACAAAAACACAAGAAATTGTTTTTGACCCTCGGCATATATGTGAGCATGAACCTGTCCACATTGATAATGTCATCATCCAGCAAGTGGACTCCTACAGATATCTTGGGGTCCACATGGACAGTGCTCTCTCCTGGAAGGCTCACATTGACTCTCTCTGCTCACGGCTGCAGCAGAGGCTGTATTTTTTAAGGAGGCTGAGGCTGTATGGAGTGTGAATCAACATCCTGCTTGTTTTTTACAGAGCAACACTTGAGAGCCTCATCCATTAAAGGATCACAGCGTGGTTTGGTACCTTGTCTGTCCAGCTGAAAAACAAGCTTACTCACATCCATAAAACAGCCATAAAAGTAGTAGGACTAAAAGATTACCTGCCTATTCAAGCCTTATATGAAGAGGCAGTGGTAAGAAGAGGGAAAATCATTTCAAAGGACCCAGAGCATCCTCTTCACAGTGAGTATGTCCTGCTGCCTTCAGGACAGAGACTGAGGGTGCCAGTGTAGCACTAACAGATTTAAGTTGTCCTTTGTCCCATCTATTAAACTGCTGAACATGAGATCTTCACGTATATCAGATTCTCTGCACAGTACTTAACCTGCACTTTACCAACTCTGTGGCTGAATGTGTGTTGTTTGTATCTGTTTTATTGTTTTTCGTACTGTTTTTAAGCAACATGTAGCACTGTTCCCAGGACAAATTTCCCTTTGGGGACAATAAAGTTTTTTCTATTCTATTCTGTTCTATGGTGTTTGGCCTATATATCGCATACCAGGTATCATGGATCAGTTTGGATATGTCAAAATACTTGAAGAGGTCATGTTGCCTTTTGCTGAATAGGACATGCCCTTGAAATGGGTGTTTCAACAAGACAGTGACCCCAAGCACACTAATAAACAAGCAAAATCTTGGTTCCAAACCAACAAAATTAATGCCTCACAGATGTGAAGAAATCATGAAAAACTGGTTATACAACTAAATACTAGTTTAGTGATTCACAGGATTGCTAAAACAGCAGTTTGAACATAATAGTTTGGAGTTTGTAGCGTCAACAGCAGATGCTACTATTATTGTGAACACCCCCTTTTCTACTTTTTTTTTTACTAATAGCCCAATTTCATAGCCTTAAGAGTGTGCATATCATGAATGCTTGGTCTTGTTGGATTTGTGAGAATTTATTGAATCTACTGGTACCTTGTTTCCCATGTAACAATAAGAAATACAACCCCTGGCAATAATTATGGAATCACCGGCCTCGGAGGATGTTCATTCAGTTGTTTAATTTTGTAGAAAAAAAGCAGATCACAGACATGACACAAAACTAAAGTCATTTCAAATGGCAACTTTCTGGCTTTAAGAAACACTATAAGCAATCAGGAAAAATAATTGTGGCAGTCAGTAACGGTTACTTTTTTAGACCAAGCAGAGGGAAAAAAATATGGACTCACTCAATTCTGAGGAAAAAATTATGGAATCACCCTGTAAATTTTCATCCCCA
Source organism: Thalassophryne amazonica (assembly GCF_902500255.1). NCBI lineage: Eukaryota > Metazoa > Chordata > Actinopteri > Batrachoidiformes > Batrachoididae > Thalassophryne > Thalassophryne amazonica. Next base: position 64,525,422 of record NC_047103.1, read on the forward strand.
AAACTAACACCTGCATCAAATCAGATCTGCTCGTTAATCTGCATCTAAAAAGGAGTGATCACACCTTGGAGAGCTGTTGCACCAAGTGGACTGACATGAATCATGGCTCCAACATGAGAGATGTCAATTGAAACAAAGGAGAGGGTTAGGGTTAGGGTTAGTTGGGGTTAGGGTTAGGGTTAGTTAGTCACGCAATGTTGCAAAAGATGTTTGTTGTTCACAGTCAGCTGTGTCTAAACTCTAGACCAAATACAAACAACATGGGAAGGCTGTTAAAGGCAAACATACTGGTAGACCAAGGAAGACATCAAAGCGTCAAGACAGAAAACTTAAAGCAATATGTCTCAAAAATCGAAAATGCACAACAAATGAGGAACGAATGGGAGGAAACTGGAGTCAACGTCTGTGACCGAACTGTAAGAAACCGCCTAAAGGAAATGGGATTTACATACAGAAAAGCTAAACGAAAGCCATCATTAACACCTAAACAGAAAAAAACAAGGTTACAATGGGCTAAGGAAAAGCAATCGTGGACTGTGGATGACTGGATGAAAGTCATATTCAGTGATGAATCTCGAATCTGCATTGGGCAAGGTGATGATGCTGGAACTTTTGTTTGGTGCCGTTCCAGTGAGATTTATAAAGATGACTGCCTGAAGAGAACATGTAAATTTCCACAGTCATTGGTGATATGGGGCTGCATGTCAGGTAAAGGCACTGGGGAGATGGCTGTCATTACATCATTAATAAATGCACAAGTTTACATTGATATTTTGGACAGTTCTTATCCCATCAATTGAAAGGATGTTTGGGGATGATGAAATCATTTTTCAAGATGATAATGCATCTTGCCATAGAGCAAAAACTGTGAAAACATTCCTTGCAAAAAGACACATAGGGTCAATGTCATGGCCTGTAAATAGTCCGGATCTTAATCCAATTGAAAATCTTTGGTGGAAGCTGAAGAAAATGGTCCATGACAAGGCTCCAACCTGCAAAGCTGATCTGGCAACAGCAATCAGAGAAAGTTGGAGCCAGATTGATGAAGAGTACTGTTTGTCACTCATTAATTCCATGCCTCAGAGACTGCAAGCTGTTATAAAAGCCAGAGGTGGTGCAACAAAATACTAGTGATGTGTTGGAGCGTTCTTTTGTTTTTCATGATTCCATAATTTTTTCCTCAGAATTGAGTGATTCCATATTTTTTTTCCCTCTGCTTGGTCTAAAAAAGTAACCGTTACTGACTGCCACAATTTTTTTTCCTGATTTCTTACAGTGTTTCTTAAAGCCAGAAAGTTGCCATTTGAAATGACTTTAGTTTTGTGTCATGTCTGTGATCTGCTTTTTTTTTCTACAAAATTAAACAACTGAGTGAACATCCTCCGAGGCCGGGGATTCCATAATTTTTGCCAGGGGTTGTATACTCAAAACCTGGATTAATCTTTTTAGTCACATAGCACTACTATTATTCTGAACACTACTGTAGGTTGAAGAGGATTTGCAAATCATTGTATTGTTTTTATTTACATTTTACACCTCTCCCCAACTTCATTGCAATTGGGGTTGTATATCCATCTATATAATTGCAAACATGTGAATGTGTTAAATGTTCATCATTGTGTCTCTGATGTGCACATCACTCTGATGACTTCTTGTTTTCACACTATTAATGGTTCCCTGCGTCACCTTTACATGTCCACAGTGGAACAATAGCTGTAGAAACGTGTGTACAACAGCCTGGAGTTTTGTGTGACACACTGCACATTTCCACGCTCACGTCACTTATGATACATTTGCATGTGAATGTGGAGATGGGTGTATGGTAAGTTTTTGTGCGTAAGCACGCTTTGTACATGAGGCCCCAAGACCCTATGATAAGCAACCTGATAGGTCTGTCTTTTTTATGTTATGGTCATTGTACATGTGAAAAGATGGGAATACAGGAAGATGACTGGCCCTAAGCTATCTATCACAGTGGTTCCCAACCGTGGTACGCCAACTGAACTGGTCCTCTGAGCAGCCCTAACCTGTACACTCTCCATCTCTCCCTGTTCCCACGGCTATTGTTCCACTGTGGACATGTAAAGGTGACGCAGGGAACCTTTAACAGTGTGAAAACAAGAAGTCATCAAAGTGACGTGCACATGAGAGACACACTGATGAACATTTAACACCCCTACCTGTTTGCAATTGTACAGATGGATATAAAAGCATGTGCAAAGTGATGAGTAAAATGGCAACATGGAACACGAGGATTTACTTCCAAATGAGGATAATTGGCTCTGAAACCAATTTCGATTACCAAGGCCACTGTTACTGGCGGTGCACAGAACTGCAGTCGGCCCAAAGCGCAATACGATGTGGACCCAGGGTTGTGTGCACATATGTGCTGACCACGCTGGGCGTCCTGGCATCAGGGGCATTCCAGCGTGAGCTGCCTGATCAGTCAGGTGTGTGCCAGTCAACCTTGCAAGAGCCACCAGCTGTGTGGAACGCATTCATCTGAAAGTCATCCAGTTACATTCCAACATTACAGCGCATTTTGCAGCAAGAGCCGGTTTCCCAAATGTAATCAGAGCTATTAACTGCACACATATTGCTATAAAGGCCATAAAAACCAGCGCAGACACATTTCAGGACGTGCACATTCAAATTTTTTAAAATTATTATTATTGACTTTTTCATTTTGCTTGATGAGGTGAAGCACTTCTTAACAGGCTTCCTGTGTTTAGTATTTGTCAATAAACACATGTGTAAATTGTGAATGTCACACTGCCAGCAGAGGCGCGCCTCACCTTTTTAAAGTCAGTGTGTGCGCGCTGTTCTGCGCGTCAGTCTCACACACGCACACTCTCTGTAGCTCCCACAAACATTTTTCCAGTTTCATGATTAAAATCCTTTTATTAGAGCACTGAATAAACTGTTCCTGCGTGTCTCCACAATTTTTTTTCTGCGTTCATGTCTGATGTGACATCATGGGGAATCCCTGCTCAAAGGGCCTATTTACATAAAATTGCATATTTAAATTGGGTGGGATGCACAAACGGAACGTGCGTGGATTCATGTCTACGCACACTTTGATACATCTGAATGTATTTGTGCTTTCGCCAGATTCAGGGTTTTGGCGTACGCCAGCTTTTAGTAGAAAGTCCACATTGCTCTTGAGGCCCCTGGAGTGCTGATCTGGGACAATCACAAATCTGGACACTCAGATTCCTCTCTCAGCTTCTCAAGTCCTGCAGTCCGGGAATCATTCTGTAGAGATCTTCCACTGTATGAATGAACAACAAAGCTGCTTTTCCTGTGTGTGTCTTCATGCTACAACTTCCTGCTGTATTGATTGTCTGCAAAAACCACTGCTGCTGCATTTGGTCTTAGTGGCTCCAGCTTTAATTTGTAACTGCAGCCACAAAGACCAATTTGGTTAGAAATCTATCCGTGGTGATAACTGAGTCCCCACATACACACCTTACATAGATACACTTTCAAAATGAATTTGCCTCAAATAATTTCATCTTAACAAGCTTGTTAGGTCACTTGAAATATTTTAATTTCTATATATATTTATTGAAAATCAACAGTGAAACAATAAATTTGACTAAAAAAAAAAAAAATAATAACTGTAGTTCACTCTCAACATATGAAACTGTGTATCTGTGTTATTTATTTGAGCATTTTTGCCTTTAATTAATACAGCAGTAAGGAAACAGAACAGGTATATTCAACCACACACATTTTGCAGTTTGTATGTAGCTGATTAAACTCACCATCAGCTACTGCTGAGTGAGTAAAACACAAACATATTCAAGAAAGGCTTTATTGTTACTGTAAAACAGAGTGAAATGTGGGCTTTGATAGAAACATTCAAAAATTGCATATACAGACAAGTGTGTAACTTTGATCCCCCCCCCCCACACACACACACACTTTCCCAGGTTAAACATTGTCTCACACATTCAAATCTTTTCAAAAGGATACAGCCTTACATTGGCAAAGTGCATGTTTTTTTTTTCCATTAGCTTGAAGCTCGTGCCCCCACATTTGAATTGTAAGCATAAAAAAGTCAGATTTGTAGATGCAGATGTATGTGACAAAGGTCTACTCTTTGGACTGAACACCTTCCTTCTTGAGCAAGAAGGCCTAAAGTTGACATCACTGCATTGTCACAGAATGAAGTCTTTTTGTTTAGGTCAGGTTTTAGTTTTTTCCTGCAAGTTAATTTACACGATATGGCGTGGTGGATGTAGCGGCAATAAACCTTCATGACACCCGAGTTTCTGAGGTGTGACATTTGTGTTGTCCACGCTATTCAGATAAACACTCGAGTTTAACCCTTCTTCTGTTTGCACCTTGCAGCTGTTTTGTCCTTAACTTTATAGAACACAACTATTGAGAGGGCCCTATCTTGACAATCTATTCCACATGATCCATAAGTCACACACATCCATTCTGGGTATGTTTGACCATACTTTATTATTTATGCGGTGCATAAATCAGAGCAGACTGGTGCGCTGGATGACGAGGGGTTGGACAAAGCCACCTAATTAGTCATACGTGTGTTGTGGTCATACCATAAAACCAGCCAGAGTGTCATCCTCCATAACCTTTAGGACAAAAGTGTGTCATGTGACTGTGTGGGGCAATTAGGAGGAGACATTCAAAAGTGAGATGTTTTCTGGCGTGGACAAGACTGAGCAGGCTCAAAGTGCGTGTGCTGAATCAGCAGGCAAAAGGGGCCTCACACTGGAATGTAGTGACTGCTACAACAGGTGCATTAACACCTGTTAATCCTTGATGTGTGAAGATTGTTCACAGACCACTGTGCCTGTGCCATGCATGTAAGGTGCAGGTGTTTCAGCCTGGTTCTCGCTCACAAATTCCTGAATAAATGGAAGCACTGAGACCTGTCACATGCAGTGCTTTTTAAGATAAGTTAAAAACTGTTCACACTGACTAAGTAGAACTGTGCCATCATGCACTTTTCCTGTTCAAGCTGACTTGTGTGGTGACTTTTTGCAATGTATTTTGTTTGTGTGTGTTGTAGCATGGGTTATTACGCTTCTTGATGTACTATCAGCAAACTACATTTTTGTGTCACCCATGTTTATAATCCAGATCCAGCCAGCCTGTGAAAACTGAATGTTGCCGCCCCCCCGTCTGCACTCAAACTCCAGACCAGCCCAGCTAGCTGCATGGAGCAAATAATGTGGTGTAAAAATCTAGTACAAACAGTTATGCCAGTTTTGTATTTTCACAATTAGTTATTACTTTTATTCTGTTTAACGGTTATTTTCAATTAAGTTTTAGTGTGTGTGAAAGCAGGGTGTTTGGGCTTCACAAACCCGCTTATGTACGGTATATCTGAGTACTGCACCCATTAATACTATAAATGCACTACACTTGATTTCAGACTAGGTGTTTGCTGGTCTAAGGTGCAGTTGCATTCTGCTGGCACATGATACTGACACACCTCATTTTAAGATCAACACACCTGTGGGAGCACAGCTAAGTGCAAATCTACTTGTGATTTCCACAACGTGGGCGCTGTGCATGAAGAAAACCAGAACCTCCTTAATGCTTGTGTTGCATGCTTCTTTGTGCCAGGTTGAAAATGGGGCCAAATATCTTTACAGATGTTACAATTAAATAACTCTTTGACCTCCTCTTTAAAAGGAACCAACATATGCTGCATTTCAGGCTATTGCACTCTGCAAATGCTCTTTGATAGAAGGCCACATTTTGTTAAAAATGGACAGCTGCATGAGCGCTTTATTATGTATTCAGTCTTTGAAGGCGACAGCTCCTGCCAGGACACAGCTTGTTTTGATCAAAACAGTTAAGCCAAATCAGAACACTGGCAACTATCTGAATGCACTCCCTGAATGCTCTTATCATTAAAATACTATACATTTATACAGAATTAGCACTGTCCCTGCCTCCCTGCAATGTCCAACACTGATATTTACTCAACCAATTTAACATCAATTTTCAATAGTACAAGTATTAAACTCATGTCATATCTTGAACTTTAGCACATTTTTCTTTCAGTGATCCAGGCCAAAGTAAAAACCTTTTAACAGTGAGACAGGAAAAGAAAGAAAGAAAAAAATAACATCCCAGTCCACCTTAATCTGGACTACTGACAGTTAACAACTAGTGCTTCCAAATTAACACTTCACAGCCACACTATCAATGTTCTTATTAATATCCAGCATTGTATTTAAAAGATACACAAGTCTCTCAGAGTCCTTGTGAGGTTATCGTCTCCTTGGTACCAGCCTCGCCTTGTCCGTGGTGATGTCACACGTCTGACATCTTTTCCTTATTCATTCTTCTCCTCTGCTGATCTCACATCTCTTGCTGAAGCCCAGCTGTCGCTCTCTCTCCCTCTGTCTCTCTCCTCCTCCAGAGGATGGGTTTGTCTGTGCTCCCACATTCGAATCGCTCCGTCCCACTGTGGACAAACGGGGGGTTAAACACGGGTCAGCACTTCCTTTACCAGGGGAGGAACAGACTGGACACATTTTTTAAATGGTAGAATATGTCGTTACACAAACGACACAAAATGACCTCGGACATACAGTAAGAGACAGCGAGACACCTCTGCCTCAGACTGAATGTCTTTTTTGAATAAATCTGTCAACCAAACGGCTCCTGAACACTTTAGAAATCAGACAGATTGTTTATCGTACTGGAATTAGATCTTACTGTAGCAAAATGCAGCCATAATTAAAACCGTGGGATGCTGACTATTCATACAAGCAGCATTTTACAGACCAGTAATTATTTGGACTTTGAAAATGTAGTGAGAGAATAAGATTAGATTAAATTAATTGAAAGAAAATGATGTGCGTGTTTGTAATTAAACAAGCCTGATACATCTGTAGAGGTTGAATATGGTCAAGTTTTTATTTATGCCCCCCTCATAAATGTGTACTCACGGAGCTGCTGATGATGTTATCCTCGTAGGGATGCCAACTGACATCCCTCACGCACGCGTCGTGGCCTGACAGCTTGGATATCACACTTCCTGTCAATACATCATAAACTGGGACAGAAACACAAAGAATATCACAGGGTGAACTACTTTTACACTTGAGCTGTTTATCAAGTGCCTTTAATCCTCTGTTCATGTTTTTACACACACAGAGTGCTGGCCTTGGTGTCCACGAGATCGAGGCTGCCGACATAAAAGAAAGCGACAAAATCTCACTTCAGGCTACAAGTAATGCTGAACACATCTGCTCCTCAGTTCCGTCAGGCCAATGGTAATAAAATTATTTCCCTCGACAGTTGCAGACATGTCCAGCAGGTGGTAGAGACGTATATGTTATACCACAGAAGGAAAACAAACTTGATATATATGATAGTTCTGTGCTGGATCCATATCCATCAACAAATGAGTTTGTACTCATTACACTGATCAACAATTTTTGTTTTTTTATTGCTTGGACCTTGAGAACTGATTTAGGGTAATTTTGGGGTGCTGAATCAGAATCTGAGCTCAGATTTACTCTGTCACATCATGTTTTTTTTTGCAATCTGCATGTTCTGTATTTATGGATTACGCCAAAGTTGCTTATTTACTCACAAATCTGATGCCATTAATCATGCACAAAACTAATCATGCACATTTCACGAACCTCGTGAAATGTGTACAAGAGCCGTAATATCATTTATGGCGCTGAAGAGGTGTGAATTATGAGAAACATGTTTTCATATCTCAAAAATGTGATGTGATTGGCAAAATCAAACACAAGATTGAGCACCCCCAAATTATGCAAAATCCGTTGAAAAACTCCATGAAAGACACATTGTGTTGACCAGTGTTACACATCCTTTAAATGAGAAGAATTACATCATGGTAGCATTTACTGTTTATGAGTTATTGTGTTAAACTAGAATAGATAAATAGATACTACTATAATATAATACTATAATATATAATAATATAATACTATACTACTATAATACTAAATAGATCTTGTTAACTGTTGCAGCAAGGCAACAGCAGCGGCTGAAGGATGGTCAGAGGTTGCGCTGTGGAAAATTGTGCAACTCTGCAATAATATGATGTAGAAACAGAAAAGCACACGGTGAGACTCACTGATGATTTTGCCAGTGGAGCAGCCAGAGTAGATGAACCTCTGCCCAGTGCTGAATTCTGGAGAGAAACGGCAGCGGATGAGCGTGTGCAGAACACCATGACCACGGTACGTCATCACTGACGTGTCGCCTGCCAGTTTGTGTCTCTTCAATGCTGCAAAGTACAGAAGGTCCAACAAGTCAACAAACATGACATTTTCTGAGTGGACACTGGATTTTTTTTTTTTTTTTTTTTTTTTTAATGCTCCTGATTCATTGAGCTGCATTACGTTGTCATCTTCTCCTCACCTCTCTGAGGAACCTGCTGCCAGCGGTAATCCCAGTTTTGTTGCGTGACAGCGAGGCGAGAAGCCGCCAACCCTTCCTTGGGTGAGAACTTCCTGATATCCCACAGCTTGATGGACTGATCCTTCGAATTGCTAATCAAATAGCGGGCATCACCCTGACAGCCAGCAAGAAAGCAGTGAGACCAGATTTAGCGTTCAGAATCAAACAAAGCTGCCATGAAACACTATATGCACGAGAAAATAACAGGAGACAGGGCAGCTGGTGATGTAAGCCATGTTCAGATGCTGTGCTGACAGAATGGATGACCTCAAACAACAAAAGCAATATTCTTGTTGGCTCAGAACCTGTTATTTTAAAACTTCTCAAGTTTGTTCAGAAAGTCAAACCCAAAGTAATTAACAATTAAAATGACCATCACTGGCAACTTTTGTTTGAGTGCATCTGTTCAATTGCTTGTTAACAAAAACAGCTAATCAGCCAGTCACATGGCAGCAACTCTATATGTGATGAAGACAATTTGCTGAAGTTCAAACGGAGCCTCAGAATGAGGAAGAAATGGGATTTAAGTGACTTTGAATGTGGCATGGTTGTTGGTGACAGATGAGCTGGTCTGAGTATTTCAGAAATTGCTGATCAACTGGGATTTTCACAGACAACTATCTCCAGGAATGCCCCAGAAAAAGGTCAGAAAAAGACAAGATATCCAGTGAGCGAATCCAGCCGGTTCCGGGTCGGTGGCATGGGAAATGGACGCGTAACTCAGAGCTCTTGCCAGAAAATCACAAACTTATCCCCAAACTAAGACAACTCGAAATTCAACACTGAAAGATAAACATAAAAAAAAAGTGGAAGATGACAAACACGGAGACCTCAAAACAAAAGCCAAAAATGATTCAGAAATGGATGAAGAAGGTACCACTCGAGAGGACATGGTAACGGCGCATGCTAAGGGAGCTAAGCTAACAGCTATTACATGGCAGGATGGGCTGGGCAGCATAACAAAAGAAATACGAGAACTTAAACAAGAAATGAAAAGCGACTTTGCGACGCTCAAAGATGAAGTTAAATCAGACTTAAAGCAGGAATTCAGTATGTTTAAAGAACAGGTTGACCAGATGTCGGAAAACACAAAAGAACTTTCAGAGCAGAAACAAGCTTTGGAAGAGGCGCAAAAGCAAATAGAAGAACTGGAAGAACTGAGTATTGAGTCAAAACGAGCCCTCCTCTCTGCTTTGGAAGTGCAACGGGATATGAAAGAGAAGTTACTGACTTGGAAGGAAGATCGAGGAGAAACAATATCCGAATCTTCGGGGTACCAGAGGGAGCGGAGGGGGACTCATTCCCCTGCTATGTGGAGAACATGCTGTAGAGGGAATTGGAGCTACTGACTGAGACCCGTCTCTCAATTCAATGGGCACACAGGGGAATAGCTGGATGCCCTGGACCTGGAGCAGTGCCCAGGTCGATCATTGTGAACTTTCTGGAATTCGATACTACAGAGTCCCTTCTTAAGAAAGCATGGAAGAAATGAATACAAGTGAATGATAAACCACTGTTTTTTGACCACGACTACCCCAGTGAGGCAGTTAAAAAACATAAAGCATACAGTGGCATTAAAAAGGTACCGAAGACACACGGTATTAAAATCCAAACACCGATGACAAGAATCAGAATCCACTGGCAAGACAGGCCAAAAACCTATGGCAGTGAAAGAGATGTGGGAGAGAGGACTTGACATGGAGATGGGAGAAGAACAAGAGGATGGATTCGACAATAGGATCAAAGAAGTGTTTCCATGGGAGAGGAACCAGGAGTCATCTGTGAGGAGAGGAGCCAGTCAGAGAGCAAGAGAGAGGCTTCAGGAGTTTCAAAGATCAGGTGAAATATAAATAAAGGGAGATGGTTGCAAGCAGACATTGTTCGCACGGGTATCATTGACTGAAATATAAAAATATATTTTTAATACGAAGTTAAAGTATAAGTATAGTTTTAAGTTTGTGAATAAACAGTATTATTATTATTTTATATCAATTTTGATTTGTCTTTTGCCTTTATTTGGTAATTGTTAACCCCTTACAAATTGTCACATGGGCAAACAAACCTATTTTTATTTATACTGGATAGATATTCTGATTTAGCTACAATCTACCTCCCTATCTAAACTATCGGCTCTAAAGCACAATTTTGGTGAGACAATCGAAAACTGTTGGACTAGTGTAGAATGAAGGGGAGACTCATTTGAGAGTCCAACTCTACAACTACTGAGGAGCCCTCGTTTCCTAGGAGGCTCTACCCCTCCTCCACCAACAGGACATTGAGACCAGTTAAAAGTCCTTGGACTTATCGGATACAGGTTCACAACTGTTCTTTTTATGTTATAGTTCTTATTGTTAAGTGTGTTTTTCGTGGCAATGTGACAAATAAGAATCACTATTATGTTAAATATACAACCCCTGGCAAAAATTATGGAATCACCGGCCTCGGAGGATGTTCATTCAGTTGTTTAATTTTGTAGAAAAAAAGCAGATCACAGACATGACACAAAACTAAAGTCATTTCAAATGGCAACTTTCTGGCTTTAAGAAACTATAAGAAATCAGGAAAAAAAAATGTGGCAGTCAGTAACGGTTACTTTTTTAGACCAAGCAGAGGGAAAAAATATGGAATCACTCAGTTCTGAGGAAAAAATTATGGAATCATGAAAAACAAAAGAACGCTCCAACACATCACTAGTATTTTGTTGCACCACCTCTGGCTTTTATAACAGCTTGCAGTCTCTGAGGCATGGACTTAATGAGTGACAAACTGTACTCTTCATCAATCTGGCTCCAACTTTCTCTGATTGCTGTTGCCAGATCAGCTTTGCAGGTTGGAGCCTTGTCATGGACCATTTTCTTCAGCTTCCACCAAAGATTTTCAATTGGATTAAGATCCGGACTATTTGCAGGCCATGACATTGACCCTATGTGTCTTTTTGCAAGGAATGTTTTCACAGTTTTTGCTCTATGGCAAGATGCATTATCATCTTGAAAAATGATTTCATCATCCCCAAACATCCTTTCAATTGATGGGATAAGAAAAGTGTTCAACATATCAACGTAAACGTGCATTTATTGATCATGTAATAACAGCCATCTCCCCAGTGCCTTTACCTGACATGCAGCCCCATATCATCAATGACTGTGGAAATTTACATGTTCTCTTCAGGCAGTCATCTTTATAAATCTCATTGGAACGGCACCAAACAAAAGTTCCAGCATCATCACCTTGCCCAGTGCAGATTCGTGATTCATCACTGAATATGACTTTCATCTAGTCATCCACAGTCCATGACTGCTTTTCCTTAGCCCATTGTAACCTTGTTTTTTTCTGTTTAGGTGTTAATGATGGCTTTCGTTTAGCTTTTCTGTATGTAAATCCCATTTCCTTTAGGCGGTTTCTTACAGTTCGGTCACAGACGTTGACTCCAGTTTCCTCCCATTCGTTCCTCATTTGTTTTGTTGTGCATTTTCAATTTTTGAGACATATTGCTTTAAGTTTTCTGTCTTGATGCTTTGATGTCTTCCTTGGTCTACCAGTATGTTTGCCTTCAACAACCCTCCCATGTTGTTTGTATTTGGTCCAGAGTTTAGACACAGCTGACTGTGAACAACCAACATCTTTTGCAACATTGCATGGTGATTTACCCTCTTTTAACAGTTTGATAATCCTCTCCTTTGTTTCAACTGACATCTCTCATGTTGGAGCCATGATTCATGTCAGTCCACTTGGTGCAACAGCTTTCCAAGGTGTGATCACTCCTTTTTAGATGCAGACTAACGAGCAGATCTGATTTGATACAGGTGTTAGTTTTGGGGATGAAAATTTACAGGGTGATTCCATAATTTATTCCTCAGAATTGTGTGAGTCCATATTTTTTTCCCTCTGCTAGGTCTAAAAAAGTAACCGTTACTGACTGCCACAATTTTTTTTTTTTTGATTTCCTATAGTGTTTCTTAAAGCCGTAAAGTTGCCATTTGAAATGACTTTAGTTTTGTGTCATGTCTGTGATCTGCTTTTTTTCAACAAAAATTAAACAACTGAATGAACATCCTCCGAGACCGGTGATTCCATAATTTTTGCCAGTGGTTGTACAAATTAATCCTTTGAAAATAATATCACTGAATGTAAATGGACTGAATAATCCAATAAAAAGAAGAAAGGTTCTCAGTAAGCTTAAAAAGAAAATCTGAAATAATTTACTTGCAAGAATCACATCTCTCAAAGAACACGAAAAATTAAAAACTATGGGCTATAGAAATACATTTTTTAGCTCATTCAAAGAAAGTAATAAAAGGGGACTTGCAATCTTAATCTCTAATAATATCAAATTTTAATGTATAAAAGAAATAAAAGGTAAGGAAGGCAGATATATTACGATTAAAGGAAAGTTAGAGAAAGAACTGGTTACATTAGATTAGATTACATTAGTGTTCAGAATAATAGTAGTGCTATGTGACTAAAAGGATTAATCCAGGTTTTGAGTATATTTCTTAATATTACATGGGAAACAAGGTACCAGTAGATTCTCACAAATCCAATAAGACCAAGCATTAATGATATGCACACTCTTAAGGCTATGAAATTGGGCTATTAATAAAAAAAAAAGTAGAAAAGGGGGTGTTCACAATAATAGTAGCATCTGCTGTTGACACTGCAAACTCAAAACTATTATGTTCAAACTGCTTTTTTAGCAATCCTGTGAATCACTAAACTAGTATTTAGTTGTATAACCACAGTTTTTCATGATTTCTTCACATCTGCGAGGCATTAATTTTGTTGGTTTGGAACCAAGATTTTGCTCGTTTACTAGTGTGCTTGGGGTCATTGTCTTGTTGAAACACCCATTTCAAGGGCATGCCCTCTTCAGCATAAGGCAACATGACCTCTTCAAGTACTTTGACATATCCAAACTGATCCATGATACATGGTATGCGATATACAGGTCCAACACCATAGTAGGAGAAACTTGCCCATATCATGATGCTTGCACCACCATGCTTCACTGTCTTCACTGTGAACTGTGGCTTGAATTCAGAGTTTGGGGGTCGTCTCACAAACTGTCTGCGGCCCTTGGACCCAAAAAGAACAATTTTACTCTCATCAGTCCACAAAATATTCCTCCATTTCTCTTTAGGCCAGTTGATGTGTTGTTTGGCAAACTGTAACCGCTTCTGCACGTCTTTTATTTAACAGAGGGACTTTGCGGGGGATTCTTGCAAATAAATTAGCTTCACACAGGCGTCTTCTAACTGTCACAGCACTTACAGGTAACTCCAGACTGTCTTTGATCACCCTGGAGCTGATCAATGGGTGAGCCTTTGGCATTCTGGTTATTCTTCTATCCATTTTGATGGTTGTTTTCCATTTTCTTCCATGCGTCTCTGGTTTTTTTGTTCATTTTAAAACATTGGAGATCACTGTAGATGAACAGCCTATAATTTTTTGCACCTGCGTATAAGTTTTACCCTCTCCAATCAACTTTTTTAATCAAACTACACTGTTCTTCTGAACAATGTCTTGAACGTCCCATTTTCCTCAGGCTTTCAAAGAGAAAAGCATGTTCAACAGGTGCTGGCTGCATCCTTAAACAGGGGACACCTGATTAACACCTGTGTGTTCCACAAAATTGACGAACTCACTGACCGAATGCCACACTTATTATTGTGAACACCCCCTTTTCTACTTTTTTTTTTACTAATAGCCCAATTTCATAGCCTTAAGAATGTGCATATCATGAATGCTTGGTCTTGTTGGATTTGTGAGAATCTACTGAATCTACTGGTACCTTGTTTCCCATGTAACAATAAGAAATATACTCAAAACCTGGATTAATCTTTTTAGTCACATAGCACTACTATTATTCTGAACACTACTGTATGCCTCCCCAGAGTCGGATAAATCTTTTTACAAATTAGTATTTGATATCATTACTCAGTAGTCAGATGGGATATTAATTAGTGGAGGTGATTTTAAATATTGTTCTCAACCACTCTTTGGACACTACAAGCAAGAAAAGAGGTAGTAAAACCAACATAGCTCACTATATACAGACAAATTTGAAAGAATTGGGAATAATGGATGACTGGAGAGAGACCAATTGTTGAAAAGGGATTACACATTTTACTCAGCCCCACATTTGATTCACACGAGAATAGACTATTTCTTAATGAATAATGAAGCTAGATCCAGAATAACAGAAAGCAAGATAGGTGTGCCATGAATCACATAACTTACATGTACAGTATTATATTTAGGATATTTAACAGACATCACAATCCCAATTAAAGACCGATACTTGAAGATTCTTTTGGCGGCCATAAAAAAGCAATTACACGAAAGTGGTACAAGGCCACCGCTCCCACCTCAGACAATTGGAGAGAAACAGTGGATAACATTTATAACATGAAAAGAATTACACATATCATAAGACTACAACTATCAAAATGCAAAGAGCTGTGGGAAAAATGGACAGAATTCAAAGATTGGTGAAGTCTATGATCTATCTAACAATTCTATGTTAATATGTAATATGCTGTCACATGTCACTTTGTTTGGTTGTGTTATTGTTCGTTCAAATGTGTTTTGTTATGTTATAATGAAAAATAAAAACGATAAGTATTAAAAAAAGATATCCAGTGAGCGGCAGTGGTGTGGACGAAAGGTCAGAGGAGAATGGGCAGACTGGCTGAACGGGCGACTGCATGATGCCATCATGTCAATATGGACCAACATCTCTGAGGAATGTTTCCAACACCTTGTTGAATCTATGCCACAAAGAATTAAGGCAGTTCTGAAGGCGAAAGGGGCCCAAACTGGTACTGTAGAGGAAAAATTAATGTTTTTCTCATGTTGTCAGGGTCAGGGTCATCCCCCTCCTTGTTGATATAACACTTCACGTTCCTCCAACTTACGACTAAACATCTAATCATGGCCCTGACTGACTAAAGGCTATGTTTGCATTATGATTTTATTTTGTTATGGCGGAGGTCCTTAAAATAGGTCTCTGAGAATGGAACAGCAGAAGGCACGGGCGATACGTTGCATGCTATGTCTTTTCTGGGGCATCTCCAGATGTATCTGTTTCTGGTTTGATCAAAAACAAATCTTTCTGCATCGATATGTCTGACTCCTGAATGCTCCTTCACTGTTGGTCTCATTTTATGCTGAACATCATCACAGAAATTTCACAACAGTTTGGTGTCACAAACAGAATTTCAACATAATAACACTGGCAAGTGCAGACTCTTTTATTCTGCCTTGCCATGACATTGTTTGATGAAATCTAAAAGAACTTAAAATGTGGGTTAATGTTAAAATGGAATCAAATCTTTACAATGTTCGATGCCAGAAATGAGACTGAAGGAGCAGGGAGCTATCTTAATTCAAGTACTAAATTAAAGTACTAAAGTACTTCAAGCTATTTGCTGTTTGGTGAATTGAATTTAAACACCACTTTGTGTGTGCAGTGACTGAGTTTGAAAGAAATCCAGGAATCGAGATGAGGGGCCTAGGTTGGAGATTAGACCGTCTGCTAGATTCCTGAAGGGAAGTGGTGGGCCCGGTGTGTGGTGACACAGCCAGTCGCTCCACTCTGATCCGGGTCACGCAGGAATCGTGATTAGGCAATTTGCTTAGCCCATGTAGTCTGAAAGTCACCAATTTCAGACGAGTCTGACAAAGATCAGATAAGTAGCCTGACAAAGTCTGGTGAGGGGCTGTGCAGTCTATGGGCCTATGGAGACATTTCTGCAACTGAGGTGGCCGCATGAATACAAAAGTCTGAAGTGTGGTGAATACCAGGGGAGATGTCTTGGGGTGAGAAGAAAAATTGCTTCTGTTATTCAAGACCTGCAAGATGAGTACATGCCAGTGGGGAGAGCTGGTTTCTATTTTGCTTCTGGCACAGAAACGTCGGCACCAGTTACGAGTGAAATAAGCTGCAGATTATTCACTCTCTCTCAAACTGTGTGATGACTCATGAAATTTTAAGGACAGTAAAAGATTTCAGATGATGCTGTGGGAATTACTGAGGTGGATGTCTGTTGTTGCATTCTTTGTTGTGTATGTTGTGTGTCTGACTAAAGGGTGAGTGTGCTTAGTATTAAAATGGATAGCCAACAGTCCACTCCCGCCACAACCAAGTTTAGCAGTAATGTTAAAACTAACAAGAAATCTAGCAAGGAGGTGGATGTCGATGTGGAAAATGTAAATACAGAGCAGCTGCAAACAACAGAGAAAGGCAAAGATCTGAATGAGCGATATAAGAATGTTTTTGAGACAAGAGGTAGATGGCCATATGAAAACTCACTTAGAGAGTGCAAATTGGAGTTTGTGGAGAGTGTGTTGCTGCCAGATAAGTGCCCCCCTTCCTGGGATGTGAGTTACATGTTTGAGTCCATGAGCATACGGAAGCAGGTGGCAGCTCATGGGTGAACGGATGAACTGCAGCATGAATGGGTGAACCAGAAATTGAGAGAGACTATTCAGAAATATGCAGAGAAATGTGATGAGAGACATCTGCCTATTTTGGAGTCAGCATTGCAGACTAGGGCAGCTGAAATGATAAAGATTAATCAAAAACACCGTGACTGTATTGAGGCAAAGGTGAAAGCTATGATGTATGAATAGATAAAGAGACATCTTGCTAATGCTCAAAATCCTTGTATGTGCTGGGGCATTCTGGGTTGTTTGTGGAATGAGGATTTTCAGAATTTCTCTTTTTGACAGTATCCAAAACCATGTAGATAAATCTAACAAGCACATATCGAGAAAAGAGAAAAGACGGTTAGAGAATATAGACAGATCGTGCTGGAAACAGGGCGACACTAAAAGTGATCAGCTCAATTAGTTACTATAACTTGTTTCTAGAGTTTACTTCCAGTTAGCATAATGAGTTATGAAATTTCACCTTAACTTCATGAGTTATTTGCATTTCAACTCAAGGTTGCAAGCCAGTTCAATGAAATATAAATTTAAAAGTGTCAACATAATGTGTGTTTTAAATGGTAGTTAGATCTTTTTGAAGTTGAATTACTTATGTTTTAAGGCAGCAAATGAACTTGAGTTTTAAGTTGAATGAACCTGATAATTTTTACAGTGTACAGGAGATGATGAATTCCTGTGTCTGACTGCTGCTGTGAATGAATGCAGACAAGAGGCTGCAGGCAGAAAGGCAAACAGACCTCAGCTGATAAGGTGAAACTGGTCACAGACTACAGTGAATGAGGGACAGCCTAAAATGCCCCTGTAAATTACTTATGTATTTGGGAAGGAGATGATAAAGAACACATCAAATGTCTAGTTGATTACATGATTTGTCTGAAGCAAGTATGCACTATCTATAACTGCCTGATACCTGATGTTAAACAACTGATAACTATTATTTATGATGATGAGTGGTCAGTCAACATTTGAATTCCCTGATGATACTGACGATGACCAGAGGGCCGACAACACAGCAATGACTGTGTGGCTTGGTGGTAACACTAAAGATGCTATCACAAAATGTGTGCAATGCAACAGCTTTTCACAAATTGTTCAGTGCGTGCAGCAAAGCAAAGAGTCACTCTCACAGTTCATTCACCGGTTTACAACAGTATGGAACAACCATGTGGGCCTAACTAGAAATGGTAACAAGCTCTTTGTCATTCACATATTTCTGCAAAATATAAGGCCAAACATTGCAAATGCCTGTTAAATAGCTGTTGAAGCATGGAGAGAAAATTTTGGAACACTATTCAGATGCTATTTTAAAAAGAAAACATTTTCCAGTCGTAATCCATGTCCTTCTAATAAACAGACGAGTTAACAGGTGTATAGCAACAACTCAAATCAACAAGGAGGTACTACCGAAGCACCTAAAGCAGAACCAATAATGTCAACTGAAGTTAATGATATGACAATTGATATTCTGGTTGATGGTGGAGCAACAATATCAACAGTAAAGCAAATGAGCAAGTTTGTCATCCAACAACTAATTTGATAACTGAGGTGCCGACCGGCTTATGGGCCAAGAAAAATCAATCAATAAATAAATCAAGCAATCAATCATGTTGACCTGATAACATCAGTTATGCCACATAGAGTTACAGTAAAACCTAATGCAAAATTGTCAAGGATTTAAACAATACAGTTCAATTTATACAACAATACAATTCATCCCCAAAAGCTATTGATGGAATTACTATTATTATTATTAGAAGTAATCAGGTCCTTAATTGAGCAAGATGTGTTAATTGAAACTTCAGTCCTCGTAACACCTATTTTGCCAATTCCAAAACCAGGTAGACCACACAGGTGGAGATCTGTTCAAGATATGCAGGCTATTACACAGTTATTAACAATAGTATTGTGCCCACAACATCAATTGTTCCAGATGCAAACTCAATTCTGGCTGTATCACCTTCAAACAGTACAGGCTGCAGAGCCGTGGAGATATATTCAGTTTTTTATTCCATTGCATACAGCCAGTATGTTTGCATTCATTGTAAGGGTAAACAATAGCCATGGGCAAGGTTGGTTCTGGGATTTGTGGAGAGTCCTGGGGTTTACACAGCAGTAGTAAAATGTGATCCAGAAGACTTGCAGCTTCCAGGTGAATGCACCCTTCTTCAGTATGCTGATGATCTTTTGAAAGCTTCTCCATCCACAGAAGCTTGCTGGACTGATTCCATCTTGCTCTTGAAAAGACTGGCTCAATTTGGTCATAGAGCATCTTTGGCCAAACTGCAGTTTTGTTTGCCTCAAGTGACATATCTAGGACATTTGCAGTGCCGTTATCTCCTGAGAGATCTCTCCTGAGAATGAATACTGCTATGGACTCTGTGTTGATTGGCCCCAACAATGTCGAATGAACAGAGACAATGCAGACGGCTTTTGAGGATCACAAACAGGCGCTAATTTCAGAACCAGCACTTGGATTAATTATAGTCAGCGATTCCATCTTCACATGGGTGAATAGGAGGATGTCGTTAGAGGCGGAAACATAAGTCACATTGCCGTCCTGTTGTGCGTTACCTTATGAGGCTCTCCCCAATAGTCCTTGGAATGGCTCGTTGTTTGATCTGTGGCCACTGTGGCCACTATGATTGACAAATCATCACCCATCGTATTGGCTCATGATTGTGTAGTAGTACAGGTACGGCATGCAGTCTTACACATATTGAACACTTCTGCTGTTAACAGCGGGAAGGCACTCAGGAGATGAGGCTATCATTCTTTCAATCCACATTTTGTTTTAAATCCAGCTACTCCACCTCTGGTGGAGGCTGATGATCATGACTATGTTGCCACCATTGGAATAAATACATCTCCGATGCCAGACTGGCAACAGACACCAAATGACAATGAGAACATGATTCTTTACACTGACATTTGGCTTGCAAACCCAGCGATGATACACATCTGGCTGGATATGCAGTTGTAAGTGATTGGGAAGTGGTAAATGCTGGAACTTTACCTGCTGGTACGTCAGCACTTGCAGTTGAATTGAAAGCCAACATTTATAATTATTCCAGATATGCATTTGGTGTTGCCCATGCCTTTGACCAGCTGTGGACAAATGAGAGGGTTTCCTACTTCTTCTGGAAAACCTATTCAACATCATACTTTGGTAGCTGGACTATTGGAAGTCATTATGTTACCATCGTGTTTAGCAATTATTGACTGTGCTACTCATTCTTCAGCTTCTGATCCTGTTTCAAAAGGAAATGCGCTGGCAGATGCTGCTTCCAAACTAACAGCGCTTTCCTCTTCCCTCATGGGGCCCCAGCTTCTTTCCGCTCTACATGCGGATCCAAAAGATGTTCCTTCTTTTCATGATGTCGTGGAAATGCAAGACCGCTCTGACAATCACAGAATAGCTATTTGGGTATGCGGAGGATGTGTATGTGGCTCAAGGTCTGGCTTGTGACATACAGCCCGAGGGTCATCCTCCATGTTCTCTCCTCTATGTGTTAGTACAGTAATGTTGCACACACAGGCATTCACATGTAGGACAAGGGGGGATGTGAATCAGATAATTTGTTCGCAATGAATTCGTTCGCAATGATTTGTGTCAGGTATCACAAAAACCTTCACAGATGCTTAGAGATAGATGCATGACATGCCACCAAAACAAAAAAGTATGATCATTTAGAACCACCATCAGGTCCTTCTGGAAATAAGCAAATAGATTTTGTACATATGCCAAACTGCCAAAGCTATAGACAGGTGTTGGTACCTGTAGATCAGTTTTCAAAATATTGTTTAATGTAATACAAAATAGTGTAACGTTTATTTAACAGGGACAGTACATAAAACATCATCGCAAAGAATGAGAAAACATAATGCATATAAGACGCTGAGCTTCAGCTGACTGCAGTCTTGTCCCTGGTCGGGCTCTAATAAAAACATACAAGTAAATAATACAATTCATTGATACAAATACAGTGAATAATACAACGAATGAATAAATAAACAGTGCAGTTGTAAATTACAAATTAAAACAACTTAAATTTAACATTAAATACTGGTCAAGTGCTATTGTATTGAAAATGACGAGAGAAATTAATGTTCATATTTCTGCTGCTGCTTGAGCCAATGTTTATTTTTCAAACTAATTCTCTTTATTTCTGTTTGGGATTCAATTTCTGATGGTAAAGACTTCAATAGGTGTGAAAATGTATGTAAATTTACAAATAAATTGACAGACTTTATCCAGACAGGACAAAAGACAGCCTTACTTTTAAACTGAATGTTGGTGGTTGTGTGTTCTGTGTTCTTATTCTGTGTCTAAAGCATTATATGAATGTGTATTTTACATATTCACAGCTGAATATTGTTAAATGCTTAGGTGCGTGTTGTTACATTGTTTGTGAACACATGATTCTGCACTTTGGAATGTTTGGTATCTGCAGCTCCTGTCATATCGGGGTTGTTTAGGAACAAAGTGTGATTAAACACTGAAGTCAGAGAGAAAGGTTCTGACTAGGCATGTGAATCTCATCACTGACAACGATTCAATAAGCACCTCAATACACTACCAGTGATACGATACATATGGCGATACATGACAATACGATCCACCCCTGTTCCCGATTTGATGCAATTTGATATGTATTTGATGGCGATTCAATTCCTCAAAATGCGATACGATGCGATTTGGTGCAATACGATTAATGATGGGTATTGATAAGATTTTATCGATATCGATGCCATTATCGATTCCGCTTACTGATCCGATTCTTCATCGATTCCCTTATCAATACCGCTTGTGAATTTTCTGTGTACTAAAAGTAAAATAAGTAAATATGAAATTGGTCACTGGATCCTTTATTTATGGACATAAATAAAAATCAATAAATTCTGTACATAGTCACTGGATCCTTGATGTACATGGTGGATCCTAGATCTCTGGACATTAAGAGAAATGAACAAAATCTGTAGTTTTTATCAAAAGCATCTCCTTTCAGATATGAATGATACAACTGTAACTCCATAGATTCTGAGCTGTTCTCTTGCACCCGGCTGTGCTGCACGTCAGGCTGTAATTCATAAAAAATGCAGGACGTCTCATTTTGGGGGAAAAAAAACCCCAGTATTGGTTGGTTGTAGTTCATGGTTTGTATTGTAATGTTTGGAAAGAGGTGTCGTTTGATTTAAAACGGCGATTTGCACTGAAGTTATTAATTCTGACCGAAATCTGCGCGGCTCTTTGGAGCTGTGCACTTAGTCCCACAAAACAGAGGATATTATTATTATTATTAGTGTTATTTCCTTTACCTGATGGACAACTTCAGTTCATGCACCGGCTGGTGCTCACACCAGTGGACTTGCGGCTTCTGAGAACCAGCGAAGCAGAGAACCAGTGAACAACGGGTTGAAGCGCTGCTTCGGTGCTTCAAGTTTCAAGCAGACCTGCTGTAGTCTGCAATCAACGTAGAGAAATAATCATTTTCTCAATAAACACCCTCAAAAACAATGGGCACTCTGGTGTCCCGAACTGTCCGTGGTGCATTCAATGTGCCTTGGAAAAAAAATAGATTCAAGCAGGCAGTGAGCAATACAACACGATTTCACCCGTCAATTGAATCGATTGCACACGCTTGTATCTAGATACCGATTTGTATCGATTAATCTCCACATGCCTAGTTGTGACTTCTTACACTCAATAAGGCAGCTTAGCATATAAAGGGAAAAAAACTTGACAGTTGACAGAAAACATAACCTTAAATAAAGTTTAATTTCAGGTCCAAAATCACCCAGATCAGATGTCTGTGTGGACCCATGGACAACGATAGATGGCACATGTCTGAGACAATCATTCTCCTGGGAGGCTGATAGCTCTCTGTTCTAAACCAACTGAACCAAGCAAATGCAGCAGTCCAGTTAAATTATTAAATTTAATTAAACTAAAAATACTCATAATTTATAGTTTATGGTGAACAAATGTTATTGTAAAGGTATCGAACCTATTGTCAGAGATTTGGGAAAAGCAGGTATCCATCTTCCTCTACAGGTATTGAGGAGACTTCAAAGGCCCTCAAATGAACCCATTCATCCATTTCCATTATGTGCTAATCAAGTCTCTCGACAAAGTATCTTTGTCTCCCAGGTGAAAAAAAGGTCCATACTTATACCAGGTTCTGGTGGTGACAAGGACAGCTGTAAAGGTGGACGGAAAAGCGGAATGGGCTCACATGACAAGATGCCATCCGTCACCTCAGGCTGGTTTGAAATCTGGCTCAAGAGGAAAAGAAGGATCCCATGGAGTAGTGGGGGCTGGCGGTCCTCACCCTACTGCTGCGGTAGTCTCGGGAGGTCCAAGGTGTTCCGAATGCCTTGGAGGAGAATAAGTGAGTTGATAGATGTGTCCACGCTGGCAGGTGCGCTGACCTGTCATTCCGAATGAACAAACACTCACAACAAAGGGACTCCGATAAAGGAGCGGCGAGCACGCCGGTGCTTAGTTGACTGCCTGTTGATTGGCTGTGCACCTGAATTAGCAAATCAGCTTGTAGCAGAGCAGAGAGAGATGGAAAATGTGCAGGTTCAGGGGTCCTTGAGGACCAGATTGAGAACCCTTGTTGTAAACGATGCAGAGAGAACCACTCTTGATGTTTTCTATACTTTTGTATGACTTACGTTTGCTTATATCATTTTGAATGATTTGGATGTTTTGTTTTATGGACTATGGTGATTATTAACTTGGGTTTGATTACTTCAGTTACTTACATATTTGGCTTTTGTTCATTGGTTATTGTTTTACTTGATATATCTGTAGTGGTAGTGTTGATCTCACAGAAAAAAAGGAGGGGCTAAAAAGGAGGGATTTGGAAACATGTCTGGCACATGCCATTCTTGTGGTGTGTGGGAGAGCATGCTTATTCAAAACAAAAGCTGTGTTGTGTTGATGTAGACGGGCTCAGCATCAAATGTGGAGTGAAGTGTGAGTGCAGGCTACTGGGACGAAGGGACAGTCGTGCTTTGGCACGATTCAAGGCACCTGGGCTTACAGTGAGTATTCCATAAGATGTTACAGAATTTGATAGGAAATGCAATTCTCATCAATCCCCCCTGCCAAAAAAACAAAAAAAAAAAAACAAAACGCCACCACCAAAATATTCCTAACAACCTAGGTGTGAAAACACTCTTCATGACCGAGCTTGATGATTTATGGCACACAGTGTCAGCACCTTTGGGGTTGTGTCTAGCTCTTCTTTGCTATTTGGAGGGTATGTAATGTGAGACCAAAACAGGGCACAGGGCGTAAAGTGGGTTGGATTTATTTGCTTACATAAATATGGACATGTTTTGGACATAAGAACTAGAATATCATCTGTCCTTCCCTTTGAGAAAGCAGAACCAATTTTCTGTTGAGTTAACAGATCAGCACCAATGTGTCACAGGACACCAGTAGAGACCAGCAACCAACTCTTATTTTGTATAATGTTAGTTAATGTTCAGTTTAATTTCACGGTAAGCATAGTGTATGTGTGTGGTGAAACTGCTTATGTGAGGCGTATCTGAATATTAATCCATGCAGGTTGAAAAACTATGTGCTTGTCATCAGAGCAGGGCCGTCAATGATGCAGAAGCACAAAAATGTAACTTTTCCCACACAAGAATTGGAATTTATAAAAGAAGACTGTGTGGTGAGAACTTGTGTACCTCATGCATTCTTTAGAACACATGCATTTTCAGAGCAATTCAAGCTGGATATCATGAAGAGGAAAAATAAAATAAGGCCAGACATAAGTTAGCATAAAACAAAGCAGTCAGTGTCAGAGCCTGTATTTAATTTTCAGTACAACATAATCTGTTCTCACACACACACACACACACACACAAATGATAAATTGCTTAAAATTCACAAAAAGATATGTAAAAAGTTGAGTTAACTAAATAACGGAGTTAACTAAACTTTTTCCCATACTTTTATTGACATTATGTACAGTAGTGCATGAGCCAACTGCATTGTCCATTTTCCTCATTGAGTGACTTTTCAAATGAACCACACGTTTCCTTTTCTCACAACATGCATTTGTTTTTGGGGTGGTGGCGACCTTCAGGATCCTCAGTTCAATTGTCTTATGGTGCGTTTACACATAAGCAAGACGTGTTACGAATGTAATTTTTCTGTCATTCGTGACACATTCCTGACATTCTTAATGAGACTTAACGCATGTGAATAGGTTTCTTAATAGTGCGTGTTGGTGGGTGATATTCTTGATATTCGTGGAGCATGTTTTTGCCTGTCAAAAAATCTTCCAGGAATGTCACGCACCACCCTTATTTCGTCTCACGTCGTGGAGGTCACAACTGAGCATGTTGATCCATCTTGATGAGTACTGATCCTTAATAGAACGTGACAACGTTTGTAGTGGTTCCTGTGATGGTTCTTGGAGCCCGGACTGTCACGCATTATTACGAAGTGACACGGAAACTATCAAGTTTTGACACGACTTGTAACGCGGCGTCATATTTCACTGCGCACCACGACGAATCAGTTTTCTGTCACGTGCGCACAATTAAACTCGGCTCCACAGCGTTCAGTTTAATGCAGTATGCCGAAGAGGAACAGTGACGCAAAGTCAGCCAAGTGTTGTTCCACAGTTCCTGCTGAAGCTCCTCAGGACGCTCCTGCAGGTGTTCCACCTGCTGTTGTAACCGATGAGCGGGAGAATGAGTCTCAGTCAGAGGAACCAGAGGAGCGAGACTCACGTGCAGCCAGACATCTCTGCACCTCCTCCAGTCCGGCTGAGGAAGAAGATGTGCACAATTAAACCCTGCTGCACCGCATTCAGGTTGATTGCTGACACCAAGTCGGCTAAAAGTCTCATTTCAGTGCTCTTCAGCGCGCTCCTGCAGGTGTTCCACCTGCTGCATGTGTTTGATGTTTGGGAAAATGCGCGAGACGAGAGCCGCATGAAGCCACACTTCTGGCTCTGACCCTCTCCTCCTCCTCGTCCTCTCTGCACCACTCCATGGCACAGAGCCCAACTACGCATGCAGTCACAAAGTTCTGCTGAAAAACTGGAGCGATCTGAATTGTTAGCAACGGTTGGATGAATATGGGTGTGTGTGGAGACAATTCACCTCAACTTAACGATGCACTGTTACGCGCAATAGCGCGCAACAACGCGGAACATTATTCTTGACCGTTCGTAATGGTTCCTGATAATTCTCCAGCAACACATGCCATTAATCGTAACGTGTGGTAACAGGTTGCAACAGTTCCTGAGGACACCTGACGCCTCTGCCCCGAATAATCACATTCGTGATCAGCGGCCAAGAACGTATACTTCGTGGCATTTGTGACTTATCGTTATGTGTAAATGCAGCATAACAGACAAGAAACTCATTTGAGCAAGGTTCTTAATCTCCAAGTTAATCCCGCTGCCAGAGTTTTGACAAAAAGCCGAAGATTTGACCACATTACACCGATTTTAGAGTCTGTTCACCTGCTCTGTCTGGTCGGATTTTAAGGTTCTGTTACTAACCTATAAAAATGATTCACGGACTAGCACCTCCCTACTTAGCTGACCTAATTAAACCCTACATCTGGGTGTCAGGACTACTTTGTGTCCCTAGGGTGAATAAAAAGTCTGTGGGTCACACAGCCTTCTCTTACCATGCCCGTCTTGTGGAATAATCTCCCTATGGAGACAAAATAGTCAGATTCTGTACAGACTTTCAAGTCCAGACTTAAGACGCATCCATTCTCCCTCTCGCGTAGCTAGCATACTGGCATTGTATGGAACTTTGCTTCCTATCCCTCTAACTCATCTTATTAGCAATGGAACAGGTCTTGGCCTCGTGACATCTAAATTCTAGGTCGGTTAGTGAAGCTTAGGGCTGGCGGTCAGCCATCACCTTAGTATTTTCTCTGCTTTCCTGTCGATTTACTGTTGATGAAGTCATACCTTAGGTGTAGTTATTTCCGGCCGACAGATTCTGCTCTTTTTCTCTCCGTCCGAGGCACTGACAACATCGGGCAAAGCTGACGGCTGCGCACCACAGGGTGCTGGACTGACCATGAGATGCCCTTGCTGAAGCTGATGCAGCACACTGCAGTCTGCTTTTGCAATGTACTGCTAAATGATGACGTGATGAATGGATGCTGGCCCACATCCCAAGGCGCTGCACGACACCCTGACAATGACTGTGTGCACCTTATCTAGAATATATATTTGTATGTATGCTTATTTGTTTAAATAGCTTTGCACATATCTTCATTCATTTATATAATCACATTTTTTTCACTTGGTCTGATAAATTATTTACAAGTCACAGGTTATGGCTTCTTTTTATCTTTTCTTATTCACAAACTCAGGTTGTGGAGAGGAACTCCTAATTTCGTATGTGTACAATGACATATAAAGCTTCTATTCTATTCTATTCTGATCTCAATTAATGCAATTTGTTTTGGTATTAATGTTATTCTGGTTTTTCTGTTTTCTGTTTCTTCAGCTTTAGACAAACCTTGTAACTGTAAGAATGGACTAAGCAGTGGGTCACCTCTCTGAGTCTGGTCTGCTTGAGGTTTCTTCCTCAAATCATCAGAGGGAGTTTTTCCTTACCATTGTCACCTGTGTGCTTGCTCTAGGGGTTGGTAAAGCTTATAGTTATGGCAGGATCAGGTGACCCTGAACCATCCCTTGGTTATGCTGCTATAGACTTAGACTGCTGGGGGGTTTCCCATGATGCACCCAGTGTTTCTTTTTATTCACCTCTTTTTGCTCTGTATGCACCACTCTGCTTTTAATCATTGGTGATTGATCTCTGCTCTCTTCCACAGCATGTCTTTTTCCTGATTCTCTCCCCTCAGCCCCAACCAGTCCCAGCAGAAGACTGCCCCTCCCTGAGCCTGGTTCTGCTGGAGGTTTCTTCCTGTTAAAAGGGAGTTTTTCCTTCCCACTGTCGCCAAGTGCTTGCTCACAGGGGGTCGTTTTGACCGTTGGGGTTTTTCTGTAATTATTGTATGGCTTTTGCCTTACAATATAAACAGCCTTGGGGCAACTGTCTGTTGTGATTTGGCGCTATATAAATAAAATTGATTTGATTTGATTTTGGTAAGGTTAAACATTACTTGTGTGAAGCACCTGGAGGCAGCTTTGTTGGGATTTGGCGCTATATAAATGAAATAAATTGAAATAAATTAAATTGAATCCTAGTGTGCAGGTGAGAGTCTTGCGTGGCAACACACTGATATTGATGATTGAGTGTATGTGAGAATGAGTAGGA
This sequence comes from Thalassophryne amazonica, assembly GCF_902500255.1. Lineage (NCBI taxonomy): Eukaryota > Metazoa > Chordata > Actinopteri > Batrachoidiformes > Batrachoididae > Thalassophryne > Thalassophryne amazonica. The sequence goes on from NC_047103.1 coordinate 64,553,583, forward strand.
TGCAGCCCATTTACCGTTTTTCCACCTCTTCAAGGCCTGTGTGTCAGTTACACATTCTGTGTAAAACTGTTTCTTCTACTTTCGTGCTGTTCTCTGATATGTGCCAGAATGGATCTGTCTTTCAAGTAACAGGTTGAAAATGTAAATGATGAGGTTGTGGAGGTTGTGTCTATATTCATTCACGGAAAAAGTTGGGAGTGGATAACAGGCCGTGCACTTCCATAACCACTGAGATTTATAAAGGAGAACCTTTTGTACACATGGCTTTAAAACTCTGGTGAAAACAAGGTGTATGCACATTTGTGTCTTTGTGCATAGACCCAATTTGTGTTATGCTTCTACAGAGTTTTATGGGCTCCAGGTGTTTACTAGTCTGTGGGTGCCATGGCTGCATGGCTTCATTGTGCTATAATTATACGAGTCCAGTAGTTGGGAGGAGAGATCTGCTGATTAGCAGAGTAGAGGTACCTGGGCACATTGCTTCTGCTCAGTTAGCTGGGACTCTCCACAGCTCACTTTTGTTTTAGTCTGAAATAAATGTTCAGTTTAATAAATTCAGTTTATTTACATAGCAATTAATCACAACATAGCTGGCCTCAGGGTGCTTCACAGGGGTAAAGTCTAACCTTACCAACACCACTGAGGAAGCATGTACGCAGAAAACAGTGGTAAGGAAAAACTCCCCTGGGTGTTTTTTTTTTTTTTTTTTTTTAGGAAGAAACCTCAAGCAGACCAGACTCAGAGGGGTGACCCACTGCTTTGATCATTCTCATAATAACAAAGATCAAATAAACAAAATATAACAAAGAATTTCCAATCATGCAGCACAGAGATGATGGAAGAAAGCTTCCAGAAAATAAAAAACTCCAGTCGTGGCCCACAGTTCATCACAAGTGGCAAAGTTTAGTTATGTCATGTGACTTGGATTTGTTAAGTCTTCAAGCCACGCGTAACTAGGGATGGGCATCGAGAACTGGTTCTTTTCGGGTATCGTTAAGAAATTATTCGATCCACCGATATCAAAAGTCTTTTTGCTTAACGACTCCCTTATTCCTAGTGACCGTTGTTTTTGAGGGTGTTTGTCGGGAAAATTATTATTTTTCTATGTTGATTACAGACCCTGCAGCGGTTCTGTAATCAACCGCTTCTGCAGTGCGACTCCACTTTGAAGCGTGAACCAATGAAGCAATGCTTCGATCCGCTGGATCGTTGGTTCTTTGATTCGCTGCTCTTCAGAAGCATCAAGCCTGCTTCTTAACCCCTCTCAAAGCCATTAAAATATGTTAATTGTGTCACTTTTGTGTGTATTAAAGTCACTAACTGGCACTCTTGTCTTGTTACGGGCAATAAACGAGAATCGTCCTCCGTTCCGTTGGCACAGCTCCAAACACTGCGCGGCTCTCTGCCGAGACAGCATCTGCTTGGAATTAAGAACTACAAAACAAACCGCCGCTGTAAATAAAATGACACCTCTTTCCAAACGCTGTAATACAGACAATAAACTACAACTGACTAAAGTGTTTTTTCCCTCCCAAAATGAGACGTCCTGCATTCTTTATGAATTACATCCTGATGTGCAGCACAGCTGCAAGAGCTCAGCTCAAACGTATGGAAAGCCATTCATGCCAATAATGTTTGAAAGGAAATGGTTTTGACAAAAACTACAGATTCTGTCTATTTCTATTCATGTCCAGAGATCAAGGATCCACCATGTAGAGTTTATTTATGTCCAGAGTTTAAGGATCCAGTGACCAATTTCATATTTATTTACTTTAAGACTCAATAAAATTTTGTTGACATAGAAAACCTGTAAAGCCCACTTTTAGTACACAGAAAATTCAAAAGAGGTATCGATAAGGGAATCGATAAGGAATCGGATCGATAAGTGGAATCGATAATGGTATCGACATTAATAAAATCTTATCAATACCCATCCCTACACGTAACAGTGGCAGAAATCGCTTTCTGCTGCAGAACAAACAAAAACAGTGTTTTCCAGAATTAGGTTGGGAGCTCTTCATTGACAGACTGATAAAACATTAGTAGCATTCCTCTCTACCGCCCCGTGTAAAACACATACACACATACACACACCTTGCTGTGGATGAAAGTGATGCCGTCTCTGTGTCCGGCCAGCTGTCCTACAGGCTGCGGCCTGTCCTCCCGCAGTGTCCGTCTGTCCCACACCTTGCATAATGCATCGTCACTGCCGGAAAAGAGCAGCTGGGACGACCCGTCAGCAAACGCCACCGCATTCACATCATCCTCATGGGCATCAATCTAACAAAGAAAAACAGACACATTCTGTCCTTCTAGTTGGAGTGAATTTGAACGATGCTGTGACTGCCTGTGTGAGACAAAGATTATTGCAATGATGTTTTTCCCTCCTCTATGGTTTAGAAGCGTGAAACACAATGGAAGCAATTTTATCTTTATTTATTTAGAGCAGATGAGCAGGGCAGTAAGTAAGAGCAAGCTCTGGTGTGCTACATATGTCAATGTACATGACAACGTGCACGTCACACCAACTACCCCAAAATACTTTCAGATCACAGCTGTAAAAGAAAAACTGCTTCAAATTTTGGACACATGAGTATTTCATGGTTTCACCATTAAAGAAAGACACGACACTGAGAATAACTAATGTAATATGATGTAGACATCATAATGAAATTGCAGGTATTCTTTTGTATTTCTAGCTGTGATCAGGCATGTATATAAAGTAGGCCTTTTGTTTGTATGTGATTTATGAAGCCTTGTTTGCTAATGGCAGGGTCATGGTGGGCACTAACACCACCCCTGCTTGTCTATATAAAGAGTAAGATTTTTTAAAAATGTCTTTTATGTCTATTAAGAGGAAATAAAATTGCAAGAATGAAAAAAAAGAAAAAAAAAAAAACAGAGGCATAGCAGCCCAGCAGAGAAAAATGGCAGACAGAAAAGGACAGCAATAAAACAGATGGTGGCAGACAGGGAGGTGAAGTCAATCTTCGCAGCTCTGAAAGGTGGAGGTCCTACATTACACCCACCGGGCTGCTTCAAAATTTCATGTGACCTAGCAGCCCTTTCAAGTTTGTTCAAATTCAGCTCAGTTTGACTGCAGGACAATGCACGGAAGTGCATGAGAAACAGAAATAGGCACATACGGTGTATCTGGAAAGTATTCACAATGCTTCACATTTTCCACATTTTGTTAGGTTACAGCCTTATTCCAAAATGGATGAAATACATTTTTTCCACTCAAAATTCTACACACAATAACCCATAATGACAATGTGAACAAGTTTTTTTTTTTGCAATAAAAAACAAAGCAACAACTAAGAAATCACGTGTACATAAGTATTCACAGCCTTTGCCATGAAACTCAAAATTGAGCTCAGGCGCATCCTGTTTCCACTGATCATCCTTGAGATGTTTCTACAGCTTAACTGGAGTCCACCTGGGGTAAATTCAGTTATTGGACATGATTTGGAAAGGCACACGCCTGTCTACATATAAGGTCCCACAGTTGAAGGTGCATGTCAGAGTATGAAGCAAATCATGAAGTCAAAGGAATTGTCTGTAAACCTCCAAGACAGCATTTTCTCGAGGCACAAATCTGGGGAAGGGTACAGAAACATTTCTGCTGCTTTGAAGGTCCCAATGAGCACAGTGGCCTTCATCGTCCACAAAAAGAAGAAGGTCGGATCCACCAGGACTCTTCCTAGAGCTGGCAAACTGTCTAAACTGAGCGATCGGGGAAAGAAGGTTTCTTAAGTCAGGGAAGTCACCGAGAACTCACCGGTCACTCTGTCAGAGCTCCAGCATTCCTCTGTGGAGAGAGAAGAACCTTCCGGAAGGACAATGCATGAAGCAGGAAACGTATGCAATCTGTGTACAGCTGTCACTACAACTATCTGTGCACACCAGCAGCTGAAAGACAGAGTGTGCCCTGTGAGAGCCCATTCGATCCCTCTCGTGGCAGGTGCTGGCCAAATTCCAGCTGACACACAAACATCAACCATGCTTGCTTGACACTTATAAAATGTGTGGCCATTCGCGCTGTTAGCACGAAAACAGTCAGCAGAAGATCACTTTCGAGCTGGATGTGAAATTTGTGGTGCATGTGTCTCGTACGTGTGTGCGTGTGTCTCCCCCCCAAAACCACACACACACACACACACACACACACACACACACACACACACACACACACACACACACACACACACACACACACACACACACACACATATGACACGTGTAGGGGAAGCGGGATGCGCAGGACGTGTCACATTACAAACACAGCGACCACAGCCAGGACAGGTATATTAATAAGTACTACACTACCTACATACACAATTACATAACAAATAACTAAAAAAATAATGATCACATAACAGAGTGACACGTTTGTGTGTGCACTGACTGACAGGGGGCGTGTCCACCAACAGCAGCTGCTGTTGAGATCTCTGGTTCTGAACACGAACAGTGTTTGGATGGACATGACCTTACAACTGTCCACTGTGATGCGCGTATGTCTGCTTGCTGTCCTCACGTAGACATACACAAAAACATGTATCGCCATTGCAACGTGTTGCAGTGAGCAAGCGCACGGCGCGCACACTGACAGGCTGCCCCAGGTGAAACGGACCTTCAGATCATAACACGCAGCAGGCGACCTGAATGTCACATCACCCACGTGAGCTCTGTTCCACATGACGAGGTGTCTGTCCTGCGGCACGCCATCCACAGGACACGCGTTTCGGGCCGGACACCCACACGGGAACGGCTGGACACCCCAGGCCAGTAGATGTGTACATGATAAGATCGCACTGCTCCATTCATGTCATTTTGTGACTGTATGTCTGTGACCATGAGTCATGGTTCATACTTGTATTGTCTGCTGATAAGAGGGATTCAATAAAATGTGGTGTTTTTTATGGTGTGTGTGTGTTTTTTTTTTTTAATACGTCTATCTCCTTGTTGATTTCAGGCAGTTTTACGCACCTTTTATAGGACAGCGATAGTAGCGCAGTGGTAAAGTTTCTGGCTGGCAATCAGAGCTTTTGTAAATTGCAGGCAGGTTCAAATCCCGTGGGTGACATGTATTTTTTTTTCCACAGCAGCTGCCTGATGTGTTTAAGCATGCTCTGGCTGCTTTCACTGTCTTCCTGCTGTGATGGTTTTGCATGAAACTGTCGCAGCAGGATCGTTCATGCCTTCCCGACCATGTGTCCCCCCTGACATCGGCTTGATGCTGTCGTGGTTCGCTCATACGAGCTATTTCACTATGATTCACCCTGATTTGTGCTTATTTGTACTATGTGTGAAGGGGCCCTTAGTAAAAGGCACATGGCAGCCCACCTGGAGTTTTCCAAAAGGCACCTGAAGGACTCTCAGACTATGCAAAACAAAATTCTCTGGTCTGATGAGACAAAGATTAAACTCTTTAGTGTGAATGCCAGGTGTCATTGTTTGGCGAAAACCAGGCACCATCCCTACAGTGAAGCATGGTGGTGGCAGCATCAGGCTGTGGGGATGTTTTTCAGTGGCAGGAACTGGGAGACTAGTCAGGATTGAAGGAAAGATAAACAGAGGCAGAGACATCCTGGATGAAAACCTGCTCCAGAGCGCTCGACCTCAGACTGGGGCAACGGTTCACCTTTCAACAGGACAATGACCCTAAGCACACAGCCAAGGAGTGGCTTCAGGACAACTCTCTGAATATCCTTGAGTGGGCCAGCCAGAGCCCAGACTTGAATCAGATTGAACATCTCTGGAGAGATATGAAAACTGCTTTATACCGATGTACCCCATCGAACCTGATGGAGCTTCACATGTGTTGCAAAGAGGAATGGACAAAGCTGCCCGAAGATGAGTGCTCCAAGCGTGTGGCATCATATTCAAGAAGACCTGAGGCTGTAATTGCTGCCAAAGGTGCATCAACAAAGTATTGAGCAAAAATGCGTGAGTACTTATGTACATGTGATTTCTTGGTATTTTATTTTTAATAAATTTGCAAAAATTCAAAAAACATCTTTTCATGTTGTCATTATGGGGTGTTTTAAGAAGAATTTTGAGGGAAAATATATTTATTCCATTCTGGAATAAGGCTGTAACAACAAAATGTGGAAAAAGTGAAGCACTGTGAATACTTTCTGGATGCACCGTATGAAGAAGCAGGCAAAATTAAAACAAGAAAAAGCACAAAGGTCCATGCACAGAGACACTCACCTTCAACGTTCTTTTATTCTGCTCCAGATCAAACACGTAGAGGCAGCCATCATTTGCTCTGACAGGAGAGAAGACAACAACTAAACAAATGCTTGTGTTTAAAGTATGACTGGAAGATGTGGATGGATAAATCATGTTAAAACTGTAACACTAAGATTCTTCTTTTGGATAATTTTGTCATTGCCACTTTCAGGTAGGAGTGATTTTAGTGAGCTTTATATTTGGTATGTTGCCTTGAAAATTCAAGCACTCAAATATAACATTATTTAATACCCAGCTGAAAAAGGCCTGTCAGAAGAAGAACTGCTTCTTGAATTAACTTTTTTTTTTAAGAGACTTCAGTCTTGCTTTCAGCTGTCAGATTCTGCAGTGAAACATAAAAGCAAATTGTACTCACCCTCCAAGAATCTCTTTGCCATCTGTGGAGGCAGCCAGAGAAAACACACAGAACCTCCTCTCATCTGGACTACAAAGCACAACAGCGCGCGCACACACACACACACACACACACACACACACACACACACACACACACACACACACACACACACACACACACACACACACACACACACACACACACACACACACACACACACACACACACACACACACACACACACACACACACACACACACAAAATCCTGTTATGTTGCCTTAATGAATTACTACTACACTGTCTACACAGGTGCACACTGGAAGTCTTCATGAAAGCATGCATCACCTCTAAAACAATGCTACTGTTTGGATTACTATGGGTTCAATGGCTGTAATGATTCCCCAAGATAGGCAAATAGCACACAGAGTGAGAGGATGGATGTTGACGTGACATGTCTGACAGTATCATTCATCCAAGTGGTAATGAAGGGAAAGGAGGTCCGGCTGGTAGGGAATGATAAATTACCTGCTCCGCAATGCTATAAGTTACTATGAGGGAAACACTAACTTGAGGTCCAGGGCCGTGTGTTTTTCATCGTCTCCATCTACACTGCACAAATGAACTGTGGGGAAGACACAGACAAATAAGTAGTATTATGAATAATGCAACAAAATGTGACCAAAGCTGTGAGCCAACAACATTTAAAGGTGATGGCATACATCACAGTCACAGCAAGAAAAATTATTAATTAAAGCTCCACGGCCATTCAAAATTTTAAGATTTACGTCACAAAAATGATTTTCTTGGGCATCACTATAATTTTATTTATATTACGCTTCAAACAGGTGATTCATAATATGACATTGCCAATATGATCAAAATTGGAGTTGTAGAGGAAAAAAATGAATTATAAATAGTAAAAATTCAAATTCAGTGATGCCATAGATCACGTGGGGCTTCCCCCGACTTTTGCGAGGGATGATGGGAAGCACATGGAGACTGCCAATCAGAGTAGAGATGCACAGTGATGTTTGCTGGCTGCTCTGTCAACTAAATAATTCAAGATGGCAGAAAATGCTCTGAAACAGTTTATTTCTGTATAAATCTGATATGTTTCTCATATAATTTGTAAAAATTAGTGAGAAATAAACACGTAGCAGGGGTGGTGGCCAAGAGGCTAGTGCACTTGGCTTCAGTGCAGAAGGTTCCCGGTTCAAACCCCACCCCTGCCACAGTTTCATGTAACGTGGAGCAAGGGCGCAATTTAGAACTACTAGAAATTGGGAGGGACAAAGTGCGAGGCCCGCAGCCCATAGGCCGGGGGTCTGGGGCCATTTAGGCCCCCAGAAGCCAACAGTTTCTAGATAAGCTCAGATGCATTCTATGGATATAAGTACTTTATTCTGAGAATAGTCAGCACTGATTTTATTAACATCCTGGTGTAAATAAGGTATCACCACATGTGTAGAACTCAAAAAGAATGATAGGTTGAGTTTTCATTTAAAAAAACAACAACTGCAATGTGGTAAAATGTATTCATAAATATGAAAGTACAGGCTCTTAATAATTATTAACTATCACATACTGCATTTTTTTCTCAAGATTTGTTTTTGCATAAGTGTGAAAAACAACAGATCATAAGTTTAGGATAAATTACTTATCATGAATTTAATTTTCGAAGTGGCACTAATGACAACACTCATACTGAACATAATTTCGCTTGCATAGACTGATTTTGGAGATCAAGCAATAATTGCAGCTGGGCATTCTGAGGTCCCAGATAGCTTTTCTGATTTCCTTTTCTAACTTTCAAAATTTAGTAAATTAGCATATGGTCCACTGATACTTATGTGTAGACACTAGTCCCTAGAGGCAACTATTTTTCCTTTCAAATCTGGGCAAATGCAGTCCCAGAAAATTCCGAATGTGACAAACAAGAAACAGGTGTTGTAAACAAGTCAATGCTGCTAAAAATACAAACTTGCAGAAACAAAGATACTATTCTGACATGGTTTTGCACATAAGACTGGCATAGCGTGTTTCAAGTACACACATATATGCCAGAAGGTGGGGGGAACATACCATAATCTGTCCTCCCTGGTTGAAAAGGTGGGGGGGGGGGGGGGCATGTCCCCTATCCCCCACCAAATTGCACCCATGATGTGGAGTTGAGTCAGGAAGGACATCCGGCGTAAAACTTGTGCCAAATACACATCCAGATTCAACTTGGATCTGCTGTGGCAACCCCCGAGTGAGAACAAGGGAGCAGCCGAAGGGACTTACTTTAGTGAGAAATAAACACTTATAAATCTAAAAACGTTGTTTTTGAAACTAGATAACACCTCTAAAGTGATTCACAAGACCTCTTCCAGATGTTAGCATGCATGTGTTCTGGACATAATTAAAAAGGAAAAAAAAATCTTATGGAATTACCACAGGTAAATATGTACTCGTCATTAAAATGAGCTGTAATTTTGCAACATGTTCAAAAAATAAACAAATATTATAATGGGCCTGCCAGAAACGTATCGTGAGGGTCTGCTGGGAACGGCTGGCGGAACCCTCTGTCAGCGAGGTCTTCAACTCCGACCTCCGGGAGAGCTTCTCCCGGATCCCGGCCGAGATGAGTTTCCTCCGCAGGGTGGCTGGGCGCTCCCTTAGAGATAGGGTGAGGAGCTCGGTCACTCGGGAGGAGCTCGGCGTCGAGCCGCTGCTCCTCCACGTCGAAAGGAGTCAGTTGAGGTGGCTCGGGCATCTTTTCCGGATGCCCCCTGGACGCCTCGCTGGAGAGGTGTTCCGGGCACGTCCCAGTGGGAGGAGGCCCCGGGGAAGACCCAGGACACGCTGGAGGGACTACATCTCTCGGCTGGCTTGGGAACGCCTTGGGGTTCCCCCGGAGGAGCTGGGGGAGGTGTGTGTGGATCGGGAGGTCTGGGCGGCTTTGCTTGAGCTGCTGCCCCCGCGACCCGACTCCGGATAAAGCGGAAGAAAATGGATGGATGGATGGATATTATAATGCTTGGATTCCAGTAGATATTAAATTATATGAGTTTGTGAAATTTGAAAGGCTGTACAACTTTAATAAGAAATATTTCATTCTCATTAATATGCAAACCTGAAACGCTACCAAAACCTAATCAATGTATCTGCTGCCCAAGAGATACGTTTATATGCAACCTGGCCAAAAATTTCAAACTCAAATTATTGGCAAAATGCACATTTATTTCACTTTTTATTAATTATGTAAATAAAACTAGATTTTCAATGAGTCTGCAGTTTACATTCACCAAAATGAATGCCTCTTTAAACAATACTAAGAAATCTTCCTTTAGCATATACTCAAGAATAACAAGCCTTTAATTTTAGGTGTACCATTTAAGCAGGAATTGTACAAAACACCCGTAGCTCATAACAGATTGATCAACACAAACAAAAAAAAGAAGGGAATGGTTTGATTCATTCTACTGATAACTGTTAGAGATCTGCAGATATCCATAGTTTGGAAGCTTAAAAAAAAGAGAAAAAAAGAAAGTGTTCATGTTCCGTGACTTCTAGTGCCAGAAGAAGTGCTAGCATACTAGGAGTATGATGTTAGTCCAGCAACCTTAAGTACTGACTGCCCCGCCATCAAGTCCTTTTTCAGCACCTTAACCCATCATATGACAAGATGACCAAACCTGGCTTGTTTGTATGCCGCTACAGAATTAGTGAACTTTAAACTTGCATCATGAATAGTGAGGCAAAACAGTGATTGGCACTAAAATGCATTGTGTCATATCTTACAGCTGCCCGAGCCTTACTATAGTTAGACCAGCTGGAGTACAACAAAAAGTTTGCATCAGGGGTGAAGCAGACATCCAGGACACTCCAGCCCACATCGCGAGCCTTCACTGTTTGTCGTAGGTTAAAGTGCCCCCTGGTGGTGTTGTATAAGCGGATGTTCTGGTCTGCAAAGAAACAATAACAACCTTTGTTTTAAAACAGCATTCATTTTTTGTGTAATTTGTTACTGCTTAAAACAAAACCTCTTGGTTTGAGCACTTGAAGTTATAGAATAACCTTTCACTGTATGCTGATGATACTCGACTTTACATGTCTGTCAATGCTGATAATGCTTCATAAGAGGAACTCAGAGGCTTGTCTAACTGCAGATAAAAACTGAATGCTGTAATTTCCTCCTTCTGAATTTAGAGAAAAGTGAGACTGTCATCATTTATTTGGCATGACAAAGAAATCATGATTATTAATTAACAGATTCACTGAAGCAAAAAACAGTACAACTTTCCTTTTGACTTATATATATATATATATATATATATATATATATATGTGTGTGTGTAGAACTACTACTAAATCTTCATCTCATTCTATCCAAAGCTGAATGCAGAGATAGCATTTCAGTCATTAATTTCATCCAGGGTGATCAATGCAATGTTGTTTTGTCTAGCCTTGCACACATTACAACTAGGAACATTCAAATGTTTAAGAATGCTGGTACTCGAGGTCAAACAGGCTAGGGCATTTGACCATATTACCCCAATGTCAGTCTTGCTTCATTTATATAGATGTGTAGTTGTGTTTTTTGTTTTGTTAGGGCCAATATGGCTCTCCATGGTTCACTGACATTTTCTTCAGAATATGGACCTGTCTGGCCTCTCTTATACCTTCCAGGCTATATCTGCAGCTGGTACATGGTTGAAAAATACAGTTGTCCAGAACTTGTGTTCTACTCATCCTGTGGAGAATTTCAGGGGCAGAGATTGTTGTCAAGTACACTATGGACACTGATATAGCCCTGACACTGATATTCAGTGACTGACTGAGTTAACGCCACGGCTCTGTGGCTGTTCCTGCTCTAACTGTTTGTGTCCAGGTGTTGGGAGGAGAGCTCTGCTGATTAGTGGAATGGAGGCACCTGCTTGTAATCAAGCACAAAGGATCAGCTACTGCCTCTTTCAAGCTGGGAATCTCCACAGCTCACATTTATTTTACTTGTAAATACATGTTGACAAAATGCTCCATCCTGCAGTTTTCAATTATTTGTGATGTCTTCAAACCAGAGGCACCAAATTTAGGGGCATGTCCAATTGCAATTTTTTTTTTTTTTTGTCCCTGGTGTGTGGTGTTGCATGTTTGGCGAGACATTCATGGCACTGGGTTGAGCTGTACTTTATCAGCTGGTTTAGTGACATGTCATTCATTTCAATTAATTTCACTTATATAGCTCAGAATAACAACAAAGCTGCCTCAAGGCGCTTCACACAAGTAAGGTCTAACCTTACCAAACCCTAGAGCAAGCACACAGGCAACAGTGGTAAGGAAAAACTCCCTCTGATGATTTGAGGAAGAAACCTCAAGCAGACCAGACTCAGAGGGGTGACCCTCTGCTTGGGCCATGCTACCGACACAGTTGACAATACAAATGTATAGGAAACTTTTGGGAGTCCATGCTGGTGTACAGGACATCATGACTGCTGTGAATGGTAGTTTTCCTTGTACTCTTTCAAGGGCTTTCCTCCAGGCAAATTAATCCATGTGCTGTTAAATTAAATTGCTCATGGAAACATTATTTGTGGCTTTTTTTTGTAGAGTCCCTATAGTCCAACAGATGTGAGTATATGTGGCTATTAACACTGTAGTTATTGGGGAATTAACAAAATAATCCACAACAGCATTATTTTTTTGTGGGTGAACAATGGAGCTCAGATGTTATGGAAGTCGCCTATTGCAGGTTGCCTTCTGGGCCTTTAGTGTAGCAGTATAATGTAGTGTATTGTGTTTTATTTTTGGTGCCAGATGCCCTGAGATATTAAGATGGGGAATTTCGCATGATTTCATCTGTTGTTTTGAAACGCTCAGAACTGTAAGCCTGCGAGAAATGTTGATTTGCGTGATGTCATCTTGTGGACCTCCCTCCAGATCCATTTCGGCAAGCATCCTGAAGTGAGCAGGAAGAATGCAATTTTTTTACAGGTGGAATTAGGGTTTTTTTTTTGGTGGAGATGCACACTGAATATGTCAAAATGGTGAACAGGTGTGTTGTGGGAAGGTCCTTCAACACCCATCGTGATGTTTATCAGGTGTACAGTTTTCCCAAGGATAAGATTTTTGAGAAAGAAGTGGGAACTTTAAAAAAAAAAACAGGAAATGCAGCTGGCTCAGCATGTGAAATTGGCTTTGAAAAAACACTTTGGTCTAAAGGATGCTATCTATCCCTTCCATTCATGTGGCTAGGAGAATTGAAACGAAGCATGTTGCCTCTCCCAAAAGCATGGGTTGTATTCTTTGGGTTGTTTTTTTTTTTTTCCTACTGTCATGGAGATTAATTGTTTCTGCCAAGCTATGCCGGGAGCACAGAGAACATAGAGATGGCCGACTTCCTATATGCTGCACTGTAACTGGCTGAGCGCCGGCCGCCATTTTGAATGTGTGTAACTGGGTGTTGCTATAGACGCACAATGGCAGTCTTTGTGTCACTCTAGAGTCGTATTAGACAAAAGTTTCTGTCTATGTGCATTTTTCATGACCATGGATCATAACTATCATACCAGCAACATCAGAAAAACATCAAGATCTAAAGTAACTGAGTGTTCGGCTATCAACTGCACCAAGTACACGAAAACAAACAAAGAAGTGGCATTCTACTCCTTTCCAAAAGGTATCGTTAAGAAATTATTCGATCCGCCAACATCAATAACCTTTTTGCTTAACGATTCCCTTATCGGTCCTTCAGAGTGGCCTTGTTTTTGGGGGTGTTGGTCAGGAAAATGATCATTTCTCTACATCGATTACAGACCCTGCAGTGGGTCTGTAATCAACTTTTCTGCAGAGCGGCTTTGCTTTGAACCTTGCTTCAATCTAATGCTTCTTTGATTCATTGTTTTATTTCACTTTATCTTAATTTTCCCCGGCTAAAACCCTAAAGAGCATATGTCTGTGAGTGATATTTACCTTTTTTATGTTAAACCGACCAGTTATGGTCTTCTAAAACAGTTGATAGATGTATTTTATAAAAAATGTATTAAAAATGGGACCGATGCTAACGCGTTAGCATGTTTATGGCATTTTCAATGTTAAAGTTAGCATTAAGCTGTTGCAGCTGTCAGCATGTTTGTGTGCATTTGTTTTCTGTATAATAATGGCTCAGCGTTTGTTGTCGTAAAAGAGTCAAATGTATTACAATTTGTAATATTTTTAAATTTATTTTGTTTGTATATGAATAATAATAATAGCAACAACAACAATAATAGCAATAATAACTAATAATAATGCTACAATACAATTTTAGAGAAAGAGACAAAAAGAACCTGATTAAAAACACAACAGAAAATATAAAGCTAAATATAAAATATAAAACTAAAAATATAAAAGATCAGGCTGCCTAGGTTATAATATACTTACAGCGCCTTATTTTCCACTCTATACACGCCACAATCATAACAGCTGTTTAAATAAATGTTTGTAATAGTAGTTCCTTGTGTTCTAAAGTCAAATAGTGCATTACAGTAGCTTGTAGTACACTCAAGAGAAGTTTTTTTTACAAAACGTCACTCCACTGCAGCAGCCAAGCTGCCCGAGTTACACACAATCAAATTGGCATCCAGATTACATCATTTTGTGGGAGTTGGCCCTCTCTATGTTCTCTCTGGAGGAGCAAGTGAGAGAAAGCCACACATCCTTGTGTTTATAAGTGTGACCATAAAGAGTCGGAGAGAAAGTGATGGCAGGTGACAAGGGTGGACGGCTGTGTTTGCCATCTTAACAGGAGAACTGTTACGTGGACACGGGACCGGTGTTCTGTCAAGATGAGGTGCGGCGTCGAGATGAGGTGCGTGGCACCTCCGCTCGACAGATAAGTCTGTCGAGATGAGGTGCGTCGTCGAGATGAGGTTCCTCGTGTAACTGCATATGTGTGCACTGAAAAAAATTCCTTGACGAGGTTCGCTTATTTTGATGTGCAAGTAAATGTATAAATTGTTCATCGGAACGTAGTAATGTATGAAATCTACTCACTATAAATCAATAAATATTTTTAACCTGGAGTTAGCTTATTTTGACAGGCAAAATATACATATACATACATTTATTTTCCTAACGTAAAATACAGAAAATGTTTTACTTACTAGGCTATAAATACACTGAATACAATTAATAAAAAAAAAAAACTTTGACAGAAAAAAAAATGCGCATGCGCAGTTGCATGTCGAGCGAGTAACATCATCTCCCCATGTGCAGTTGCACGAGGCACCTCATCTTGACGGGTGACGTCTTCAAGTCTGGGGTAGAGTGATGTGCGCATGCATGCGCACATCGCACGCATGCAACGCACCTCATCTCGACGTTCACCTCATCCTGACGAGACACCGGGTCCCAGCTGTCTGTGTGAGCAATGCGGATGTTTTCCAGATCACTGACTGTGGACAAAGAACACCTCTGTTTTGGAGTGTTAGAGGACAAGTTGGGACATGCCTATCTCGGCTTTCAGTGGCTTACCAGTCGAGTGAGTATAAGAGAAATTGTGGAGAGCTGGGCACTGAAAAACGGAGGTGTTCTTTGTCTCACTCCATCAGCGAATCCGTCGTGACGCGTGAAGCCTCCGCGCGGCTTTCCATGACAAAATCTCTTGTTAAAAGTGAAATCTGCCGGAAAATGGCTGATGTCCAGCTCTTGTGATAACCAGAGAAACTGCACACGATGGTCCCGGAGCCATACAGCGATCCGTTTAGAAATGAAATGGTCATTTCTGCCTGTCGATTGCTGCTCGGAGCGCGGCGCGCCGTGTGCCATTGTGGGCTGTCCTTAAAGCGGTAGTAACACTCCTTAATCTCTGTGAAGCCCATAAAATTTTCACGGAAAGCCATGTGAATTTTCCGAATGGTTTCCAGCTGCCTGTCTCTAACAGTTTCTGAAAAAATTCTGATGGAACAAAGCCCAAATCATTCCGCCATTTCCTCGCAATGAAAAAACGACGAGAGGGGTGGACCAGTGCTCACTCAAAGCCTGCCCACAGGCGAATGACGCAACCGACAGGCGTTAAAAAACTCACGCATGCGCACGAAGGTTCAAGCTTGGCTGACGTAAAAACATATGAATCAAATCCATATATTTTTTGCATATAATAAAAAGGTTGGATACTTTTCTCACAGACCTCGTATATTCACTGAGAGTTTACACACAAAGTAATGAATAACTTTAAGAAGTGTTGTTCCACTTTAAAGTTAGGAAATTGTGATGAGTTGCAAGACTGACAGTCTTACAACACTTTAGAAAATGCTGTTCCATTACATGTCACTATAAATTTTATAGAGCAGGACACTATAAGGGAAGCTATGTTTGTGGGCCAGCCTGTCTTAATGCACTGCACTGACTGGGGCAGGATGCATAATTTTGGACAAAAGGCCTCTCCAAGGAAGATGTTGTCAATCCTCAGGCTGTTTCACAATCCTAAATCAGAAAAAAGTTGTGAAGTTATGGAAAATGCAAATAAAATGCAGTGATCCTTACATTTATTTTGACTTCTATTTTACTGCAGACAGTATGAACCGAAGAAATTTCATGTTTTGTGGAGAATGGAGAAACTGGGACTGGTGCAACTTTTGCCTGTTGCTTTCCCACTCACAGTTTCCTGTTGGAGTCTAGTAGCTCCTCCACTAGAACTCCTCTACTCTACTGGTAGCTGAACATCAGCTCTCTCATCAAGAGAGCACAACAAAGGATGTACTTTCTGCAGCAGCTGAGGAAGTTCAACTTGCCAAAAGCAATGATGGTGAACTTCTACACTGCCATTATTGAGTCCATCATCTCCTCTACCATCACTGATACCCTGCTGCCACTGTCAAGGACAGGAGCAGACTGCAGCATATCATCAATGCAGCAGAGAAGGTGATCGACTGAAGCCTGCCATCCCTACAGGACCTGTATGCCTCCAGGGCCCTGAGGCGAGCAAGGAAGATAGTGGCCGATCCCTCTCAACCAGGACACAAATGTTTTGTCACCCTCCTCTCTGGCAGGTGGCTGAGGTCCAGCAGGACCAAAACTTCAAGACATAATAACAGCTTCTTTCCATCCGCAGTTAGACTAATAAATAATGCCAGAAAACCCCACCACCACCACCACAAAGTACAGACTGGTTAACCCTGCACTGAAAGGTACTGCACAACTGTACTTCAATCAAATGTTTTTGCACAGTCCCACTCCATTAAGTTATTTAACAGTGAATATAGCATTGCCTGACTCTTTTACTTCTTACAGAAGTGTTTTTTCTTGTTCCTATTGTTTATGCACCAAGAACAGTGGATCAAATTCCTTGTATGTGTGAACTTACTTGACAATAAATTTGATTCTGATGCTATGGTAGTGATCATAGTAACATCATAGATCAGGTGGGGACTTCCCCCAACTTCAGCAAGGGATGCTGGGAAGCACATGGCGACAGCCAATCAGAGCAGTGATAGCTGTAGAGTAGTGACATCAGCTGGCTGCTCGCTCGAACAAAATAAACCAAGATGGTGGAAAAGCTCCAAAACAGCTTATTTCTGTATAAATCTAATCTGTTTCTCATATTTTGTAAATGTTAGCAAGAAATAAACGCTTCTAAATCTAAAAACACTGTTTCTGAAACCAAATAACACCTCTGAAGTGATTTACAAAATGGATGTTAGCGTGCACACCTTGTGTAAACATATCATGCAAGATCAAAGGTAACTTCTGGCAATTGTAAAACCTCATGCATGCACACCCATGCTTGGAATTGAAAGGAAACTAAAAAAAACTGTTATGGAATTCGCCCAAGATAAATATGTTCTCTTCATGAAAATACACTCAACAAAAATATAAACGCAACACGTTTGGTTTTGCTCCCATTTTGTATGAGATGAACTCAAAGATCTAAAACTTTTTCCACATACACAATATCACCATTTCCCTCAAATATTGTTCACAAACCAGTCGAAATCTGAGATAGTGAGCACTTCTTTGCTGAGATAATCCATCCCACGTCACAGGTGTGCCATACCAAGATGCTGATTAGACATCATGATTAGTGCACAGGTGTGCCTTAGACTGCCCACAATAAAAGGCCACTCTGAAAGGTGCAGTTTTATCACACAGCACAATGCCACAGATGTTGCAAGATTTGAGGGAGCGTGCAATTGGCATGCTGACAGCAGGAATGTCAACCAGAGCTGTTGCTCGTGTATTGAATGTTCATTTCTCTACCATAAGCCATCTCCAAAGGCGTTTCAGAGAATTTGGCAGTACATCCAACCAGCCTCACAACCGCAGACCACGTGTAACCACACCAGCCCAGGACCTCCACATCCAGCATGTTCACCTCCAAGATCGTCTGAGACCAGCCACTCGGACAGCTGCTGAAACAATCGGTTTGCATAACCAAAGAATTTCTGGACAAACTGTCAGAAACCGTCTCAGGGAAGCTCATCTGCATGCTTGTGGTCCTCATCGGGGTCTCGACCTGACTCCAGTTCGTCGTCATAACCGACTTGAGTGGGCAAATGCTCACATTCGCTGGCGTTTGGCACGTTGGAGAGGTGTTCTCTTCACGGATGATGCGAAGGAGATGTGTTGCACTGCATGAGGCATATGGTGGTCACACCAGATACTGACTGGTATCCCCCCCCCCCCCCCCAATAAAACAAAACTGCACCTTTCAGAGTGGCCTTTTATTGTGGGCAGTCTAAGGCACACCTGTGCACTAATCATGGTGTCTAATCAGCATCTTCGTATGGCACACCTGTGAGGTGGGATGGATTATCTCAGCAAAGGAGAAGTGCTCACTATCACAGATTTAGACTGGTTTGTGAACAATATTTGAGGGAAATGGTGATATTGTGTATGTGGAAAAAGTTTTAGATCTTTGAGTTCATCTCATACAAAATGGGAGCAAAACCAAAAGTGTTGCGTTTCTATTTTTGTTGAGTATAAAATGTTATTTTGCAACGCGTTACAAAAATTATTACATTATAATGCTTGGATTTCTGTAGAAAGTACATTTGGGTCATTCCATGTCAATTCAACGAATATTTGAGGGGCCTCATGCACTTTGTCTCAGATTATCTTCAAACTTTAATCAAATATTCCCTGACAGAACAACAAACCTGATGTTTGAGGCCTGTAGGCCAAGTAGTTTCTGAGATATGGCCAATTTAGTGTGCATGGGGTCTGCCATTTTTTAGGCAAAAATTATGGCCGTCATTTCTGGAGCCATGTTCAAGGTAGAATATCTCAGCAAATAATGGACTTAGAGGCCTGAAATTTTCTGTGGCAGTTGTCATGGACACGCAGACTTGGACTATAGTCAAACAACAGACATTGACACTAAACTGTGTAGTTTATATATGCTCAAACTATGGAAAATATTAAACTGACTATTGCGAGCATCCATGTTTGAGACACTGAAGCATACCATTACACTCAAAGAAGCCTTTCCATTTATTGGCTCCTTAATGCCAGCTATACTGGCTATGAAATATGTCAATTTAGCATATCTGAAATCTGAAAGAAAAAAAAAAAAACATTTTGTAGTCGAATTTTATTAGAAGAAAAGCTCATGTGTGCGTCCCCCAGTCAATATGGCCAAATGTGACTGCCAGAGTGACTGTGACTTATCTGGGTTATGTAGTTAGACAGGAATAAGTGTGACCCGTGTGTGTGCTAAACTTTTAGCAATAAGAAATGCTCACCATGTACCACTAAGCTTAAGTGTGCTAATTGGAGGTTAATCCAGTGGGCACTCTTATTACAGTCTTAGTGCTGTGTTTTGTCACATCACAGCAGAGGTTAAGGCAGTGTCTCGCGCACATTAGTTGGTGTGAAATTGATATTTTCAGTGGCAGTTTTCGGGTTCCAATCGAGATACCAGTAGGAAACATTTGTGTGTGTGTGTGGGCGGGGGCAGAACCCTGTGCCTTGTAACTCCCCTAATGGTTTGTGTCCAGGTGATGGGAGGACAGATCTGATACTAAATTAAACCTGGGCCCATTGCTTGTACTCTTTCAGCTTCTCCCTTTTTGCTCAGAGTCGCCACAGCAGATTCATATCGGAACTGCATGCTGATATGACACAACTCCACATTACATGGAGAATGTGCATGGGTGATCTTGAACCAGGAAGCCTCTATTTTGGAAGTATTTTGATTGATTGATTGATTTTTATTAAAGTGTCATGCACCACTGGTGCCCAGCCCACATGGACTTATAAGACACTTGATATCCCAAACAAGATGACCACATACATGTCACATGTTACACAATTTCAAGGTACAACTGGGTACAACACCTGTTGCCTCCTTTCCCAGGCTTTACACACAAAAACGGCAAAAGCAAATGTCTCTTTTTCAAACATCCAACTCAAAATTTTCTCCTCAGAAAACCAAGTAGTAAGTACAGTGACCACTCAGCCAGCATGCCACTCTTACAAAGGCCTCTGACAAACTCTTATCACTTAAATTAAAGCAAACACTCAGAAATTATGCTATTTCGCAGGGTTCTCAAGTTGCAATTCAGGTTATTTACCTTGGCAGGCCGAGAGGAATATGTTACCGTCCTCACTGTATACTCCACAGAAGGCTTTCTGCTGGTACGTTTCCTTGTGAGACACATAGTTTGGCAGGAAACTGTAAAGGAACAGAAAAGCCATCATAATCTGACCATCTTCTTCAGTAAATCACTGAATTTCAGAAAAAAAATGCAGCATTCAGTCAGCACAGAAGCAACAAAGCCAAATTATACATTATACTAAATATTAGTATAGTATTTTTGAGGTTTATATATTGTAAATATACTCACTGTGTGCGAATACGACTACACTCTCCATGAGAAAAACTGGAGCCTCTACATCTGCCTTGTTCCCTCTAAGACACATAGTGCAACAGAAAAAACACAAGCACGGACGTACACAGGTCAGCATTGTCAAACAAGAGTTGGTAAATGTTTTGTAAAAGTTTGTAAGACAAACTGACATGCTGATCGCTATATCCCCCCGTATTTCAAACCAGTGTTGCAGACCGAACGGTCTCCCCTAAAAATCGGTCTGCCCTGCCTTCACTGTGCATGCGTCATCAGCTTCGGTTCACATATTATCACCTCGTTTCTCCTTAAAACTGCACTCGAGTCATCATCTATCTCAGCGACAGATATCTGAAGCTTTTGTACAACAATCATTTCCACATAAATTCAGCATTATTTCATCATAAAAGATAGAGAAATTGATCAGAGCACCGCAGTTACACGAGCTGCAAGCTGCTGCGGTCACTGCGCGTCCATTTCAAAGCATCACAGATTATCACCTCGTTTCTACTTAAAACAGCCTCATTTCTGCTTAAAACTGACTGACTGAAAAGGATTTATCTTGTCATCTGATGTTAATAATCCCATTAATCCATCTGATCGCTTTGGCGAAGGGAGTCAGTTTCAGACGTGCTGCTGTAGTCTGAAATGACACATGCGCTGTGGAGACAGGGCGGACCAACATTTAGGGGGGACCATTCGGTCTGTGACACCGGAGGATAATAATTAACTGACACACAGATCAGGACTGTTAAAAGCAAAACTGTTGAACTGCATGGTTTTTAAACTGCTACATCATATAAATTATAAATTCAAATTGTACGTCTTGTGCACTACTTTGAAATAAATATTCAGTTGCTAAATAGGAAAAAAAAAATTTTTACAAGACAATAGCTCAAATCTAAGCCAGAATCACAGTTTGCCTTTTGGCAAACTGCAGCTGAAATGTCATGTTTTAAAGAAGGTCCTTCTCTAAACCACTCCACTGTAGAGCTATATAAATAGTGATGCAATAATCTAAAGTTACATTATGCAGTTTCTCCAGTCACAGCCATAGAAGCCTGTAACTCCTTCAGAGTTGTCATAGGTATCTTGGTGGCTTCCCTCACTAGTCTCCTTTGTGCACGGTCACTCAGTGTTTGAGAACTACCTATTCCAGACAGATTTACCATGCTGTTTGTATTTCCTAATGGTTGATGTATGATCAACTCCTCAACTAAGAATGAACTAGAAGCTAGACTGCCTGATGTCTTAGCCTCACTTTTGACAAATACCCAGTCAGTAGACAGACTTGTGGATAGTTTTAAACTCAGTGCTCAAAACTACACTCGACATGACTGCACCCCCTGTGTTGAAACCGCGCTCCCCCAAATCACAGTCACCTTGGTTCAATAATTACCTGCGTGACCTCAAGCATAAAGCAAGAGGTCTAGAACGGAAATGGCGTTGTTCAAAATTAGAAGTATTCCACCTTGCGTGGCGTGATGCTATCTTAGACTATAAGCATGCATTATTGGCTACAAAGCGGACCTACTACACTGATTTGATCAACAAAAACAAGCATAACTCAAAAGTTCTTCTTTGACACTGTGGCAACACTTATTCATGGACAACCACCTGTAGCTCGCTCTCCTTTTACAGCACAAGATTTCCTGGATTACCTTGAGAAGAAAATACATGACATTAGGTTGAACATATCCCAGCATGCCTTAACCCAGCCACTACACCATGCTATTGAGGTGGGCGCCACTACTGAGGTATTACCTAGATTTACAGAATTTGATAGTATCTCTCTAGGCAAGCTGACGAAACTTGTAATGTCAACAAAAAGCACAACCTGTTTATTTGATCCTATACCAACAAAACTGTTTAAGGACCTGTGGCCCACTCTTGGGCCGATTGTGCTGGAAATTATTAATCTTTCTTTAACTTCTGGATCTGTTCCTAAAAGTTTCAAATCTGCAGTGATTAAACCATTACTTAAGAAACCTAATCTTGACCGTAGTGCAGGGGTGGCCAAGTTCGGTCCTCGAGAGCCACCTTCCTGGCACTCTTAGTTGTCTCCCTGCTCCAACACACTTTCATTGGATTCAGGTGTGTTGGAGCAGCTTGGCCACCCCTGCCCTAGTGTATTGAAAAACTATCAGCCGATATCAAATCTATCATTTTGCTCTAAAATTCTGGAAAAAATGGTGTCACGGCAGCTCGTAGACTATCTTACTGAGAATAATCTCTTTGAGCCACTGCAGTCTGCTTTTAGAAAATATAATTCCACAGAGACGGCTCTCACTAAAGTGGTGAATGATCTGCTTACAATGGATTCGGACACCACTACGGTTCTCTTGCTGTTAGATCTCAGTGCTGCACTTGATACAGTGGATCATCATATTCTACTTGATAGGCTGGAAAATCATTTTGGGATTACTGGGAGTGCCCTTGCATGGCTGACGTCATACTTGACCAATCGTTCTCACTGTGTTTTATACAGTAACGCTACCTCTAACCTTAGTGACATGAAATTTGGTGTTCCACAGGGGTCTGTCTTAGGCCCCCTGCTTTTCTCCCTTTATATAGCACCCCTTGGGCACATATTGCGGCATTTTGGGATTACCGTTCACTGTTATGCAGATGATACTCAGTTATATATGCCAATAACTGCTGGTAATCTTGTTCACATAAAATCCTTGGAAGATTGCTTTGCAGCAGTGAGAAGTTGGATGTCTAGAAACTTCCTACTTTTAAACTCTGATAAGACTGAAATGATGGTTCTTGGTCCAGTGAGACATCGGCATCAATTTGACCAGTTAACACTCAGCCTAGGCTCGTGTGTCATACATCACGCTGACAAAGTGAGGAACCTTGGGGTAATTTTTGATCCTTCGTTGTCCTTTGGCCTCCGTATTAGAAATATTACTAGGACTGCTTTCTTCCACCTGCGAAACAGAGCGAAGATTCGTCCCATATTGTCTATGGCTGATGCTGCGACCCTGATCCATGCGTCCATCTCTTCTAGATTGGACTACTGCAATGTTCTATTTTCTGGTTTACCGCAGTCTAGCATTAGGGGTCTCCAAATGGTTCAAAATGCTGCAGCCAGACTTCTGACACGAAGCAGAAGGTTTGACCACATTACACCCATTTTGGCATCTCTTCACTGGCTTCCTGTCCCAGTGAGATCAGATTTTAAGGTTCTGCTACTAACCTATAAAATTATTCATGGACTGGCACCTCCCTACCTAGCTGACCTAATTAAACCTTACGTACCGGCCCGGGCTTTATGTTCTCAGGGTGCAGGACTACTTTGTGTCCCTAGGGTGAATAAGAAGTCTGCGGGTCACAGAGCTTTCTCTTATCGTGCTCCTGTTCTGTGGAATGGTCTCCCTGCGTCAATAAAACAATCACATTCTGTGGAGACTTTCAAGTCCAGACTTAAGACGCACTTCTTTTCCCTTTCATATGGCTAGCATACTGATACCATTTTGTTTTTCACTGTTTACTCTTTTAATTCATGTTATTAGTAATTGGAGCGGGCTGCGGCCTCAACTTTACCTAAATTCTGGGTCTTTTAGTGAAGCTTAGGGGTAGCAGCCAGCGATCACCTTAGTATTTCTTCTGTTTTTCTTGTTGATTAATGCTGGCAAATTATGCAGTATTTTTTGTCTTTCTGATGCCTGATTATGTTTAGGTGCAGCTCCATCCAGAGATGGGAGTTGTATTTGTGTTGGCGACCCTCCTGTCCTGTGCACCAACAGCAATTCTTGTATATTCGTCCGTGAAATGTTCTGTGAATTGTTTCTGTAATTTATGTTTGTAGAATGGCTCAAGCAGTGGGTCACCCCTTTGAGTCTGGTCTGCTTGAGGTTTCTTCCTCAGAGGGAGTTTTTCCTTACCACTGTTGCTCTGGGGGTTGGTAAGGTTAGACCTTACCTGTGTGAAGCGCCTTCTCTGTTGTGATTTGGTGCTATATAAAGGAAAATAAATTGAAAAAATTGAATTGGAAAAAAAAAAATTGTAAGTGAAGTCCACACATATTCAGTGACTTGGAAATGTTCATGTATCACCAGGCTTGTCTAAAGAAAACTAGCCGTAAAAGTGACCATTTGCATTGTATATTTAGTTTGTCTAATTACTTATGGCCTCTGAGACTGAAGAAACTGTACAAAAATGGATGTAATTCCTAAACAGTAAATGTAATATTTTTGTTCAACCTGTTGAATTAAGGGTGACAGTCTACACTACAAGCACATCTCGACTGTTTCATTTAAACTCCACTGTGATGCTGCACAAAGGCAAAATTACAAAGAAAAAAAAATGTCCACATTCTGAGTACTACCCTTTTTTTATGTGTGTATAATTAAAAATAGCTGTGACTAATAGTTAGTTACTTCAAAAGGTCAAAGTCTGATGGGTTAGAGACTGTATCTTTATGGATTTTTTTTTCCCCTCTCAGACTGGGGTTGGCAATCCACCTTGAGCTGGATTAAATCTGAATTGCTTTTCAGCCGGAAAACATTCAGACCTGTTATTCAAATGTGGCTCATCCTACACACGTGTCCAATCTCAATCTGGCTCAAGCCAAAAGAGATGTCTGGAAGTGAAGAGTTTGGAAGTGTGTGCATTTGGATGTGGGCATGACACCACACACAGCGTGGGGGTGTGTGCGACACATGGACATGAACACATTCGGCGGATTCTCTTGGCGAGAAGGCGCCTCAGAGAAAAATAATGCTTGCCATCTTTGCCGTTGCAGTCACACTGAACGCCGCCACAGTGGAGTGCATGCTGCGGGCGCATGGATGTAGTGAGGAAGCTTGACATCATGATCCCTGAGCTAGTCGGATTCTGGCCACATTTGCGTTCAGACCTTGGCGAATCCCGCTCAAATCCAGTTCAACCCATCTCTCAGAGGTGGGTTGAGCTGGACAGAAAACAGTCTGAAATCTGATTTGTAGTGTTCAGCTTCAGAAAAAACCTTATTCAGCTCGAAGCCGGATTGCCAATCCCAGTCTGAATGGGGTCTAAGACTTATTTTTTCTTTATTTTGCAAATTACTGTACTGAGAGATGATATTTGGAGAGACCCTACCATGTTCCTAAGCAGGATGGCCTTTGTTTTATGGGTTTCCCCATGTTTCTCTTTTTCAAAGCAACATCTAAAAAAGACTAGGCCATACCTACAGCTGGTAAAAAAGAAAAGTGAAACAAAACTGTTCACATAATGACATTAAAACTGTCTGGTTATAGTTATGGTACTTCTGTTAGGAAATCAAATTTAAAAATAAATGTGGAAATGTTGACTAATGCACTATGCACCAAAGATGACTTTGCATCTCTGACCTCTCTTAGCATTTGTGTGAAACTCTGTCGGCCTTTCAGGGCAGCAGAAGCAGTGGCCAGTAGGATCTGAGTTCGAATCTCACTGTGGTCCACATCATGCGTGTCAGGCTGAGTGTCCACTAGTAACCAAAGAAAACAGCATTAATAAACATACACCTGTTTCATACAAACTAAACTACTACACCTTGTTACATACTGTAAACTCTGATTTTCTTAGTGTTACAACTACACATTACAATATTTTCTTAAATGATGAGATGATAATCAAATAGCATGAAAGCTTTTATTTCTGCCAACTAGCAGAATAATGGTTTCCTTAATTTCAATTACACTGCAAGATATAAGTTTTTCCTTTCATACCCATCCCTAAAATTCTGACTTTATCCCTGTTGTTGACTGTGGGAGGTCTCTGCTCACAGTTCACTTTTATACTTGCTGAGCGATTCGTCACATCATTTTAAAAAGAAACTGAGTCACTTGACTCACTGGCATACAGTAAACGTGAGTCAAAGTTAAAGTGGTAACGGGTCAGTCCATGCAAAATCACCGGCGGCCTCCTGACTGCCCAACACTGATTGCTTAATTTTATTTCCAGCAAACACCATTACTGGGGTGGCATTGCAAATAAATAAATAAATTAATTAATTAATAAATTGTGCATTTTGTGATAATAGCAACAAATTTGGCACAGATGAAGCCAAAGATATTTAAAATAAAGCTGGATCTTGGGCCACCATGAATTTTCAATATGTCATCTATGGGCAGCCACTCTACAAAATGAAAATTGAAAAATGCTCCAACTGTATTGAAAAATATACCACATTTTTTGTCTGATCATAAAGATTCCAAAAAGGTAGAGTATGGATTATCTACAACTGAATGTTATGAATTATAGGGTAAAAAAAAAAGCAAAAACTGTGACAAAGGTCAATTTCAGTTTGTATAGAGGTCAAAAGTTAAAGTTGCTCCGTTTTGGTAAAAACGGTGATGGAAATTATTGGTTGAGCTAATACGATGAATTAATGGAACAGTTTTGACTGTGCTGAATGCATGGTGTCCAAAATACAGGTCAAACAAGGTTGACATCCACTGGATTCTGTGACATATGTTACCCTGTAACATGAAAACTATGGAAGACAAACAACTCCTTCTTAAAACCCTATTAACTAAATGGCTGCCATGGATGACATATGGAAAATCCAGTTTTATTTGGAATACCTTTGGCTATATGTGTACCAAATTCTATGCTTTATCACAAAATACATAATTGCTATGGAAATTTTAGCTAAGTTGCACTACTACATGCAAAGTTTCAGTCTTTTAGCTTTGCTGGTTTTTGAGATAGGAGCTTTAAAAATAGGGTGTGACACACATTTTACTACAAAAACGAGTGGTACAGAAAAAGACGCTAAGTTCAGTAAGTCATTACTTTTGAACTATTAAAGTGTAGGTGACAAGATATATAATGGGTTTTTTTTAGCATTTAAGAATAAAATTAAACAACAGTTTGAAATTCATCCTTTCCTGGTCTGCAGTTACTGAAAAGACAAATATTCAGATTTTGAACTGCACGCCACTAAAAACCAGGAACTTCCCGGCGAGTCCCAACATTGGAGAAAAAGGAGGAAGTGGCGTCAGCACGAGAACCATTATCTTAATAGTCCTATTAATTGATGGATTTTTACAGCTACTGACAGCCCCGTTTCCACCGAGTGGTTCGGGTCAGAGCTACACCATATTTTTGATGTGAGAATGGATCATTTTCGCCGGCAAGAATACTTCTGATTGGCAGGTGGAACACTTATGAGTGCGCACGCACGGTGTCCGCGGCTTCTCCACTCGACACTGAGGCAAAACTCATTATTTTCAGATTATTTAATTGTTTTGTGGAACATGGGATTATTTCTTCGCATGCAGACTGAGGGACTGGGAGTCTTTTAACCTGAAGTGCAAAGAAGCTCATTAACAACAGAGACATGATCCATCAGCTGCAATAAGGGATTACAGCAGGTGCTGCTGGCACCAAATCCCTGTGTGGCAAATGGACTTTTCTTCAACCAAGACAGAAGGAATTTAATTATTTTCAGACCTGCTTTTGTAAAGCTGGATAAGTTTTCAAATGATATCACTGAAAAGGACAGGTAAGACTATATTACAAAAAAAAAAAAAACACAAACAATTCACACTTCCTCATCACTTTTTCTGATGTCACAGATAGTACAACTATTTTTTTTAGCTGATTACAACCAAAGAGCTGCCAACCCCCCCCCCCCCCCCAAAAAACGAAACAGTTTATCATCTCCAGCATGCCAAAATCGCCTGCATTATTTATTGATATTTTTTTATCATGACTATTCATTGTTCTGAACTCTGCCAATATCGTCACTGTTGTCAGACTGAAGGTTTTCCTCCCAGGATTAGTCTCTCTCATTGTGGTCTAAATAAGGCTCAAAACCATGAAGTGTGTACCACACAGTTTCTTCAGAATGACCTTCAGACTGGACTTTAAAAAAAAGCTCCACACTAGTAAAAAGATCATCTGAAAACAGCTCGACCTCCACTGTTTGCAAATGAGTTGGGCTTGAATCAGCAGGTCCCGTTCTAGTGATGACGTAGCAACAATATGGCCACGGCTGAGGCCATATTGGGCCAACTCCCTTTTAACAGGAAGAAATCTCCAGCAGAACCAGGCTCAGGGAGGGGCAGTCTTCTGCTGGGACTGGTTGGGGCTGAGGGGACAAATTACACTGTGTTATTTTTTTTAATCTAAATTAATCACATGTTGATCGTGTTTGTTTGACATAGTGTTGGACAATAAAGTGTTTTTGGGAGCAATAATTAGCTTTGAGGTGTGCACCTTTAGTCTCCTTTTTTGCACAGGTAAGCAACAGCACAAGACCTGGGCCCGTATTCACAAGCATTCTCAGACAGCTCCCAACTTAGCCTTAACATTCCTAGCAAGGAATCTTAGCCTAACAGTGATCCAATAAATGTCTGAGAGCAAATCTGAGGAAGGAGTGGACAGAAACTTTTATCTTTGTGAGGAGACAGGGTTGACCCTGTTGCTAGGTATAACACAGTCTTCTAAGAGCTGTGATTGGTTGTCACAAAAAGGGAATGAGAAAAAACAAATGCGCTCCACGCTCCTGGTTATGATTGATTTACATTGATTGCCTTGAATTTCCTTCTACAAGAGTGCAGTGGGCCCCAGACCCAGGGTCTAAAGCTGCACCCTTAACATTACTGGCTTTGTATGCGAGGGACTCTCTTCAAGATGGTGACCTTTCCTCTCCTCAAATACTGCCTTTGATCTCCTGCCCCACTTCTCAAGTTTGAGTAAGCAAAGCAGTGAGAGATCTTTTTCTTCTCCCAATGGACCAATTTACAATGATGCAGTTTCACTGGATTATTTTAGCACATTGATGGTGTTGTTGCTGGGGTCCAGGATCAGACCTATCTGGTGGATGACACCGCTGATCTGGTGGATGACCCAGCTGAGTGCTGCTACAGAAGAGATGTCTCCCTGCAGCACTGGGAGAAGTAGCACCACTACTTTCTTCATACGCCCTGGTTTTAGCTGGGATTCGTTTCTTTTGAAACATCCTCATACCAAGATCTCTCCTGGCAAACCCCTTCACAGTGGGACCGAGGACACTCGAGGCTTGTGTCCAGATTTACAAAGTTCTTCTCAAACAGGTGAGTTGACATCACTTACTGTGATATTAATAACTGTATTAATGTTATAGAATTTACATGCAATTTACATTTTTCCCGTAGCCAGGTATAGCACTGTTGTGATGACCTTAATCTCAGGCGTTGTTACATTACTACACTGGGTGGGGAAAGTAAGCTCATTCGTGATGAGGTCAACCACAAACATAAAAAGGATGTTTCCCCGGACTGGCGTAAGGTAGCGTACAATTGCAGAGGCCTGGTGTAGAGTAGCAGAGTGTTGTGTAGACTTGCATACAGTAGAGGAGTGTTGTGTAGACTTGCATACAGTAGCGGAGTGTTGTGTAGACTTGCATACAGTAGCAGAGTGTTGTGTAGACCTGCATACAGTAGCGGAGTGTTGTGTAGACTTGCATACAGTAGCGGAGTGTTGTGTAGACTTGCATACAGTAGCGGAGTGTTGCGTAGAGCACTACGTCCAGTGCTCTATGCCGAAAGTGTATGAAAAAAAATTAAACGTATAATTTTTTACGTCCATTTCGCTGAACCCTTTGCATCCCTCAGCGTATTGCCATGTAGGGCTACATAAGCTCGGTGCAGGGCTGCATAAATTCGGAGTAGGGGTGCATAAGCTTGGTGTAGTCGGTACGCTGCATTACGCAACTCTGTTGGCCCGGTGTGAAAGGGGCTTAAGCCCCTTTCATATTGGCATATTCGTAGAGCTGCTCATTGCAGCGTATCGTCTACGCTGCAATAAGCAGTTCTCCGCCCACTTTACATGGAGTTTTTTCTCAATACGCAGCAGTATGTTGAGGGATATGCGCGTAGGATGGAAGAAATTAAAAATGTTTAATTTTCTTCGGTGTACAGCACAGCATGGAGCCTTCACGTGAGTACACGCAGTGCCGTGCTACTGTCCGCTACTGTGAGCCCACCCACGCTGCAACACCGTACTGTATGCCATTTCACACCTCCTGTCGGGCTCCATTCTTCTTCTGGAGCTATAAATACTGCAAGATCGCTGCTTCATTTTGTCATACTGGACTCATTATATGAGGACTGTTCACCGCGTCGCAAAGCTGACTGTTGTCGTTTCATAAAAGCGGTCTCTCGTGCACGCGCACTCTCCCTCTCTCTCTGTGTCTGATCAGACTTGTCGCTGTGACTTTAAAATAAAAGCTCTCTCTCTCTCTCTGATCAGACTTGTCGCTGTGACTTTAAAAGTGCTGTCCCTCACTCTCTCGCTCTCTGATCAGACTTGTCGCTGTGACTTTAAAATAAAAGTGCTGTCCCTCACTCTCTCGCTCTCTGATCAGACTTGTCGCTGTGACTTTAAAATAAAAGTGCTGTCCCTCACTCTCACTCTCTCTCTCTGTGTGTCTGATCAGACCTGTCGCTGTGACTTTAAAATAAAAGTGCTCTCCCTCACTCTCTCGCTCTCTGTGTGTGTCGAAACAGACCTGTGACTCTTTAAAATAAAAGTGCACTCGCTGCATGTCGGTGCGATCATCAGGCGACCTGATCGATCAGGTCTGATCAAATCAGCGGACCTGATCGGAGCAACCGGAGGTTTAAAAGTTTAACGAGTCACAGCATTTCATTTAGGGCAGCCTTTACTACAGCCAGACTCAGCAGCATCTGGACACAAAGAAAGTGATCCACCAAGACAAATAAATAAATAAATAAAGAAGAAGAATGTTAAATGACTCTGTTTTGAGCCGCTTCTGCAGTAGAGAACAGAGGGCACTTCCACAGAGGCAGAAAATAGCACTGAACTGGTTTAATAGCGGCATGGTACATGCGACTGTGTGCACACATTAAAACGCGAACACACGTAGCTGCAAGTATGAACGAACACTGTTAAAGGCTGAGTATGCACGTATTTTGGGCGTATTTAAATGAAACAACGCTGCAATGAGCAGCTCTACGAATACGCCAATGTGAAAGGGGCTTTAACAGCTACTTTTAGCCTTAGGATGCTTTGTGAATACAGGCCCAGAAGGCGCCAAGGAAGAATAACATTATCAGCACATCCACAGCACCCAGATTAACTTTATATTCATCTGTGATGTGAGGACACATGTAGGTGAAATACACGTTAAATACTTTTTGATACCAAAGTAATCTGCAATAACCATCAAAGATATTTCTCATTGATGTTTTGAGGTGAAATGCTGGGTTAGGCTTTCACGGTCGGAATTAACAGCCACCTGGAGCTGTTAGACTAGTTTAAAACTGTGTAAAAATGCTTGATTCAAGATGGTTTTCATACAGATTTTAATGTTAAATGAGCAGATCTGAAAATGAAATGGTCTTAGATCCCATAAGATAATTACTGAAGAGGTCATATTCTAACAAATCACTTTATATCCATCTTTTACAGTTCCAACATGATGCCCTATTATTGCAAAATTCATAGGCATAGAATTCATTTTTACAGATTAAAATATTTCTGTAATTGGTTTTAATGAGTGATTTTGACTTTCTCCATTGTTTTTGCATTTATGCTGTATGTGCTGTGAGATTTGATGGGTGATATAAAAATAATAATAATTATACATGTGATTAATTTAGATTCATTAGTCATCCAGAAGCTTTAACAAGTAACCTCATCAATTTCTGAAATCTTCTGTAATCTTCCATGCTGTTCAGAGGCATTCATATGGGTATATATATATATAAACTGTTGCTCCACTGAAGATATGATACACCAGATAAAACTGAAATAATCTATCATAAATAGACATTTTAGATAACTTCATACAGAAATAAAGTATACATTCAAACACTGTTGTTGTTAAATAATGAGTTATGGATGCAAACATGAGAACGTTCTGATGCAATTACAAGAATACCAGATTTTATACTCTGTGTTTCCATTGTTTAGAAAAATATTGAAACAGTAGCGGTATATATACTCAACAAAAATATAAACGCAACACTTTTGGTTTTGCTCCAATTTTGTATGAGATGAACTCAAAGATCTAAAACTTTTTCCACATACACAATATCACCATTTCCCTCAAATATTGTTCACAAACCAGTCTAAATCTGTGATAGTGAGCACTTCTCCTTTGCTGAGATAATCCATCCCACCTCACAGGTGTGCCATACCAAGATGCTGATTAGACACCATGATTAGTGCACAGGTGTGCCTTAGACTGTCCACAATAAAAGGCCACTCTGAAAGGTGCAGTTTTGTTTTATTGGGGGGGATACCACTCAGTATCTGGTGTGACCACCATTTGCCTCATGCAGTGCAACATATGTCCTTCACATAGAGTTGATCAGGTTGTCAATTGTGGCCTGTGGAATGTTGGTCCACTCCTCTTCAATGGCTGTGCGAAGTTGCTGGATATTTGCAGGAACTGGTACACGCTGTCATATACGCCGGTCCAGAGCATCCCAAACATGCTCAATGGGTGACATGTCCGGTGAGTATGCCGGCCATGCAAGAACTGGGACATTTTCAGCTTCCAAGAATTGTGTACAGATCCTTGCAACATGGGGCCGTGCATTATCCTGCTGCAACATGAGGTGATGTTCTTGGATGTATGGCACAACAATGGGCCTCAGGATCTCGTCACGGTATCTCTGTGCATTCAAAATGCCATCAATAAAGTGCACCTGTGTTCTTTGAACATAACAGATGCCTGCCCATACTATAACCCCACCGCCACCATGGGCCACTCGATCCACAACATTGACATCAGAAAACCGCTCACCCACACGATGCCACACACGCTGTCTGCCATCTGCCCTGAACAGTGTGAACCAGGATTCATCTGTGAAGAGAATACCTCTCCAACGTGCCAAACACCAGCGAATGTGAGCATTTGCCCACTCAAGTCGGTTACGACGACGAACTGGAGTCAGGTCGAGACCCCGATGAGGACAACGAGCATGCAGATGAGCTTCCCTGAGACAGTTTCTGACAGTTTTTGCAGAAATTCTTTGGTTATGCAAACCGATTGTTTCAGCAGCTGTCCGAGTGGCTGGTCTCAGACGATCTTGGAGGTGAACATGCTGGATGTGGAGGTCCAGGGCTGGTGTGGTTACACGTGGTCTGTGGTTGTGAGGCTGGCTGGATGTACTGCCAAATTCTCTGAAACGCCTTTGGAGACGGCTTATGGTAGAGAAATGAACATTCAATACACGAGCAACAGCTCTGGTTGACATTCCTGCTGTTAGCATGCCAACTGCACGCTCCCTCAAATCTTGCGTCATCTGTGGCATTGTGCTGTGTGATAAAACTGGACCTTTCAGAGTGTCCTTTTATTGTGGGCAGTCTAAGGCACACCTGTGCACTAATCATGGTGTCTAATCAGCATCTTGATATGGCACACCTGTGAGGTGGGATGGATTATCTCAGCAAAGGAGAAGTGCTCCCTATCACAGATTTAGACTGGTTTGTGAACAACATTTGAGGGAAATGGTGATATTGTGTATGTGG
The DNA here is from genome assembly GCF_902500255.1 of Thalassophryne amazonica. Classification (NCBI taxonomy): domain Eukaryota; kingdom Metazoa; phylum Chordata; class Actinopteri; order Batrachoidiformes; family Batrachoididae; genus Thalassophryne; species Thalassophryne amazonica. The sequence goes on from NC_047103.1 coordinate 64,587,445, forward strand.
AAAAAGTTTTAGATCTTTGAGTTCATCTCATACAAAATGGGAGCAAAACCAAAAGTGTTGCGTTTATATTTTTGTTCAGTGTGTATATATATATATATATATATATATATATATATATATATATATAAACATTTTTCCATTATTTTGTATGTATAGCAAAAAAAAAAAAGAAAAAAAAAAAAGAAAATCAGCAGTAGATTACCTGGGGGATTATATCGGTCACCCAGACGACCCTCCAAGGCGCCATCGCTGTCGTCGTCAGAGTCAGAGTTTGACTGGACCAGCTGCAGCCCTGTGGCTCCACTGCCATGGACCAGTCTGACCTGGCCTCTATGCACACACATGCACGGGAAAGTTACAGCTGGCACATGAATAAATGTTCAACAGATGTAATGTACTACATATAATTTTAACAAATAACTGTGAGGGGAAAAACACCAATTTTAAACTGAATGAAAATCTGTTGCCTCAGGGTCCAGTCACACTGGGGATTACACCACCCTGCTATAGGTTGAAGACAAAATGTCGCAGGTGTGTGCCACATTCGCTGGCTGCCTCTGAAAACAATGTGTGGTAGGCTGAAAATTTGTCAGAGCATGGTGTGGACATGTGCAAAATACACACCGCGACTCCCACAACTCTAGAATTCAGCACCCTTTTTTGTGTGTGTGCCACAGTGGTGTGTATATCAGTGGCTGGTACAATGAGGTTGTTGAGGAAAATACTGATTGTGAAGAGAAGGGGGACATAAAAGGAAAAAGAGAAAACAGATCTGGTGCTGAAATTTGGACAGCCGTCCTTGGAAGAGCTGTGATCCCAACACAATACATACAAAACCAGGCATATTAGGATTATTATGATTAAAAATAGTAGTGTTTATGAAATAGGAAGATTACATTTTTCAAGGGTGGTAATAAATTAAGCAAAGTTTCTACAATGAGTTGGAATGGTATATGAGTCCAGAATGTTTTTAGAACCTGGCACCTCAACAATTTTTACCCAAGGCCATCAAATATGGCCATTGGGTATTGTGAGGACTTTGCGTCCATCAGTCTTTCAGTGCTCAGTATAAATCCAGTCCAATTACTGCCAGAGTTTTCAAATTCACAGGGAAGGTCACAGACCTTGGAAAAGTTCAAAGATGGCTAACCTTGACCTATTTTAAGAGGTTGAAAAGTCACATTCTGATACATTCTGCTCCACTGTTTTTTTTTGAAAGGCGAGGGGTGACAGCCAAACACAGTAGAGCAGCAACGTGATGTCAGTTTCTGATCTAGCTAGCTGCAAACTCTGTTTCGTTTGTATATAAATATAATCTCTGTCATATACGAGGTCTGTGAGAAAAGTATCCAACCTTTTTATTTTATGCAAAAAATATATGGATTTGATTCATATGTTTTTACGTCAGCCAAGCTTGAACCTTCGTGCGCATGCGTGAGTTTTTTCACGGCTGTCGGTTGCGTCATTCGCCTGTGGGCAGGCTTTGAGTGAGCACTGGTCCACCCCTCTCGTCGTTTTTTCATTGCGAGGAAATGGCGGAATGATTTGGGCTTTGTTCCATCAGAATTCTTTTCAGAAACTGTTAGAGACAGGCAGCTGGAAACCATTCGGAAAATTCACATGGCTTTCGGTGAAAGTTTTATGGGCTTCACAGAGATTAAGGAGTGTTACTACCGCTTTAAGGATGGCCCACAATGGGCTCCGAGCCGCGATCGACAGGCTGAAACGACCATTTCTTTTTTTGAACTCTTTATTTAACCATTTAAAACATTAAACATAACATTTCCTGACACATTTCCCACAAAGTAAGAAGGTACACTACATACACATATAATGATTTAGGGGTATAGTAGATAATATCTATAAATGGTGACTAAGGTAAATTTTCCAAAGAGTAATAGAGGAACAGTATTTTATCATACTTCTCATCAAACATCCACGTATCTCGAAATACATGCCCATTTTTGCTCAAAAATGTCCATGGATAGCTGGAGATTTGCAGTCAGTCGCTCCATTATATAAACATTTTTCAGTCTCTGTACCCATTGATCTATAGTTGGCGGTTTTACATCTTTCCAATTCACCGTAATCATTTTCTTTGCTATCAGCAAAATTATTCCTCAGTATATATCGCTGATCAGCAATATATAGGTCTCTAGGAATGGCTCCCAAAAGGAACAACATAGGTTCTGGGACAACATTTATTCCTAAAATAGTGTCTATCTCTTTTTTTAATGTTGTCTCAATATTCCTTTATTACTGGACACTCCCAAAAAATGTGTGTGGTGTCTCCAATTTTCCACAGGTCCGCCAACATAGTGCTGTAGTAGGATTCTTGCAAATGAAGAGATGGCAAGAGGAGTATAAAAGTATCTGTTTTTCACTTTCCAGTCAAATTCCTTCCACAATTGGCTATTAATTCCCTTATGGCAACCTGTACATATGTCATTCCATGTAGAGTCTTCAATTATTATATTCATTTCCAACTCCCATTTTTCCTTGACATAATTTGTGTTTTGCACAGTGTCAGTTATCAACCTTTTGTATATATTAGATATGTGTCTTTTTGTTGGGAAGTGTGAAACGACCATTTCATTTCTAAACGGATGGCTGTATGGATCCGGGACCATCGTGTGCAATTTCTCTGGTTATCACAAGAGCTGGACATCAGCCATTTTCCGGCAGATTTCACTTTTAACAAGAGATTTTGTCATGGAAAGCCACGCGGAGGCTTCGCACGTCACGACGGATTCGCTGATGGAGTGAGACAAAGAACACCTCCGTTTTGGAGTGTCAGAGGACAAGTTGGGACATGCCTATCTCGGCTTTCAGTGGCTTACCAGTCGAGTGAGTATAAGAGAAATTGTGGAGAGCTGGGCATGTCCCAGCTTGTCCTCTGACACTCAAAAACGGAGGTGTTCTTTGTCTCGCTCCATCAACGAATCCGTCGTGACGCGCGAAGCCTCCGCACGGCTTTCCATGACAAAATCTCTTGTTAAAAGTGAAATCTGCCGGAAAATGGCTGATGTCCAGCTCTTGTGATAACCAGAGAAATTGCACACGATGGTCCCGGATCCATACAGCCATCTGTTTAAAAATGAAATGGTCGTTTCAGCCTGTCAATTGTGGCTCGGAGCGCGGCGCGCCGTGCGCCATTGTGGGCCGTCCTTAAAGCGGTAGTAACACTCCTTAATCTCTGTGAAGCCCATAAAATTTTCACCTAAAGCCATGTGAATTTTCCGAATGGTTTCCAGCTGCCTGTCTCTAACAGTTTCTGAAAAAATTCTGATGGAACAAAGCCCAAATCATTCTGCCATTTCCTCGCAATGAAAAAACGACGAGAGGGGTGGACCAGTGCTCAATCAAAGCCTGCCCACAGGCGAATGACGCAACCGACAGATGTGAAAAAACTCACGCATGCGCACGAAGGTTCAAGCTTGGCTGACGTAAAAACATATGAATCAAATCCATATATTTTTTGCATAAAATAAAAAGATCGGATACTTTTCTCACAGACCTCGTATTATGTAACGGCTAGCGAGAAAAATACCTTCTAAAACTGAAAAAGCTGTTTTTAGAACCTGATAACACCTCTGAAGTGACTTACAAGACATTTTGCAGACGTAAACATGGTGACGTCACAGGCTGGTCTAGCTAGCTGCAAACTCTGTTTCGTTTGTATATAAAATATAACCTCTTTGTCATATATTATGTAACGGCTAGTGACAAAAATACATTCTAAAACTGAAAAAGCTGTATTTGGAACCTGATAACACCTCTGAAGTAACTTACAAGACATTTTGCAGACGTTAGCGTGGTGATGTCACAGGCTGGTCTAGCTAGCTGCAAACTCATTTGTGTTGATTGTGGGACTGTGATTTACAAGACACGTGCATGCTAATTCAAAGCAAACTTACGCTCTTGTCAAAAGCTCATGTATGTGCACACACACGCCCTCCTGTAGACAGTGGTAAAATATAAACATTTCTTATGATTAATTGACTGATACAGGGGCTTTATTGAAAAAGTATATATATATATATATATATATATATATATATATATATATATATATATACACACATACACACAGACAGTGGCTTGCAAAAGTATTCAGCCCCTTGGTATTTCATACATTTTAATTTGTTTATGGCATTTCAAATACAAAAAAATAAATCATGCATCTCAATATAAACATTTCTAAAATTATCTTCCTTAGACTCAAACAGTAAATGTCTACAACTTGATATACATTAATTAAAAATATAAAAGTCAAGATGATGGGGTGCATAAGTAATCAGCCCCTTTGGTATAATGCCTGTAAATAATCTGTTTTATTGCCAGTTTTCTTCAGACAAGTCTGGGGATAGACACATGAACATTTCCAAATCACTGAATATGTCTTGAACTTTATTTACATCAGTAATGAAGAAAAACAAACAGTATGGCACTCTATGGTAAATCTGTGTGGATTAGACAGTTCTCAAAAACTGAGTGACTATGCAAGAAGGAGAAGAGTGAGAAAAGCCACCAAGACACCCAGACAACCCAGAAGTTACCGGCTTCTGTGGATGTGATTGGAGAAATTGTGCACAGTGCAAGTTTTGCATTTTGTATCCCCAGTTATACAGCTTCATGATGAAGTGGTATAGAGGAGGGTTTTATTAAAAAGAAGACCTGAAAGTTCAGCTACAATTTGCTAGAAGGTACATCTGAGATGCAAGCCTGGATTTGATGTTTGGTGAAAGAAAACCCAAAGGGAATTCAAAGGGAATAATGTGATTATTAACCATCAGATGACAAAATAAAACCTCTTAAATCATTCTAAAGTCACTTTTAAGCAGAAACAAGGCTGTTTAAGTAGACACGAGGCGATAATTAATGAATCGCTACTGACGCTCTGAAATGACGTAGGCGCAGCAGCACATCAGAGTGAGATGTGCTCCAGTGGTGCTCTAATGGGGGTCCCCTATGTTTTATTATGAAATAATGCTGAATTTATGTGGAAATGATTGTTGCACAAAAGCTTCATACAACCCCAATTCCAATGAAGTTGGGACATTGTGTAAAATGTAAATAAAAACAGAATACAATGATTTACAAATCCTCTTCAACCTATATTCAGTTGAATACACCACAAAGACAAGATATTTAATGTTCAAACTGATAAACTTTATCGTTATGTGCAAATATTTGCTCATTTTGAAATGGATGCCTGCAACAGGTTTGAAAAAAGCTGGGACAGTGATATGTTTACCACTGTGTTACATCACCTTTCCTTCTAACAACACTCAATAAGCGTTTGGGAACTGAGGACACTACAGTTGTTGAAGCTTTGTTGGTGGAATTCTTTCCCATTCTTGCTTGATGTACGACTTCAGTTGTTCAACAGTCCGGGGTCTCCGCTGTCATATTTTGCGCTTCATAATGCGCCACACATTTTCAATTGGCGACACGTCTGGACTGCAGGCAGGCCAGTCTAGTACCCGCATTCTTTTACTGTGAAGCCACGCTGTTGTAACACGTGCACAATTGTACGTTGAGAAACATTGTTCTTAAACTGTTGAACTATTTTTTTTTCATGCAGTTGTTCACAAAGCGTGATCCGCGCCCCATCTTTGCTTGTTAACAGCTGAGCCTTTTAGGGATGCTCCTTTTATACCCAATCATGACACTGACCTGTTTCCAATTAACCTGTTCACCTGTGGAATGTGCCAAACAGGTGTTCTTTGAACATTCATCAACTTTCCCAGTCTTTTGTTGCCCTTGTCCCAGCTTTTATGAAATGTGTTGCAGGCATCCCATTTCAAAATGAGCAAATATTTGCCCAAAAACAAAAAAGTCTATCAGTTTGAACATTAAATATCTTGTGTTTGTGATGTATTCAATTGAATATAGGTTGAAGAGGATTTGCAAATCGTATTCTGTTTTTATTTACATTTCACACAATGTCACAACTTCATTGGAACTGGGGTTGTATTTCTGTCACTGAGATAGCTGATGACTGGAGTGCAGTTGTAAGCAGAAACAAGGTGATAATTGGTGAATCACTGCTGGCGCGCCAAAATGACGCATGCGCAGCGAAGGCAGGGTGGACCCATTTTTAGGGGGGACCATTTCGTCGGCGACACCGGTACCACAAGTGAAAACTGTAGTGTGTTTGATGGCTTCCACCACGTCTCTGTTTCTGCCTGTCTAAAATTAGAAGCACCTGCTTGTGGCAGAATACGGGAAAGACAAAACACTTCAACCACAAACTGTGGAGAGCTGATATTTGCCGTTTGGTATGCTTATGTATTTTGGGTCAAGGATGAACGCTGCCAAAATGGAATATTGGTAGGACTAATATTTTTCGAGAAACAACGCATATTAGCTAACAAAACTGAACAATGATGTTGCTAACTACATTCTGAACAATGTTTTTATTGAACATTTTATAATTTCAAATGCAAAAAAAAAAAAAAAAAGGCCATCTAGAAAGTTGTAAAAGTATAACAGAGTCAAAGTCAAAACAACATTTCCAAGCCATTCGGATCAAGGTTACACTTTTTTTTTCCTTTTTCCCCCTCCCCCAGGTTTTATGACAAAATTATGGAATCACCAGCCTCGGAGGATGTTCATTCAGTTGTTTAATTTTGTAGAAAAAAAAGCAGATCACAGACATGACACAAAACTAAAGTAATTTCAAATGGCAACTTTCTGGCTTTAAGAAACACTATAAGAAATCAAGAAAAAAAGATTGTGGCAGTCAGTAACGGTTACTTTTTTAGACCAAGCAGAGGAAAAAAATATGGAATCACTCAATTCTGAGGAAAAAATTATGGAATCACTCTGTAAATTTTCATCCCCCAAATTAACACCTGCATCAAATCAGATCTGCTCATTGACATTGACCCTATGCCATGACATTGACCCTATGTGTCTTTTTGCAAGGAATGTTTTTGCAGTTTTTGCTCTATGGCAAGATGCATTATCATCTTGAAAAATGATTTCATCATCTCCAAACATCCTTTCAATTGTCCAAAATATCAACATAAATTTGTGCATTTATTGATGATGTAATGACAGCCATCTCCCCAGTGCCTTTACCTGACATGCAGCCCCATATCATCAATGACTGTGGAAATTTACATGTTCTCTTCAGGCAGTCATCTTTATAAATCTCATTGGAAAGGCACCAAACAAAAGTTCCAGCATCATCACCTTGCCCAATGCAGATTCGAGATTCATCACTGAATATGACTTTCATCCAGTCATCCACAGTCCACAATTGCTTTTCCTTAGCCCATTGTAACCTTGTTTTTTTCTGTTTAGGTGTTAATGATGGCTTTCGTTTAGCTTTTCTGTATGTAAATCCCATTTCCTTTAGGCGGTTTCTTACAGTTCGGTCAGACGTTGACTCCAGGTTCCTCCCATTCGTTCCTCATTTGTTTTGTTGTACATTTTTCGATTTTTGAGACATATTGCTTTAAGTTTTCTGTCTTGACGCTTTGATGTCTTCCTTGGTCTACCAGTATGTTTGCCTTTAACAACCTTCCCATCTTGTTTGTATTTGGTCCAGAGTTTAGACACAGCTGACTGTGAACAACCAACATCTTTTGCAACATTGCATGATGATTTACTCTCTTTTAAGAGTTTGATAATCCTCTCCTTTGTTTCAATTGACATCTCTTGTGTTGGAGCCATGATTCATGTCAGTCCACTTGGTGCAACAGCTCTCCAAGGTGTGTTCACTCCTTTTTAGATGCAGACTAACGAGCAGATCTGATATGATGCAGGTGTTAGTTTTGGGGATGAAAATTTACAGGGTGATTCCATAATTTTTTCCTCAGAATTGAGTGATTCCATATTTTTTTCCTCTGCTTGGTCTAAAAAAGTAACCGTTACTGACTGCCACAATCTTTTTTTCTTGATTTCTTATAGTGTTTCTTAAAGCCAGAAAGTTGCCATTTGAAATGACTTTAGTTTTGTGTCATGTCTGTGATCTGCTTTTTTTCTACAAAATTAAACAACTGAATGAACATCCTCCGAGGCCGGTGATTCCATAATTTTTGCCAGGGGTTGTATAATTAAATTTTGTTCAGAAAAGAGGTTCCATTTCTTCCAATATTGTTTACATTTATCAGAGGAATGTCTGATGGAAAAGGTTAGTCGCTCCATTACATAAAGCTTGTGTATTATGTCCATCCAGTCCTTGGCTGTTGGTGGTTCCTCTTTCAACCATTTCCGAGTTATAGCCTTTTTACTGGCTGCTTGTAATATTTGTAGCATGTACCGGTCCTATTTTCTCAGAGAGATTGTAATGTTGCCCAAATATGCTAACTACATTCTGGACTCACACACCATTCCAGTAGGAGGCAGTAAGTCATCTTTATATTAAAAGCATGAGTTGAGAGAGTAATTTTATTTTGTAAGTTCAATGTAAGTATATAATTGTAAATACATGAAAAAAATACACAATAAAGTGAAAACACTTATTTCTATTGTGGTCCATTTAAAAATCAAATGACAAAATAGAAGCAAAAATAAACTAATAATAATAATAATAATAATAATAATAATAGTGTGTATATGATAATAATCTAAGCCATTTATAAAACAAAATTAAGACAGGAAATTAACAATTAAAATTTACATAATTAACAGGAAACAAAAGGGTTGAGTTCCTCTTCTATATATTGTTGAGGTCTAAGGTTCTAAAAACATTCTGGACTCACACGCCATTCCAACTCATTATACAAACTTTGCAGTATTTATTACCGTCCTTGAAAAATGTCAGCTACCTGTTTTATGAACATGGGCTGGGTTTGCTGGTGAGCTTCTCCCCTGAACATAAACATCTGATCATCAATGAAATCACCTGCAGAGGTGATTGGTAGAAAGGGAAACCTGCAGTGTCTTGGCCCATCATGGCACAATTGCCCACCCCTGGTCCAGAATGTAACGTCAGTTGTTCAGTGTTGTTAGCCAATATTCACAGCTTCTCCAAAAATATCAGTCCTATCAACATTCTGTTTTGGCTTTGTTTATGCTTGACCCAAAATACATAAACACTAATGTGGCCTCCATCATCTGTTAATGGAACAAGTTTTGAATTCACCAGGACCCTTCCCAGAGCATTCTTCCATGGAGTGAGACAAACCTTTCAAAACGACAACCATCTCTGCAGCAATCCAGCAATCAGGCCTGTATGATGAGTGGCCAGACAGAAGCCACTCCTCAGTAAAAGGCACATGGCAGCCCACCTGGAGTTTGTCAAAAGGCACCTGAAGGACTCTCAGACCATGAGAAACAAAATTCTTCGGCTTGATGAGACAAAGATTGAATTCTTTGGTGTGAATGCCAGGTGTCATGTTTGGAGCAAACCGGGCACCATCCCTACAGGAGTGCATGGTGGTGGCAGCATCATGCTGTCTGGATGTTTTTCAATGGCAGGAACTGGGAGGCTAGTTAGAATTGAGGGAAAGATGAATGCAGCAATGTACAGAGACATCCTGGATGAAAACCTGCTCCAGAGCGCTCTCGACCTCAGACTGGGGTGACAGTTCACCTTTCAGATGGACAATGACCCTAAGCACACTGCCAAAGGTGCATCAACAGAGCACTGAGCAAAGGGTGTGAATACTTATGTACGAGTGATTTTTTTCATTTTTTTTTTTTTTTTTAATAAATCTGGAAAAAAAAATAGTGTTGTCATCATGGGGTGTTGTGAGGGGAAAAAATGAATTTACTCCATTTTGGAATAAGGCTGTAACATGTGGAAAAAGTGAAGCACAGTGAATAGTACTTTCCAGGGTCACAGACCACCCCCCCCCACCCCCCGAAAAATGATCCCCCTGCCTCCATCGCGCATGCATCATTTGCAACCACAGAAGCTCGTCTGAGGCCAAGTCTCTACATCTAAAGCGATCAAAGAGAATAATGTTATTAGCCATCAGATGACAAAGTAAAACCTCTTAAATCATTCTAAAAACAGTTTTAAGCAGAAACGAGGCGATAATCAGTGAGCCGCTACTGACACTTTGAAATGACGGAGGCACAGTGAATGCAGCACCAGGAGCTCATGCTGCTGCGGCACTCTGATCGCTTACTCCGTCTTTTATTATGAAATAATGTTGAATTTATGTGGAAATGATTGTTGTACAAAAGGTTCACATATGGGCCGCTGAGATAGATGATGACTGGAGTGCAGTTTTAAGCAGAAACTAGGTGATAATCGGTGAATACATACCCCTGTTCTTAATTCCGTGTGTTGCCCCCTTTAACATCAATGACAGCTTGAAGTCTTTTGTGGTCGTTATGTGGACGAGGCTCTCTGATGGAGAAGCTGCCGCTGAATATGTCTTGGACTTTATTTACATCAATTACAAAGAAATACAAACAGTATGGCACTCTATGGTAAATCTGCATGGAGTAGACAATTTTCAAAAACTGAGTGACTGTGCAAGAAGGAGAAGAGTGAGGAAAGCCACCAAGACACCCATAAGAAGTAACAATTTTTCAATAGACAGGAATTGAAACAAAGATGTTCCTGTACTGTAGATTTTCAGCTTTAATTTAAGTGGTTTCATAAAAATATCATCAACAGTAATTTAAAAAGAAAATCACATTCACCATTTAGGAATTACAGACAATTTCATACACAGTCCCCTTATTTTTAGAAGCCACAGTAACTGAAGAAAATAAATATAAGAATTACTGTGAATACAAGTCAAAAAAATGTTTAACAGCATGTTATGTTTTATCCAGACAAGTCAGAGGATGGACACGTTAATATTTTCAAGTCAGTGAATATGTCTTAAAACATCATTTACAGTTGTATGCAAACGTTTTGGCACCCCTGATAATTTTCATGATTTTCCTTTATAAATCATTGGTTGTCTGAATCAGAAATTTCAGTTGAATATATCATATAGCAGACAAACACACTGATATTTGAGAAGTGAAATGAAGTTTCTAGTATTTACAGAAAGTGTGCAATAATTATTTAAACAAAATTAGGCAGGTGCATAAATCTGGGCACCCTTGTCATTGTATTAATTTGAAAACATTTAGCACTAATTATTGGAACACAAAATTGGTTTGGTAAGCTCACTGACCCTTGGCCTCCTTACACACGTGAATCCAATCATGAGAAAGGGTATTTAAGGTGACCATTTGCAAATGTTTCCCCTCTTTGCATCTCTTCTAATGAGTGGCAACATGGGAGCCTTTAAACAACTCTCAAATGACCTGAAAACAAAGACTGTTCAACAGCATGGTTTAAGCCCCTTTCACACCGGGGGTGCTCCCAGTTGCACCGTGTGTCATTATGACGTCGCCGCGTGGAAGCAACTCAGTGCCGAGATGATGCAGCTCGGCACCACAACAGCGCGAGGGGCGCAAAGGAGGAAGCAAGTCGGGCGCTGAAAAATTAAACCTGTTTAATTTTTTTGGCGTCCTGTGCTTGACGCAGAAATGAAGTGGTTCCAGCGCAAGTCGGGGCAAAGAAGTGTAACTCGGGGCAAAGAGGTGTTACCCGGCGTGACTCGGAAGCCAATTTATGATTCCTGCTGTGTTCCATTGTTCCCGCAGTATAAATCATGCAGGATTGTTTTTATACCGTGTACTTAATGCAGTAAAAACTACACGCTGAAAAAAAAAAAAAAGACCACAGAAAGAAAATGCTGTGGAGCTGTCTGGTGAAGAGAGGCACTGTGAGGCAGCAGCAGCTTCTTCTCTCACAAATGTGTTTAAATAAAATCCATAAAAGTCCTGCTCACAGACTGATTGCCAGAAATATCCAGTAAAAAGTCCATATATCTTCAGTCCACTCATGGACGTTCGTTCACACGTGCACATGTGAACAATTAAAAGAAAAAAAAAAGAGTCTGGCTGCAGGCATTAGTTCGTTGTTCTCTGCTCAAACTCTCACATTACAGTTAAAAAAATGACAAAAAGGACATAAGTCCTGAGACAGGACATGTCAACATCACGCGCGTGTGCATCTTGCGGTCAAAGGAGGAAAGATAAACTATAACAGTACTCAGAGTGCAGCCCTGCAGCTCTGCACAAGAACAAATATAAAGTAGAAGAGAAGTCAGAGTGCACAGTCTGTCTGCAGCCAAACTGTGCACTCTGACTTCTCTGTGCAGACTCTGCAGGCTGCGTTCTCACCTCCTCTCTGCCCCCTGCTGCACGCACCTGGCGCAGATATTCCTGCGTCGTCATGACACCACAGGAAGCAACTGGGAGCAGCCCCGGTGTGAAAGGGGCTTTAGGGGAAGGATACAAAAAGCTATCTCAGAGAATGCAGCTGTCAGTTTCCACTGTGAGGAACATAGTGAGGAAATGGAAGACCACAGGCACAGTACTAGTTAAGGCCCAAAGTGGCAGGCCAAGAAAAATCTCAGATAAGCTGAAGTGAAGGATGGTGAGAACTAAACTGTGTAAACATGGAATATGGTGAAAAGTGAGGAAAGCCACCAAGACACCCATAACAACTCTGAAGGAATTACAAGCTTCAGTGGCTGTGAAGAGAGAATCTGGAGACAGAAAGAGATCAAATCTAGACTAGAATCTCCCATGTACCTGCTGGGAACTAGAGCTGAAATTTTACTTTTTTTCCCAGAAATTCCTTGTCTGCACCACTCCAACATGAAGCTGTAAAACTGATGATGCAACATTTGTACCACCAAAGAGAACACTGATAACAATAGTGTACAGTTATTGAAATGTTGGGCAACAATTACTGTTGCAAGAAACTGTAGGTTTCTGAAATCTTACCTTCTTAGTAGGTACGCCAGCACTTCAGCTAAGTCGATGTCGTCCTCTGATGCAGACTGTCTCTCTCCTTGCTGCCTCTCAGCCGTCCTGCGGTCTTGGCCGCTGCTTATCTGGTTTGTTTCTGTTGGATCAGATTGCTCAGCTGGGCTGCCCCTTCCACCAGACATCCCAGAACTGGACTGAGAGCCCATAGACTGAAGAGAGCCTAGCATGGAAAATAATTAATTACACAGAAGAACAAAATACAAACACAGTGTTTTGGTTTGTTGTGATGCGTTTGTATACTGTACATGTGAATTTAGGTCTGGGACAAACACACGACATAAAAGTCTGCAGGTTTTACCTCTGAGTTAAATACTCCATCAACTGAATTAAGTGAGATGTTCAGTGGTGGGATTAAAATAAATACATTTGTGAACCAAATACAGTATATCAAAAAGTGCAGAAAATAATTACCAGTTATCTTAAGCAGAAGATGGATTAATTAAATTCGGCAGCTATAGGAAACAAAATATGTCCATATCATGTCACATCGGAGCAAAGACAATCTTTGCCTATACTGGGTTCATTGTCTAAAACAGGGGTCTCCAACACGGTCCTAGAGATCACCTGCCCTGTATGATTTCCATGTTTACCTGCTGCAACCACAGGTCAAGTCTAGTCTGGCGCGTCCTCAATATTGTTACGATAACCGTAACTTTGCGCTGGTAATTTATTATTATGGCGGTGACTTTACATCCTAACCCTCACCCTAACCTTAATAGCCCGAATAACCCAACTCTTAACCCCACCCCTACCCCCTTTTCGCAGGGACAGGGTCTGTCCAGCGGTCCTTGTGTGGTCATGAAATCGTGTTGAACGCTGCATGACGCCAAAGAGGTGCTCAGTTCCTGCCAGGACCCACAAGGTCCTCTCTGTATAGTACAGCGGCAAAGCACCAAAATCATACATTTTTGGAAGAAAGCACGAAAATGGGTAGAGACGTTTTATGGGGTCTGCAGATCATGAAAAAAAAAATAGATACACGTAATATCGCCCACCTGGAGGCCGCCATATTGGAATCCAAGATGGCTGCCATTTGTAATCATTTTCTGCTCATAACTCCTTAACTAAGGCACCTACAACAACCATTCTTTGATCCATCCCCATATTTTCAGGGCCAGGGAACCTAATGGAATAATTTCCAATTACCTGAGATGTCAGCAATACTGGAATCCAAGATGGCCGCCATTTGAAATCGGTTTTATCTCAGAACTCCTTCAGTAAACCACACAGAAGAACCGATCCTTGACCTATCCCTATGTTTTCAGGTCTAGGGAATCTAATGCCCCATCACTTTCAATTACTTTCAATTTACATATCGGTCATATTGGAATCCAAGATGGACACCATTTTTTGCTAGTATTAAGACATGTAACATCAAAGATGGTGTTTGTGTTAGTGTTAAATGTTTCCATGAGGCTTTTGGTAAATGGAATACTGGGGGAAATGTCATGTGAAAAGATTACTAATAACCGATGTCTGTTTCAGATGTGAAAGTCATTAACACTGACACCACACCACCTTTAACATCATAAACTTTGTCAAAGAAGACTTAACTTACAATAACCTTCCCTGGTTCTTCTAGGTGCCTTAATTAAGCAGTTATGAGCAAAAACATGATTACAAATGGTGGCCATCTTGGATTCCAATATGGCGGCCTCCAGGGGGCGGTAACGCTTGTATCTATTTTTTTTCTTGATCTATAAACTCAAAAGAACCTCCATACTCATTTTCATGCTTTCTTACAATAATGCACGATTCTGGTGAAAGTTTGATCTTAGCCGCTGTACTAGCATCCTCTCTCACAAACTGCCATGGTCGCAATGGTTGCTGTAAAGTATGAGGCTGCACCTGATTTCCGCAGGAGAATCGCCAAGCCCTGAAGATGCACAAATACCACACAGGCCACACAAAAACACACTTCACAGAGCACCCCATGACCGCCTGATAGATGTGCAACGACCATGTAATTTTTCTGCCAGGGCAAGAGCAGATCTTCCACTGCAACATGACCGGAGTGACCTGAGTTTGGACGTGAACTCAGAAAAAAAGAGCAATACTATTTCAGTATCACAGCCAACTCGTGCACAATGATAAGGGCTCTCAAGTTGAGATACGCTCAAGCAGTTATTTTCCACCAAATCTTGTCTTGCAGGTCATAGCGGTGGAATGTCATGCACTAGCATGAGAGCGTGACAACATATTGAGCCTCACACTGAGTGCGTGAAACCTTTAAAGTGCAAGTCTCACTCCAAATGAGTGAGACTTAAGAGCTCTGGGACTGTGTGCCATGAGTTTTATCAATAAAGTTCAATTTATAAAGTGCAAAATGTGTTCCTTGTCAACTGATGTTTGCAGAGCTCATCAGAAACTTTTGTGTGCGTGTGTGTGTGTTCAAATCTGAACAGATGAGGCAGAGAGATTTGTTTTACTGTGGCTGAGGGTTCATTCTGGGCTTCTGAAAGCTGTGTCAATTCAGCACAAGCAGACATGAAAACGCGTCACGTCAGACACGTACTTCGCACCCCGATTACTGTTATGTCAAAACCAGCTAAATATTAAATGAATCCTTTTTCCACATCTCTGTACGTGCACATTCAGTTTGGATTATGCGTGCGTGTGTGAGCTTTTGTTCCACTGCTGTGCGCTTGACATCACCTGCCTGAAACACCTCGCGTTGAACGCTTTTACATATAAGTAGGTACATTAAGTTCATTGTGGACTTACCACAGTTTTATCCTTTTTCCATGAATTGCATAATCCAGAGTTTGACTCAGAATGCTGTGTGAAACAGACAAAAAAGTGAATTTTCTGAAGAGGATAACAGTCATGTGACTTTTTTCAGTTCCTGCAATTTTTTTTTATGTTTTTATTTTTCATGGCTGTCACTTGTTTTCCAGCTATAGAAAGCCCAATGAAAGGTGTTATTTATCCAGTGACGTAATTTTTCTGCAGATTTCGCTGACGCTGCCCGTCAATGACGGGGAAACACACACACACACGTGTGCGCAGCCACACAAGATAAATCCAAACTGATGAGCGTGGGAAAAAATAAAGAGATAAATTAATAATTATCTCATTTTGTTCTTTCTCTGTCTCACTCAGTGAGCACAAACAGTGAGGAAATATGAGGTAAACAGCTCAAAATCCATCATATATGTCAAAAAAGCAGCAGATCTCCACGGAAATGTGATGTCATCTGTAGCGCACAAACTTGTGAGACATCAACACTACACACGAGCCACTGAAGCAGTTACACAGAAAGGTGTTTTCGCTTCTCCTCTGTGAACCGGGCGCATTGTATGCTGCATGACAGACTCACAACTGCCACAGCCCTGTGTAAAGATGGCCTAACAGAGATACATGAACCCAAAGAATAAATGAAACAAGAAATGTTGGCTGATAATGAAGGGAGCTAAAAAAAAACAAAGTCTTGTGTAGGAGAATCAAACCCGTCTCCCGCATGACAGGCGGAGACCACTATACTAACGAGGAGCTAGCAACATGCACTGTCACAGAACATCAATTACAGTGGCTGCTGTAAGATTATCCAGAGATTTGGCGTTACAGCTGCTGTAACTGTAACCACTTTGAATTAAATTACAGATGTCACATCTATTTTTATAGAATGTAGAGATTTAAAATTGCTATTTTTTAAACATTGCAATAAAAATATGAGAATCTATTTTTTTTTAATTACATTTACATTAATTTTGGTTTGTTAATATTGGGACTGTAGTTTAGATTAGACAGAACTTTACTGATAACTTGGGAAGGCCCTGCAGGGAAACTGCAGTTCCAGCAACATTGTAGAGCAGCACAGGGTAAGAAGTGAAAGTAAAAAAGAAAAACAGTTTGCAAATATAAGTACAAATACACAATATAAATACCAGACATACTGATCAATACTGGTTTAGTGGCTACTACTGTAAAAAAAAAATTGATTGATTGATTGATTGATTCCCAACCTCTGTCTTCCTGTTACTCCTCCTCCCCCCAAGTGAGGAGTTGTATAGTCTGACAGCCTGAGGGACAAAGGAGTTTTTCAATCTGTTGGTCCTGCACTTGGGGAGGAGCAGTCTGTGGCTGAAGAGGCTCCTCTGGTTGCTGATGACAGTGTGCAGAGGGTGACTGGCATCGTCCATAATGTCCAGCAGTTTGCCCAGTGTTCTCTGTGCTAGTTTGCAACAAGAATTTTTGTAAGGTTGCATAAATAACATGGTAAATGTTGTTTACCTGAGGCCAAAATATGACCATTGGGTATACTGAGAAGGCTTTTTGTCCATCCGTCTGTCTGTCTGCGCTCAGCATAAGTCCAGTCCTATTAATGCCAGGGTCTTCAAATTCACAGGGAACATTCTTGGGACACAGACCTTGGACAAGTTCAAAGATTGCTAACCTTGACCTATTTAAGAGGTCAAAGGGTCACATTCAGTTTCCTATTTTTATGCTTAAATGGCCGAGAGTATTTTAGCATTGCGTTATATTAATTAAAAGGAATTCCAAATTCCTTGAAGAAAATCATCACATTATGTTAGATTTACTTAGCAGATTATTTTATCCAAAGCGACTTCTAGGTGAGGAATCACAGTCAAGTTTCAGCTTGAAGAGGCACAGCATAAAAATAAATACTATAATTATGGATTTAAGGAGACTTCAGTATAATGATAAAGATAATTTTAAACTGGCCCAATGATAACCTGCAGACTGTTGGGCCACTGAAAACCTGCACATTTTGGCCCTCCGTAAATGTTTTACATGAATAAACAGAACAGTCAAGCATTACAAGCCAACCTCATGTATGTAAACTACAGATCTGGACAAGGCACCGATTCGGTTATTTATTCGGATTGTTAATTACATCACGATACTTTCATTTACTCCTGCTGACACAGTAGCTAAATTGGTTGTGCTAACTAATAATGTTAACATTTACATACTGTTCGACTGTCAAACGTTCTTGCTGACAGCTCGTCGGTCCAGCTCTGTCACGGCTCGGTCAACACGATGATATATATATAATTTTTTTTGCGGTCTGACAGAAAGAGGTGCGCTGCAGTGAAAAGCTACAGATTTAAGGGGCGCAGAGTTCCAGCTCTCAGCAGCAGCAGAGGCTCAGTCGCCATATTGTTTACAAAAAGTGTGGAGGAAAAAAAAACTCTGCGCAAGCCCCTGTGCTTTCATCATCACGTGATCGGCACCGCAGACGTCAGCGTCAGGTCACACTGCGTGCCGCTCTCATTGGACCGACATATCTGCTATTTTGGGATATAGCTCGCCCACAGGTTGAGCTCGCCGGACTACTTCCGCCACCCTGCTCAGCGTGCCGCGCTCTTCCCAGATAGAGCTCTTTCAGTGCAGCTTCTTGTTCTGACTTTGAAGTTGCTCATAAACTTTAAGTTTCTTAACTATTTATTACGGCCATTCTTAAAACTTTAGTTATCTTTCTAATTTTATTACTGGTAAATTTTAGAATGAATTTAGATGAGATATATTCAACTACTTTTTGCATCATGCACCTCGGCCGCGGACTAACACAGAACATCCAGAAACTGGACATAACGAGAGCGTCCACTTTTAGCTTGCCATAAGCGAAGCTAGTGGCGCTCGTGAGAGTGTGGTCACACTGCTCAGCGTGCACGCGTGAGAGTATGACGTCAGGTTCTTCTTCTTCTTTTTATCTTTTACTGCGGCTGTCGAGCAATGTGATAGGTGTTTTACCGCCGCCTTCTGTTTAGGATGGTTAAATTCAGTTTGAAACACTCGAAAACTTTGCTGCTCATGTTCTTCCACTACTTCACAGGCAGTGATGCCGGTAACGCGTTACGCGTTAGTCTAATCTGACCACTTTTTTTTTAGTAACGAGTAATCTAACGCGTTAATCTTTCCAAATCAGTAATCAGATTAAAGTTACTTCTCCAAGTCACTGTGCGTTACTATTATTTTTGCATTGTGGGTTGATAGCAGCATTAAACTTGGTCCGTGGGCAGAAGGTCGGGGTTCGACTGAACTGCCCACTTTAAACGAGCTGTGAGCTTTTCATCCGCGGTTTTCTACAGCAGCTACAACTCGTCCTCACCTCTTAAAGCGCAGTGATAACAGCACACCTGCACTGAGATTTACAAAGACATTTTTATACTTTTTTTCCTCCTTTATTTAGAATTCTGAGCTGAGCCGCTCCGTATCTGCTGCTAAAAACAGCTGATCCTCCGCGACGCGTCAACAACTAACACTATTTTCCACTCAAATGCACCTAAACTCTCTTTCTGAGGACCACATGATGTGAAAACGCAATGAAACTTTCTTACCTGTAAATCTGGTCATGTTTTCTGCATAAATAAATGTTATCCATTCTTTGTGCTCAAACGCCAAAGCAGGGGCGAATCCAGATGGAATGGGGGCGTGGGGCAAGGATGTGCCCCCCTCCCCCACAACACCCCTAGATTAAAGGTCCAGTTTTGAAGCCTTTTTTGTTTACTACAATTGCTAATACTACTTATAATAATAATTTGGACAAGTAAAATGTTTAGAGAGAATTTAAATGTTAGAAAAATGTTCAAAAAAATTCAATAGTTACATTTATAAACAATGTAGGTTAGAAATGGCAAGTTTTACTGTTACAGTGCTGTCAACAGTTAAATATGAGGTCAAGAAAGACGTCTTTATTTTACTTTTTATAAAACAAGTATTTATTTTCATTGAAGTCAAGAAAGGGTGACTAGAAAGTGAGTTTTGGCAAAACAGGTATCATTGTCATGTTGAGGTGGCAGAGGGTTGTTGTCAGCAGCTGGGAAAAGTAACTAAAAAAGTAACTAGTAATCTAACTTAGTTACTTTTCCAATTGAGTAATCAGTAAAGTAACTGTTACTTTTTCAAGGAGTAATCAGTAATCAGTAATTGGATTACTTTTTCAAAGTAACTGTGGCAACACTGTTCACAGGTTCAGTGAAGGTTCAAAGCTGAAGCAGGCACCACAGTTCTTTGATTAAAAAGCTCGAAGCTATTTGGAGGGATATTAAGGGCGGCGTTCAGGTTTTTCTTGCAGGTATCCTTCTCAGTGTCGGTGCCAGTAACCAGCTGCCCGTAGGGGATATCTTGTGGCAGCCTCCTCTCATCTACGCATCAAATATGTTTCAGCTATCGACATCAAAGGCAGTGTTGGCTCATCGAGTAATGCATGCTAGGAAATTCTGTCACTGTGACAGATGTTATCCCAAGCAGCTGATTCAGAAACTGGGCTATCTTTATTGTCATTGTAAGCAGTACAACAAAAGGTAAGGTGCAAGCCTTTCAGTGCAAATATAAACCTGAGTAAACTACTGCGCAGGCTTGAAAGGTCTGGAGAAATAAAGAAAAATAAACATAAAATTTAACTGAATGAAAGAGTACAAATATATATATATATATATTAGAGCTGAAACAACTAATCAAGTCTATTATTATTGCTATTTTAGTAATAGATTAAAATCAATTACTAAAATAGTTGTCAACTAATTTAGTCATCGATTAGTTGCTAAACTTTGTTTTCCCGCAAATGTTTCGTTTCTTCCATATAATCAACCGAGCTTTGCTTTGAATCTTGAACCAATGAAGGAGTGCTTCGAGCTGCTGCTTCATTGGTTTCATTTGTTTTATTTCGCTTTATCTTAATTTTTCCCCACTAAAACCCTAAAGAGCATGTCTGTGAGGAATATTTACCTTTTTTATGTTAAACTGACCTGTTATGATCTTCTGAAACTGTTGATAGATGTATTTTATGCTAACGCCGATGCTAACGCATTAGCATGTCTATAGCGTTTTCAATGTTAAAGTTAGCATTAAGCTGCTGGCATTTCAGCATGTTTGCGCATTTGTTTTCTGTATAATAATTAATGGCTCAGCGTTTGTTGTCGTAAAAGAGTCAAATGTATTACAAATTATAATATTTAATTTATTTGTATTTATATATTAATAATAATAGTAACAATAATAATAGTAATTATAACTAATAATGCTACAATACAATTTTAGAGAAAGAGACATGAGTCACATGTGTCATTGTGAAATGACCACATAGTTTACAAGTTATACAGAGAATATTGTTGGGAAGGTGTCGTAGCACGGACCCACAACAGGGGGCGCAAATGAACGGACAATAAGTAAGCCAAAAGGTAACAATTTAATGTTGTGATATTACACAACGAAACGTGTCTTAATGTTCACAGTCAATAAACACCAGGTGACGTGTGGGCAGGCTCGAAGATAGAAGACGCCCGACGAGAGAGAAGCCGCGTCCCACACGGCCTCCACCACCAACGGCCTGAAGAACACCGGAGCCGCCAAGTCCCGAGTCCCCAGGTGGCCTCTGTCTTCGGCTGTCGACCCTGGTACTGCTGGCAGAAAACAGAAAGATGATGTGTGAGTGTGAGTCCGCACACTCAGTAATTAACAGTCCAGACACCGTTAGGAGGAAGCACATCCACCTCCAAATCACACACACTCGTGCAGCTCCTGATCAACCACTTATCTGGGACGGGGTGCGAGGTGAAGCCGTCACTGTCACACCAAACGCCAATCCTCCAGACAAGGAAAGCACCAGGAAAACGGCTGCAACAGAAGTTCAGATTACTATTCAACGTATAAGTCAGCAGAGAAAATTACCTTAGTACTGGTAGTCGATTTCTCGGCGGGGAGGTGGAGTTGCAGTCCGGCTTATATGGTGGTGTAGATGAGTGACAGCTGGAGTAATGAGTGACAGCTGTCACCTCCTCTGGGTCTGGCGCCCTCTCGTGCTTGGAGCCCGCACTCCAAGCAGGGCGCCCTCTGGTGGTAGTGGGCCAGCAGTACCTCCTCTTCAGCGGCCCACACAACAAATATTGCACATATAATGAGTCAGGCTACAGTTTTTGATTTAGGTTTTATGGTTAACTGGTTATTCTAATTGCTCATTTGCAGCAACAAAAATACCTCTTTTTTTTCACCATATATTTTATAACATTTATATGTTGCAATGTTGTTTTATGGCAACTCAGCACTTTGATAAAGCAATGTCATTTGAAATAATTATTTTTGTTCTTTATTATAAACTGTTTTAGTCTTTATTATTTTATCTTTCAACAGCCAAGGCACATTTGATGATTTGTTGATTTTCAAGTATTTTAAGTTTTCAAATAATGTTTTGTTGTTAAATAAAGTGATGGAAGGAGAGAAAAACTGTTTCCCTGGCACATTTAAAAAAAATTCCCCACTAATCCGATTAATCGTGTCGAAACCCCATCAGATTCATCGATGATCCAAATAATTGTTTGTTGCAACCCTAATATATATATATATATATATATAAGAACGTAGCAGCAAAAAAGAGATTGCATATCAAAAACCAGAAAAGTATGTACAAAACTAGAAGCACTCAGAGAGTGCAAACCTCCGCCAAGTCCATGGGGTCACTGATGCCATAACATCACACGCCGTGGAATCATTGAACCTAAAAAAAAGTCTAACAATGATGTTTGCTCAGTAGTAAAAAAGTTTCATCTGCTGTGACTGGATAGCATGTATCTTTAGCGCTTGGCATCACAGTTTATTGCAACTTGCACCTTTCCCAGAAGCTACTGTCATCTGAGCACTGATATTGATATTGCATGTGCTTATAGACAAAAACAAATAAAAGACAAAATTCAATTTATTATTCAATTAAACTGCAAATATATGAATTTTTTAACATTTATGAAACACTTCTTTAAACAAGGCCATAGGGTCACTGACCCTAAAGAGATTCCCTCCTTGGCACAGTGATCTATTTCTTTTTGTCTCTTTCTCTAAAATTGTATATAATAATCATTAGATTATTAATATATAAACAAAAATAAATTTAAGAAATATTACAATTACAACAAAACAAATGCACCCGAACGTGATGACAGCTGCAACTGCTTAATGCTAACTTTTAACATTGAAAATGCCATAGACATGCTAACGCGTTAGCATCACTTGTTCCTCTTGTCATTTCCAACCACTTCACAAAATTTCATTAAAATCCGTTCAAAACTTTTGGAGTTATCCTGCTGACAAACAGACAGACAAACAAACAAACGCGACCGAAAACATAACCTCCTTGGCGGATGTAACTATGGATATTTCAGTGGCAGTGAATATTGCACATTATTATCACTTTACCGAGGTGTTGCTAGGCCGGTAGTGCAGATTTACGTCGACACTATCTGGCTATACCCGCCCGCTGTGCGTAAACAAATTACATCATAGCGCGTACAGCCCAAGAACTGTCCGCAGAGAAAAAAAAACTGTCCGCAGAGGAAAAAAAAAAGTCCGCAGAGGAAAAAATAAAAGGCGAGAAGTGTGTGTTGGTCACCAGTCCGACCACTTTTTTTTAGTAACGAGTAATCTAACGCGTTAATCTTTCCAAATCAGTAATCAGATTAAAGTTACTTCTCCATGTCACTGTGCGTTACTATTATTTTTCATTGTGGGTTGATAGCAGAATTAAACTTGGTCTGTGGGCAGGAGGTCGGGGTTCGACTGAACTACACACTTTCAGCGAGCTGTGAGCTTTTCATCCACGGTTTTTTGCAGCTGCTCGACTCGTCCTCACCTCTTAAAGCGCGGTGATCAGCACACCTGCACTGAACTTTACAGACATTTTTATGATTTTTCCCCTCCTTTATTTAGAATTCTGAGCTGAGCTGCTCCGTATCGTCTCGTTAAAAACAGCTGATCCTCCGCGACGCCTCAACAACTAACACTATTTTCCACTCAAATGCACCTAAACTCTCTTTCTGAGGACCACATGATGTGAAAACGCAATAAAAATTTCTTACCTGTAAATCTGGTCATGTTTTCTGCATAAATAAATGTTATCCATTCTTTGTGCTCAAACGCCAAAGCAGGGGCGAATCCAGATGGAATGGGGGCGTGGGGCAAGGATGTGCCCCCCTCACAACACCCCTAGATTAAAGGTCCAGTTTTGAAGCCGTTTTTTACTACAACTACTAATATTGCTTAAAATAATAATAAATTCGACAAGTAAAATGTTTAGAGAGTTAGAATTTAATAGTTACATTTCTAAACAATGTAGGTTTGAAATTGCAAGTTTTACTGTTACAGTGCTGTCAACAGTTAAATATGAGGTCAAGAAAGAGGTCTTTATTTTACTTTTTATAAAACAAGTATTTATTTTCATTGAAGTCAAGAAAGGGTGACTATAAAGTGAGTTGTTGTCGGCAGCTGTGGAAAGTAACTAAAAAAGTAACTAGTAATCTAACTTAGTTACTTTTACAATTGAGTAATCAGTAAAGTAACTAAGTTACTTTTTCAAGGAGTAATCAGTAATCAGTAATTGGATTACTTTTTCAAAGTAACTGTGGCAACACTGTTGGTCACAATATGGATATTCTGGATGATTTTCTCATGGATAGTACAACAATGAACAGCAGCTAAAGCATCCAGCTTGATAAAGGACGCACTGCCGAATTTGGAGAGCAGCGCGCACCAGCCAACACAACAAAAGTTAAAGTGAGCTAACTTTTTATGTGCGCGTTACGTGTTGTGTATCTCAGTAAGTGATCATAATAATGCAAATAACATGCTGTTGTTGCGCGGTATGCATTTTCTGAGTCTCTCCGTCCATGCCGTCGCCCGCAACGACAGATATTCACCCGAGTTAGACGAGGGCGAATATTTGTCATTTTGGGCGACTGGGCATGAACGTCGGGCCTCTGAAAATGCATACCGCCCTCCAAAAGCATGTTATTGTATTATCATTATCACTTACTGAGACATTGCTGGGCCGGTAGAATAGATTTACATTTACGCTACCTGTCTATACCTGCCGCAGTAACGGGTGGGTATCCCAATACCCTCCCACTGTGCATAAAGTGATGACGTCATTGTTGGGAAAGTGTCAGTACACGGACCCACAACAGGGGGCGCAATTGAACGGACAATGGAGAAAGTCAAATAACAAGGCTTTACTGTTGTGAACGTGCACAACGAATACAACCAATCACGAAATGGACAACAGTCAATTCACAAAAGTGTCGTGTGGGCAGGCTCGAAGATAGGAGACGCCTCTCCAAGGTAAGACCCGAACCACACGGCTTCCTCCGCCACAGGACCCCGGAAATACTGGAGCCGCCAAGTCCCGAACTCCCAGGTGGCCACTGCCTCCGCGTGTCGGACCTGGTACTGCTGGCGAGGAACAAAGAACAGTTAGATGGGGGCGCGTTTGCACCCAAGACTCCGAACAGCAGGGAAGTTACCTCCACCTCTCGTTGGAACAGTACTCCACAAGCTGTACACTAATCCAAAAGGATACACTCCGTCAGCTTTGATACGTTACCTTGTAGGTAGAAACGATATCTCGGCAATGAGGTGGAGGTGCCGTCCTGCTGATATACCCCACAGATGATTGCCGTCAGCTGTCTCAGGTGATGGGTGACAGCTGTCACCGTAGCTGCTCACGTGAGGCGGCGGCGCCCTCTGGTGCCTGGAGCCCGCACTCCAGGCAGGGCGCCCTCTGGTGGTGGTGGGCCAGCAGTACCTCCTCTTCAGCGGCCCACACAACAGTCATAGCATGCGCAACCCAAGAACTGTCTGCAGACAATAACATGAAAAAGCGCAAAGTGTCTGTTGATCCCAATATGGATATTCCGGATGATTTTATCATGGATAGTCCGACAATGAACAGCAGCCAAAGCAGCCAGCTTGATGAGGATGCCCTGGAGAATTTGGAGAGCAGAGCGGTACCAGCCAACACGACAAAAGTTAAAGTGAGCCAACTTTTTATGTATGCGTTTGCTGGGTGTCGTGTGTTTTGAAATGACATTAAATATTGTTAATGTGATTTCACGTGTTGTGTATATCAGTAAGTGATAATAAAGCAAATAACATGCAGTTGTCATGCGGTATGCATTTTCAGAGTCCCTCCGTCCATGCCATCACCCGCAAGGACAGATATTCACCCGAGTTAGATGAGGGCGAATGTCTGTCATTTTGGGCGACTGGGCATGGACGGAGGGACTCTGAAAATGCATACCACCCTCCAAAAGCATGTTATTGTATTATAAACAAAAATATTGCACTCAGCCTATGCTCTCACTTGTACTGTTGCTCTTCATACACAGTTTAGTCTATAAGCACTGGACAGTGAGACTTATTTTTTTAAATTTTATAAATTAGGATTTATTATTATTATTTTTCTTTATGACTGATGTAATTGAAGTCCAAGACAGAGTGAGCGACTTGGAAATGTTCATGTATTCATCCGCTGACTTGTCTCAAGAAAATGGCTGTAAAAGTGATGATTTGTATTAGCAATAATGCTTATACTTAGTTTGCCCAGTTACTGATGGCCTCTGAGAATAAAGGGACTATGTAGACAAATGGCTGTAAATTCTAAATGGTTAAAGCCATATTTTTGTTAAACCCCTTGAATTAAAGATGAAAGTCTACATTATGTGCACATCTTGATTGTTTTGTTCAAACTTCATTGTGGTGGTGTACAGATGCAAAATTACAAATAAATAAATAAATTGTCTAACCGACCAAATACTTATTATATATGGACCTGACTTCATTTAGATTCGCTATTTAAAGGTACTGGTTGAAGATACACAAGTAACAGCCCTTGCAGACACAAATGACAGCAGAGGCTTTTTCAATGTCACCAAAGTAATCTACAGCCCCTCGACCCAAGGACAAGCACCTCTTTAGCAAGGATGGCCTGAGCCTACTGAAGACTATGACATCAGTGCTCAATGGAAAGAACACTTTGAATACTTCCTGAACACCAACCCAATTGTTTAGGAGGAGGACGTGCTCAGTCATTTACCAAGAGGAGAACTCAGCTGAACCCAACTCTCGAAGAAACTCTCCTTGCCCTTGAAGGTATGAAAATCAATAAAGCACCCAGGGAAGACAACATTCCTCTTGAGGTCTTTCAGGAAGCAGGGCCCTTTCTCCAAAGCCAACTGCACCAACTCATCATCAAAATCTGGACTCCAGAAGAAATACTAGCAGACATGAAAGACTCAATGATTGCCACCAACTACAAGCAGAGAGGAGACAAGTCTGACTGTGGAAACCATCATGGAATCTTCTTTACTGTCTACTACAGGAAAGGCTCTTGCACAGATTGACAATATCTGTCTGAGACAACTAGCAGAAAACATACTCCTGAACCCCAGAGTGGCTTCTGACCATCAAGAGGGATAACAGACATGAACTTCATTGTCCACAAATTGCAAGAAAAGCATTGAGAGCAACATTGACCATTGTACCTTGCATTCATTGACTTGACAAAAGTGTTTGACAGCGTATCACACCCACCTCTGTGAAACACCCTGAGCAACACAGGCTGTCCTGGAAATTCATCAAAATCATGTCTGCCAAAGTTCTGGTGAATGGCACAAAAACGGAAGCCTTCAAGGTGCAATCAGGAGTAAAGCAGGACTGTGGTATCTCCCTGGCACTCTTCATCAGCTTTGTGGCAGCAATCCTCCACCTGATCAAGGACAAGGTGCTACCATTAATTGGCACTGTGTACAGAATGGATGGAAAGCTCTTCCGCCTGAGCCGACTGACAGCCAAGAAGAAGATCACCACTACTTTACTCTTGGACTTCCAGCATGCCGACACTAGCAGGGTGTCATCCTTTACGGAGGAAGGCCTTCAGAAAATCCTTGAAACCTTTGATGAGGCCTACACCAACTTGGCCTTCATGTCAACCTGAAGAAGACACAGATGCTGTATCAGTCATCACCCAACATTGTCAAACCAAAGCTTCTTGCTGTGAAACTGCACGGACAGCTCCTGGAGAATGTACCCAGTAAGTTGGTCACAAAGCTCCTCAACCTAGGCCTTAGCAATACCTTGTGTGCATGGATTAAGGATTTCCTGTCTGACCGCCCACAGGCAGTCAAACTGGGCCCACATCTATCCTCCAGTCTGTCTCTTAGCACCGGCGCACCACAAGGCTGCGTGCTAAGTCCGTTGCTTTATTCCATCTATACATATGACTGTATTCCCACCCATCCCTCAAACATGATAATAAAATTTACTGATGACACTAATGTGGTGGGACAGATCTTCAACGGAAACGAGGCAGCCTATAGAGATGAAGTTGAAAGGCTAGTTGAATGGTGCACAGAAAATAATTTGACCCTGAATGTCAAGAAAACCAAAGAGATTATAGTTGACTTCAGGGAGCGCAAGGATGACCCCTCTCCCTTAACCATCAAAGGTGAGGTAGTAGAGAGGGTCTCTTGTTTTAAATTTCTGGGCACCTGGATCACTGAGGATCTTAAATGGGAAGTTAACACATCTGCTGTGGTCAAAAAGGCACATCAGAGGCTTTATTTTCTACGAACATTGAAGAAGAACAACCTGTCGGCTGAGCTGCTCAAGGCCTTTTATCATTGCTCCATCGAGAGTGTTTTAACCTATTGCATTACAGCATGGTTTGCAAACTGTTCTGAAAACAATAAGAAATCCATCAGACGAGTCATAAGAACGGCAGAAAAGATCAATGGTCTCCCTCTGCCCTCACTGGATGATGTTTTTAGGACTCGCTGCCTCCACCGAGCGAGCAGTATTCTGCAGGATGGAACACACCCCTCACATCACCTTTTTTCTTTGCTTCCATCCGGCAGGCGTTATCGGGCCTTTAAAGCCCACACCACAAGGCTGAAAAACAGCTTCTTTCCTCGAGCTGTTACAGAACTGAACAGACACGCCCAAGCTTCAGTTGAAACAATTGCATTATTCTAATTAAAATAAGGACGGACATGTGTAAGGGAGATAGAGTATCTCGTCAATAGTTTTACATCCTCATTGAAGACAACTTTGGATGCTGTAGCTCCTCTGAAAAAGAGACCTTTAAATCAGAAGTGTCTGACTCCGTGGTATAACTCACAAACTCGCAGCTTAAAGCAGATAACCCGTAAGTTGGAGAGGAAATGGCGTCTCACTAATTTAGATGATCTTCACTTAGCCTGGAAAAAGAGTCTGTTGCTCTATAAAAAAAGCCCTCCGTAAAGCTAGGACATCTTTCTACTCATCACTAATTGAAGAAAATAAGAACAACCCCAGGTTTCTTTTCAGCACTGTAGCCAGGCTGACAAAGAGTCAGAGCTCTATTGAGCTGAGTATTCCATTAACTTTAACTAGTAATGACTTCATGACTTTCTTTGCTAGCAAAATTTTAACTATTAGAGAAAAAATTACTCATAACCATCCCAAAGACGTATCGTTATCTTTGGCTGCTTTCAGTGATGCCGGTATTTGGTTAGACTCTTTCTCTCCGATTGTTCTGTCTGAGTTATTTTCATTAGTTACTTCATCCAAACCATCAACATGTTTATTAGACCCCATTCCGACCAGGCTGCTCAAGGAAGCCCTACCATTATTTAATGCTTCGATCTTAAATATGATCAATCTATCTTTGTTAGTTGGCTATGTACCACAGGCTTTTAAGGGGGGTGTAATTAAACCATTACTTAAAAAGCCATCACTTGACCCAGCTATCTTAGCTAATTATAGGCCAATCTCCAACCTTACTTTTCTCTCAAAAATTCTTGAAAGGGTAGTTGTAAAACAGCTAACTGATCATCTGCAGAGGAATGGTCTATTTGAAGAGTTTCAGTCAGGTTTTAGAATTCATCATAGTACAGAAACAGCATTAGTGAAGGTTACAAATGATCTTCTTATGGCCTCGGACAGTGGACTCATCTCTGTGCTTGTTCTGTTAGACCTCAGTGCTGCTTTTGATACTGTTGACCATAAAATTTTATTACAGAGATTAGAGCATGCCATAGGTATTAAAGGCACTGCGCTGCGGTGGTTTGAATCATATTTGTCTAATAGATTACAATTTGTTCATGTAAATGGGGAATCTTCTTCACAGACTAAAGTTAATTATGGAGTTCCACAAGGTTCTGTGCTAGGACCAATTTTATTCACTTTATACATGCTTCCCTTAGGCAGTATTATTAGACGGTATTGCTTAAATTTCATTGTTACGCAGATGATACCCAGCTTTATCTATCCATGAAGCCAGAGGACACACACCAATTAGCTAAACTGCAGGATTGTCTTACAGACATAAAGACATGGATGACCTCTAATTTCCTGCTTTTAAACTCAGATAAAACTGAAGTTATTGTACTTGGCCCCACAAATCTTAGAAACATGGTGTCTAACCAGATCCTTACTCTGGATGGCATTACCCTGACCTCTAGTAATACTGTGAGAAATCTTGGAGTCATTTTTGATCAGGATATGTCATTCAAAGCGCATATTAAACAAATATGTAGGACTGCTTTTTTGCATTTACGCAATATCTCTAAAATCAGAAAGGTCTTGTCTCAGAGTGATGCTGAAAAACTAATTCATGCATTTATTTCCTCTAGGCTGGACTATTGTAATTCATTATTATCAGGTTGTCCTAAAAGTTCCCTAAAAAGCCTTCAGTTAATTCAAAATGCTGCAGCTAGAGTACTGACGGGGACTAGAAGGAGAGAGCATATCTCACCCATATTGGCCTCTCTTCATTGGCTTCCTGTTAATTCTAGAATAGAATTTAAAATTCTTCTTCTTACTTATAAGGTTTTGAATAATCAGGTCCCATCTTATCTTAGGGACCTCATAGTACCATATCACCCCAATAGAGCGCTTCGCTCTCAGACTGCAGGCTTACTTGTAGTTCCTAGGGCTTGTAAGAGTAGAATGGGAGGCAGAGCCTTCAGCTTTCAGGCTCCTCTCCTGTGGAACCAGCTCCCAATTCAGATCAGGGAGACGGACACCCTCTCTACTTTTAAGATTAGGCTTAAAACTTTCCTTTTTGCTAAAGCTTATAGTTAGGGCTGGATCAGGTGACCCTGAACCATCCCTTAGTTATGCTGCTACAGACGTAGACTGCTGGGGGGTTCCCATGATGCACTGTTTCTTTCTCTTTTTGCTCTGTATGCACCACTCTGCATTTAATCATTAGTGATCGATCTCTGCTCCCCTCCACAGCATGTCTTTTTCCTGGTTCTCTCCCTCAGCCCCAACCAGTCCCAGCAGAAGACTGCCCCTCCCTGAGCCTGGTTCTGCTGGAGGTATCTTCCTGTTAAAAGGGAGTTTTTCCTTCCCACTGTAGCCAAGTGCTTGCTCACAGGGGGTCGTTTTGACCGTTGGGGTTTTACATAATTATTGTATGGCCTTGCCTTACAATATAAAGCGCCTTGGGGCAACTGTTTGTTGTGATTTGGCGCTATATAAAAAAATTGATTGATTGATCGATTGATAATTAGATTGATAATATTAGGTATATTTATTACTGTTTTTATGCTATTTAAGGGGTTTTATTAAGTTGGGTATTTTTACTGTTAATTGATGTTTTAGAGGGATACGTGCAATATGGGACATGTGCAGCATGGGATAAGTGTAATATGTGATAATGACAGTGTGGGATTAGTGCAATACGAGTTTTGTTTGTCTCCGAGCTTGCCCCCCCCCCCCCCCCCCCCCCCAATCTCCTGATGTTTTTTTCAATATTTATTGAAGTATGTGTATGGGTGAGTGTGTTTGAGGGTGGTCATTGTTTTTGAGGATGCACAAGCAAATTTCGTTGTGTTGATCGCTGTGCAATGACAATAAAGGTGATTCTGATTCTGATTCTGAATGTGACCCACTTTGTATACCTGGGAAGCCATGTGTCAAACAGCAACATCGATGACGAGATCCAACACTGACTGAAGTGTACAGTACCTGTCTTTGGTTGGCTTCGGACCCGTGTTTTCACCAACAGAGACTTTCAATATGAGATGAAAATCCTTGCCTACAAAGCTGTTGTCATACTAACCCTGCTGCATGGATCTGAGACCTGAACCATGTACTGCCACCATCGCGCAATTCCATCAATGCTGCCTGAGGCATATCCGCTACATCAGATGGAAAGACTACTTTACCAACATTAGCGTCCTGGCTGAAGCAAAGCTCCAGAGCATCAAGTGTGTCATCATCAAGAACCAGCTTTGGTGGACGGGTCACATCATTAGGATGAATGACAGCAGAATTCCCAAGCAGATCTTCTACTCCCAGCTGAATGAAGGAAATCAGTCCAGAGAAGAGCAGAAGAAATGCTACAAGGACCTCCTGAAGCACAACCTCAGGTGCTGCTCCAACACCTGGAAGACCTGGGAAGAACAAGTGAGGGACCAAGCCAGCTGGCGAGGAATGATCCACACGGGAATGGAATCTTCAAAAAAATACAGATAAACACCATAGCGGAGAAGAGCAGAAAAAGGAAGGAGAGAGAGCAAGATCCTAACTTGCAGAAGCTTCCGGCAGCAACCACATGCAGAGCCTGTCAGAAAAGGGGCATGTCAAGACTGGGCCTGTTCAGTCATCTCTGCCATGACATGAACTGACATCCATGCAGTAATAAAGATGAACTAATGAATCAAATCAAATCAATTTTATTTATATAGCGCCAAATCACAACAAACAGGTGCCCCAAGGCGCTTTATATTGTAAGGCAAAAGCCATACAATAATTACAGAAAAACCCCAACGGTCAAAACGATCCCCCTGTGAGCAAGCACTTGGCGACAGTGGGAAGGAAAAACTCCCTTTTAACAGGAAGAAACCTCCAGCAGAACCAGGTTCAGGGAGGGGCAGTCTTCTGCTGGGACTGGTTGGGGCTGAGGGGAGAGAATCAGGAAAAAGACATGCAGTGGAAGAGAGCAGAGGTCAATCACTAATGATTAAATGCAGAGTGGTGCATACAAAGCAAAAAGAGAAACAAACACTCAGTGCATCATGGGAACCCCCCAGCAGTCTAAGTCTATAGCAGCATAACTAAGGGATGGTTCAGGGTCACCTGGTCCAGCCCTAACTATAAGCTTTAGCAAAAAGAAAGTTTTAAGCCTAATCTTAGAAGTAGAGAGGGTGTCTGTCTCCCTGATCCGAATTGGGAGCTGGTTCCACAGGAGAGGAGCTTGAAAGCTGAAGGCTCTGCCTCCCATTCTACTCTTAAAAACCCTAAGAACTACAAGTAAGCCTGCAGTCTGAGAGTGAAGCATTCTATTGGGGTGATATGGTACAATGAGGTCCCTAAGATAAGATGGGACCTGATTATTCAAAACCTTATAAGTTAGAAGAAGAATTTTAAATTCTATTCTAGAATTAACAGGAAGCCAATGAAGAGAGGCCAATATGGGTGAAATATGCTCTCTCCTTCTAGTCCCTGTCAGTACTCTAGCTGCAGCATTTTGAATTAACTGAAGGCTTTTCAGGGAACTTTTAGGACAACCTGATAATAATGAATTACAATAGTCCAGCCTAGAGGAAATAAATGCATGAATTAGTTTTTCAGCATCACTCTGAGACGAGACCTTTCTAATTTTAGAGATATTACGCAAATGCAAAAAAGCAGTCCTACATATTTGTTTTATATGCGCACTGAAGGACATATCCTGATCAAAAATGACTCCAAGATTTCTCGCAGTATTACTAGATTTCAGGGTAATGCCATCCAGAGTAAGGATCTGGTTAGACACCATGTTTCTAAGATTTGTGGGGCCAAGTACAACAACTTCAGTTTTATCTGAATTTAAAAGCAGGAAATTAGAGGTCATCCATGTTTTTATGTCTGTAAGACATTCCTGCAGTTTAACTAATTGGTGTGTGTCCTCTGGCTTCATGGATACATAAAGCTGGGTATCATCTGCATAACAATGAAAATTTAAGCAATGCTTTCTAATAATACTGCCTAAGGGAAGCATGTATAAAGTGAATAAAATTGGTCCTAGCACAGAACCTTGTGGAACTCCATAATTAACCTTAGTCTGTGAAGAAGACTCCCCATTTACATGAACAAATTGTAATCTATTAGATAAATATGATTGAAACCACAGCAGTGCAGTGCCTTTAATACCTATGGCATGCTCTAATCTCTGTAATAAAATTTTATGGTCAACAGTATCAAAAGACAGAACAATCTGAGAGAAAGAGTCTAACCAAATACCAGCATTACTGTTGTGAAACTGTAGTGACACGGACCCACAACAGGGGGCGTAAATGAACGGACAATGAAAGAGTCAAATATGAACACTTTACTGTTGTGAAAAGCACAACCAAACACAGCAGATTACAGAATGTGTACAATAGTCAATTAACAAAGCTGACGTGTGGGCAGGCTCGAGGATAGAGGACGTCTGTCCTGAGAAGAACCGGAACCACACGATTTCCTCCGCCACCGAACCTGGAGAATACTGGAGCCGCCAAGTCCCGAAAACCCCAGGTGGCCACCGTCTCCACATGTCGGATCTGGTACTGCTGGCGAGGAGCAGAGACAATCAGATGTGGGTGTGTGAACACCCAGTAACAACAATGGTGGAACTCCACCTCCACCTCTCATTCAGAAAGCTGGCACGTGCAGTAGTATGTGTACTTATCAAAGGTTTGGAGTGAAGACGTCAGTCCAAACCCAGCCTCCAGTTGCAAGCACTCACAAAACCTACTGCAAAAATAGCACAAGCAAACACTGTCTGTGGTAGACAAAACAATGGCTGAGAACAAATTACCTCCTAAGGTAGACGATATCTCGGCAGCGAGGTGGAGATGAAGTCCGGTCTTTATGGAGTGGCAAGATGAAGTGCAGATGAGTGACAGCTGTTGTGAGATAATGAGTGACAGCTGTCACTCCCGGCTGTGTCCATGGTGACTGCGCCCTCTCGTGCCTGAAGCCCGCACTCCAGGCAGGGCGCCATCTGGTGGTGGTGGGCCAGCAGTACCTCCTCTTCTGGCGGCCCACACAACAATTACTGAAAGCAGCCAAAGATAACGATATGTCTTTGGGATGGTTATGAGTAATTTTTTTCTCTAATAGTTAAAATTTTATTAGCAAAGAAAGTCATGCAGTCATTACTAGTTAAAGTTAAAGAAATACTCGGCTCAATAGAGCTCTGACTCTTTGTCAGCCTGGCTACAGTGCTGAAAAGAAACCTGGGGTTGTTCTTATTTTCTTCAATTAGTGATGAGTAGTAAGATGTCCTAGCTTTACGGAGGGCTTTTTTATAGAGCAACAGACTCTTTTTCCAGGCTAAGTGAAGATCTTCTAAATTAGTGAGACGCCATTTCCTCTCCAACTTACAGGTTATCTGCTTTAAGCTGCGAGTTTGTGAGTTATACCACGGAGTCAGGCACTTCTGATTTAAGGCTCTCTTTTTCAGAGGAGCTACAGCATCCAAAGTTGTGCTCAATGAGGATGTAAAACTATTGACAAGATAATCTATCTCACTCACAGAGTTTAGGTAGCTACTCTGCACTGTGTTGGTATATGGCGTTGGAGAACATAACAAAGAAGGAATCATATCCTTAAACCTAGTTACAGCGCTTTCCGAAAGACTTCTACTGTAATGAAACTTATTCCCCACTGCTGGGTAGTCCATTAAAGTAAATGTAAATGTTATTAAGAAATGATCAGACAGAAGGGGGTTTTCAGGGAATACAGTTAAGTCTTCAATTTCCATACCATAAGTCAGAACAAGATCTAAAGTATGGTTAAAGTGGTGGGTGGACTCACATTTTGAGCGAAGCCAGTTGCGTCTAATAATAGATTAAATGCAGTGTTAAGGCTGTCATTCTCAGCATCTATGTAGATGTTAAAATCGCCCACTATAATTATCTTATCTGAGCTAAGCACTAAGTCAGACAAAAGGTCTGAAAATTCACAGAGAAACTCACAGTAACGACCAGGTGGACGATAGATAACAACAAATAAAAGTGGTTTTTGGGACTTCCAATTTGGATGGACAAGACTAAGAGTCAAGCTTTCAAATGAATTAAAGCTATGTCTGGGTTTTTGATTAATTAATAGGCTGGAGTGGAAGATTGCTGCTAATCCTCCCCCTCAGCCCGTGCTACGAGCATTCTGACAGTTAGTGTGACTCGGGGGTGTTGACTCATTTAAACTAACATATTCATCCTGCTGTAACCAGGTTTCTGTAAGGCAGAATAAATCAATATGTTGATCAATTATTATATCATTTACTAACAGGGACTTAGAAGAGAGAGACCTAATGTTTAATAGACCACATTTAACTTTTAGTCTGTGGTGCAGTTGAAGGTGCTATATTATTTTTTCTTTTTGAATTTTTATGCTTAAATAGATTTTTACTGGTTGTTGGTGGTCTGGGAGCAGGCACCGTCTCTATGGGGATGGGGTATTGGGGGGATGGCAGGGGGAGAGAAGCTGCAGAGAGGTGTGTAAGACTACAACTCTGCTTCCTGGTCCCAACCCTGGATAGTCACTGTTTGGAGGGTTTAATAAAATTGGCCAGATTTCTAGAAATGAGAGCTGCTCCATCCAAAGTGGGATGGATGCTTTCTCTCCTAGACAAGACCAGGTTTTCCCCAGAAGCTTTGCCAATTATCTATGAATCCCACCTCATTTTTTGGACACCATTCAGACAGCCAGCAATTCAAGGAGAAGATGCGGCTAAACATGTCACTCCCGGTCCGATTGGGGAGGGGCCCAGAAGGGGCCCAGAGAAAACTACAGAATGAATTAACCGTTTACTGTGATTAGTAATCATTTAATTTCATTCAGAATATTTACAAATGAGTAAATAATGTATGAATTCATAGTGCCATAGTTAACACAAACACCATACATAAATACACACACACACACACACACACACACACACACACACACACACACACACACACACACACACACACACACATATCTTCACCCCCCAAGTGGAGTACATGGGGTGGTGTGAGGGACCTGGGGCCTATCCCAGCAGTCATAGGGCGTGAGGTGAGGCACACCCTGGACAGGATGCCAGCCTCTCACAGGGCCACATACAGACAAACAAACACAGTCACACCCACACGCACGGACAATTTAAAATTTCCAATCCACCTAACCTGCTTGATTTTGGATGTGGGAGGAAGCCAGAACACCCGGAGGGAACCCACACAAACACGGGCAGAACATGCAAACTCCACACAGAAAGACCACAGGTGGGAATCGATCCCATGACCTTCTTGCTATGAATAATAATAATAATAATAATAATAATAATACATTTATTATTTTTATTATTATTAATAAACAACTTTATTTGTATAGTACTTTCTGTTGCAGTTTATATATTTCAAATTGTTTTACAATTAAACAAACATGTCCATGAATAGTAGAATGCTAAAATCAAACATGACAAAAGCAAAAAAAAAAAAGTACTATAAAGGCAATCACTCGCAATTAACAACAGTCAACTCGAATCAGACAATCACGGACACAATTGCTAAGCACAGTTACGGTAACTATGAATTCACTGTTAGTTAACGTTTATTACAATTAATGTTTCCTTATTGTAAAGTGTTACAGGTTGGATTTTATGGCTTGGTGGTTTGTACTTGTTTCATATATTGTTCTGTCATTAACCCTAATTAATTCTCCATACCTGCCCAGGCACTACGAGTAGAAAATAACAGTTTGCCTAAAACCTGGTGCAATGTTTCTCTCCTTGTTTTATACAGAGTTAATATTTTTATCAGGCTTGATGGTCAGGAGTGGTTGGACACGAATGCGCGACTCAGACAAACAGTTCTGTGGTTCAAAATGGTTTAGTGAGGTACTTAGCAGAGGTCGGTACACGTGTAGGCATTCCAAAACAAGCAGCAGTGCAAAAATAATCAGAGACAGGCAGAGTCAGGTAAACAGGCAGGTGATCAAAAACACGATGAGGCAAGCAGGACTCAGAAAACACACAAACACAGCTTGAAAGAACGCACAACTGCATCGATTTGAGAAGGGCCTGGTGCAACCAGTGAGTCTTGTATATACCCAGGTGATGAGCTGCAAATTTGGAACAGGTGTGCATGGAAAGCACCAGATCAAGGGTGTGGCCAGACAGACTGACAGACTGAAACACCCACCACCAAGCACCAAGAGACAGACAAGAGAGATATGGACAGAGAAAACCCAAGCAGATAAAAGACCAGCAAGATAACTAACATGCAACAAAGCCAATAAAACAAAATATGTAAACAAAGCAGAACAGACTAAACATGATGCAAAAATCCAAACCCTGACAATTTTATTGTGGACTGTACCTGTCTAAATAAATTACATTACATGAAACACTAATATGAAGTCATATGTCACCTTTTGATTGATAACATGGCATTTGACTTTGGATAACAAACTCAACAAACCATCCACCACCCAATTCCAGTGACAGATTATCTCGGTACCATGCCTGCTTTCTTGTGATTGATCTACAGGTTGCATCCCATGCTGTCTCCTTGTGTTTCCTAAGCTTATGCTGCTGTTTCCTGATCTGTTATGTTGTATGTTTGATAACAGTATTGCGACCCACTAACCTGTTTATTTGGATGATTATTTGCTGCTACCCTCACAGACACTGATGCGAGTCAAACTACTTTCCCGTGCACCATACTTCCACCTGTGTCCTGAACCAACCACTCAGCCTTTTCCACACAGACCCCATGTCAGAACGGACGGCTGCCCAGTACCCGGAGTGGCTGGACCCGCAATGCAAACTCCCAGACTAGGCTTTGGTGGAAGAGAAATCATGGTCTTTATTCCAGGCTTGGCTTCGGTACACATGTGGTCAGTCAGCGCAGCAGAAGTACTAGCAGGATTAGGCAGAGACACAGTCATGAATGAGCAGGGATGAGAGGCACGAGTAAACACCGACATCTCGGATGAGGCAAGAGGCATGGTCGAGGTAACACAGAGCAGTAGTTCGATACACGGCTTGACAAAAGCAGGACTGATAAACGGGCGCTGGAAAGTGTACAGAGACAACAATCTGGCAGGGAAGTGAAGGACAGGTGGGCTAATCAGAATGTGAGATGAGGAACAGGTGGTGTTAACGAGGTGCATGTGAGGAGAAGGATCTAGAAAGGGGGCGTGGCTTCTGGACAAGTATGCACGGGCAAGATTGTGAGGAGGGGAGTGCACAAAGTGGAGTGATGTAATAGACAAAGACACTTGAGCTGGTGCAAGACTGGGAGAGAAAGAAATGAGGCAGGTGCAGTGAACACAATCAAATATGAGTGAGGGACAAAGACAGGATGGGAGGTGCAGTACTCTGTCTCACTGTGTTTTTTGAGCATTGCTTGTTTTTGACTATGCCTCAGCCCAACGTCTGCCTGTTACCTCTGTATCTCTGCCTGCCTACACGTGTACCGAATCACTGCTTTGCCCCCAGATAAAGCCTTCTGTTAATTCCCTCATCTCTGCCTGTGGGTCTGCATTTGTGTCCTCCACCTTTTGTGCCACTCGTTCAAGAATCCTGACAGAACGAACTAGCCACACCTGGCGACAGCAGACTCCAGCATTGACCTACACACTGCCATTATGAACCTGCACATTGATTTTCTATGACCTCATTTTTTTGTGTGTGCTTTTGTGGCTGCCACTCTCCAAAGAAGAAGTTTGATTTTTTGGACCACGCATGGGAACTTCTTCATGCCAGCACCTGGCTATATGGCATCTTCCCTGAACTTGAGGACCTGAACAGCGTATTCACAGAGAAGAAACTCCCCGACTGGGTGAGGCACCCTGAGGCACACCTCCCTTCAGAACATCAACCTCCTGACAGTGAGTCGGACTGGACCGACATTGATGATGATGATGATTCCTCAGGCGCAGAGGTGTTAGAGCTCCAGGGTTTGACAACTTTTTATTCAAGATACAGGACTTATTTTTTGAATACCAGGACAGTCCAGGTCAACTGAGCAAGCAGGGAGTTCTGTCGGCACTCGAGCAGATCCTGCAGTCTGATCCTGATGTTTTGACAACCTTTCCTGAGCTAGCTGACATCAAGACACAGTTCAAGCTGGGTCGGGTACCTCCATGCGTTGAGGACCCCATCGACTTTTTGGTTGAAGCAGACATATGCCGCCTGTACCGAAGCACCCTGAGCAATAACCCTGTCAGATGCTGCTGTTGCACCACTCCAGCACAATTTTGCGTTGAAGCTGGCTGCACCTAATCTGCCCGAAAGACCGGTTATGCGGTCATGCTCAGCACCAAGCCCGACCACGCCTACCAGGGAACCTCCAGAGCTCCTTCCACGAAAGCCTCGAGCCACACCAGTGTGCATGCCCCAGGCGCACGTGGAGCCATCCGCGTTTTACGAAGAACCTCCAGAGCCCACTCCGCGTACGCTTCGAGCGGCACCAGCGCAGCGCGCATGCCTCACAGGCTAGTGGAGCCAACCATGCTCGCTGAGAAACCTCCACAGCCCACTCCACGTACACTTCAAGCAGCACCAGTGCGCATGCCTCAGCAGCAAGTGGAGCTGATCACATACACAGGGAAATCTCCAGAGCCCACTCCACGTGCACTTCGAGCAGCCCCAGCGCGTATGCCACTAGAACAAGCAGAGCCACTCATTTCCCACGTGCTGTTTGCAGCAAAAGGCTCAGCGTGTACTCCACAGGAACAAGCAAAGCCGCTCTCATTCCACGCATCGGTGGCAGAAGCAGGTGGAGTGTCCAAATCGCCACTACTCAGCACGCCACTGGAAACTATCACCACGCCCACGTTTCAAAACTTACCGGCAGCCCTCACGTCGCCGGCAGCATCATCACAAGTGCAAGGACCTTCTCAGACCTCCACAGCATGCTCATCTCCAAAAGTGCTACTGACCACTCCAGAGATCTCTTGCCCAACCCAAACATCAGTATTGTCCCTGAAGATGGTCCCAGAGAACTTCACATTCTGGATAGTTAGTTTATCATTGTTTTTTTGTCTTTGTGAATTTTTTCTGTTTTTTTTCTCCCAGCCAACAGGTTTATCAGTGGATCAGCATTATGCTAAACTTATTGCAATCATGTGCTTAATATTTTGTTTTTGGACTTTATTTTTATGGGCCCCTCACAGTTTGCATAGTATTATGAAACAGATTCTCTCCACGCTGTTGCTCAATTAAGTTTCGTCTGGGGTGCCTCTTTAAGTTATCGGTGTTTGAGCACCCCCAGCGTTGGTTTAGTATATTCTTTTTATCAGGCATGGCAAACCAGATGGACACAAATGCAAGGTCACCAGACTTGGTAATGTCCAGATGCTTTAATAACAGGCAGGGATTCGGTACACAGGAGGTCCAGCAGTGAGGCAAAGGTAGCAGAAGGCAAGAGGCTGAGACGTGGTAGAGTAAACAGGCACAGGTCAAAAAACACAGTATAAGGGCTATCAGAGGCAAGGCAAAATCGAGGTCAAAAAATGAGGCGGAGTCAAAACACATGCAGGCAAAAACAGAGCAAAGAACAGGGCTGGAAAGTGTACAAAGACAACGATCTGGCAGCGAGCTGTGAGACTGT
Source organism: Thalassophryne amazonica (assembly GCF_902500255.1). Taxonomy (NCBI): domain Eukaryota; kingdom Metazoa; phylum Chordata; class Actinopteri; order Batrachoidiformes; family Batrachoididae; genus Thalassophryne; species Thalassophryne amazonica. The sequence goes on from NC_047103.1 coordinate 64,628,598, forward strand.
GAGGGCTTAAATGACTGGTGGTGTAATCAGTGAAACAAGATGCAGGTGTCAGTGAAAGTTCTGGAAGGGGTGTGACCGGGGAAGACAAAGATTGTGCACAGTGCAAGAAAGCAAAAGCAGGAAAACAGAGTGGAGTGATGAAAGAGACAAAGACACGTGAGCAGGTGCAAGAGCGGAAGTGGATGAAAACACAGAGCAGAAAGAATCATAGTGAGAGAGATGAGGACACAAGGGCTGGTGCAGGGGCAATCAAATAAGAAGGGCAAAATCAGAGACTAAGGACAGAATGTAAAGCAACTATGACCGGGAATGAATTAAGCATAAACATATGAACTGAAAAGTGAATCATCAGAATAAGAACAAAACTAAGATGGAAACAAATCGTGACTGAAGGAAGAAATAAAAGATAACCAGTTGGCAAAACAGTCTCTATGCAAACAGAGACTAAAACCCAGTGACTACAAGATAATGCAATAAATAAAACAAGATAACAGAAAATGCAATAAATAACATATGGAACAAAATCAGATAAGCAACACTGAAAGTAACAAAAACCTGTGACCACATCACTGAAGGCTCAGAGCATGAGAAAAGAAAGAGGTCCAGAACTATAACAACTGGCCTTAAAGGGCCAAAACATGACACTTTTGCTTTCTGTTTTTTTTTTATCAAGCAGTTTTTCTTTCAGTACGGGTCTCTAGCTAATCATTTGTTTTTTGGGGTCACCACAGTTTTTCCTCTCAGCTGTTTCTTCTTTGTTAAGAATTCTTTGAATAAACAGGATCATTTCTCATATCAGTTTTCTGTTGGCATTTTTTGTGGTTCTTTTATTAGTCTGTCCATTTTTGATTACTCCCCAAGTTGGTTTTATGGAGTTTTTCATCTTTTGTATTCAGTTTTTTCACAGCTTTGTGTCAGATTTAATTCTTTTGCTAGTTTGTTCATTTCTTTCACCCTGGTAACCAACAGTTATGCAACTTGCAAGTTTGTTCCTTTTGTTTTCCCCCTATTCACTTTCTTTACTGTGCTGTTTTTGTCTTGTAATTATTGGTTGCCTCTGGAACGGGTGGGGGTTTTCACGTTTTGTTCTACTTTTGTTGGTTTATTGTTTTCTGTGTTTTCTCTCTATTCATCTTCGTCTCTGTTGCTTTATTGGTTAATTTGGGTTTTGTTGGTTAGTGTATTTTCCCAAGTTATGTACCCCACCCTGAAAAGAGCTCTTCCCTCTATCAGTTCCATGGTTAGGTTACATTTTCCCTTCCGTCATGCCTTTCACCAGAAATCCGTTACCAGAAAGGGATTATGTTTAGCCAAGTCTTTGTTTCATGTGTCTGCCCCGGTCCTTCCCCCAACTCCCCCACATTTCCTCTCCATTCTAACAGCCATCCCCTCGACTTGACCGGGGACCTTGATTGGCCTCACAGCCGGTCCTGGACTACTAAGTCGCCCATGGCTTTAGTAGGCCCCATGTTCGACACCCTAACTCTTGTGGTCTTCTGTGGGTTCTGCGGTACCCCGCATTGCTTTCTGACCACTTTCTGCCATCCTCACAGCCGCCCAATGGCCTCTGTGTTTTACCGATCTCCCACTTCGCGTTTTGTTGTTTGTCTGCCGACTGGCTGCCCTCCTGGTGATCTTTCCAGTTTTCATCCACCTTACTGCTGCCAACCCCGCATGCCCTTGGCTGAGAGCAGGTCTAATGGATCCATGTTCAACTGTCTGTTTTGGTTTTGCCCTCCTTCTGTGATCTTGCCCAGTGATTTTCTGTTTGGTTGTTTTCTCTTGCCTCATAGTGAGTGCCGTTTTAGTTTTATTTCTGCCATTTATTTACTTTGTTGTTCTGCTTTTCTGTTTCTTTTCAGTCACTGATTGTACTGTCTGTTTATATACTGTTACCACACGTAGTTCCGTTCTAGTTTAGTCTTGATCTTTTTCCTTGTTGAACTTTTTTGGTCTCATTTTATTTTCTAGTTTCTGTCACTGAATTCTCTGCTTCTCTGAATTCTCTGCTTTTGTTTACTTAGTTTCACTTTCCTGCACTCTCTTGCCCCAGCTTTCACTCTGCTTCTGTTTACGACTTAGTTTCACTTTCCTGCACTCTCTTGCCCCAGCTTTCACTCTGCTTCTGTTTACGACTTAGTTTCACTTTCCTGGACTCTCTTGCCCCGCAGCTTTCACTCTACTTCTGTTTACTACTTAGCTTCACTTTCCTGCACTCTCATGCCCCAGCTTTCACTTTGCTTCTGTTTACTAAAGTTTCACTTTCCTGCAGTCTTGCACCTGCTGGATTCATCTTTGTCACATCCTCACCTTCACCACACCTGACTCTTATCACGTCCTGATTACCCCACCTGCATTTAAGCCCCGTCTTTCATGTTCTGCACTGCTAGTTCATTGTGCTCCATACCTTGTGCTTCTGCCCTCGCCCCAGCCCTTTTTTCATGCCATAGTTTTGACTTTGATCTAGTTGTCTTACCGTGTATGACCCTACTTGTGTTTTTTGGACTCTGCTCTCGTCTCTGCCTGCATACTCTGTCTCACTGTGTTTTTTTGAACATTGCTTGTTTTTGACTATGCCTCAGCCCAACGTCTGCCTGGTACCTCTGTATTGCTGCCTGTCTACATGTGTACCAAACCACTGCTTTGCTCCCAGATAAAGCCTTTTGATAATTCCCTCATCCTTGCCTGTGGGTCTGCATTTGTGTCCTCCACCTTTTGTGCCACTCGTTCAAGAATCCTGACACTTGATGAGTTTCTGCAACTGTTGATACCAAAATGTGACTTTTGATATATATATATATATATATATATATATATATATATATATATATATATATATATATATATATATATATATACACACACACACAACCCCAGTTCCAGTGAAGTTGGGGTGTTGTGTAAAATGTAAATAAAAACAGAATACAATGATTTGCAAACCCTCTTCAACCTATATTTAATTGAATACACCACAAAGACAAGATATTTAATGTTCAAACTGACAAACTTTATTGTTTTTGTGCAAATATTTGCTCATTTTGAAATGGATGCCTGCAACACGTTTCAAAAAAGCTGGGACAGTGGTATGTTTACCACCATGTTTCATCACCTTTCCTTCTAACAACACTCAATAAGCGTTTGGGAACTGAGGACACTAATTGTGAGTGTCATGATTGGGTATAAAAGGAGCATCCCCAAAAGGCTCAGCTGTTTACAAGCAAAGATGGGACGAGGATCACCACTTTGTGAACAACTGTGTGAAAAAAAAATAGTCCAACAGTTTAAGAACAATGTTTCTCAATGTTCAATTGCAAGGAATTTAGGGATTCCATCATCTACAGTCCATAATTGTTAGGACGTGAGTTTCTGCCTGGTTATGTTTTCATGCTTTTGCCACGTTTCTATTTCTCTATAGGCTTGCTCTCTTGTTGGGTTTTTTCCTGCTTGAGTTTATCTGTCCCTGTCTCTCTTATCTGTCTCTCCTGTTTCTTGGTGGAGGGCATTTCCCTCTCTCTGGTCACACCCTCATTCTGGTGCATTCTACGCACACCCGCTTTGAATCTGCACCTCATCACTTGGGTGTATTTAAGATCCTCTTTTTGCCCTGCTTCCTCGCTAGATTGATGTGCTCTATGCCTTCTCTCCAGCTCTGTATTCATTGTTCTTGACCTGCTTGCCTCCCGTGTTTTTCGACCACATGCCTGTACCCTCGACTGCATGATTGCCTGATGCACTTGGTTTTGTTTATCTTGTTGGACTGCCTACCTGTGTACCAGACCCTGTTTCCCATCCAAGTAAACCACTTTTACTTACAGAGCCTTGAGTCTGAGTCCTGCATTTGTGTCCTGCCACAACCATTAACCAGTCATGATAATAATATAATCAGAAGATTCAGAGAATCTGGAGAACTTTCTACACGTAAGCAGCAAGGCCGAAAGCCAACACTGAATGCCTGTGACCTTCGATCTCTCAGGCAGCACTGCATTAAACACCAACATCATTGTGTGAAGGATCTTAATGCCTGGGCCCAGGAACGCTTCAGAAAACTATTGTCAGTTAACACAGTTCGTCGCCACATCTACAAGTGCAAGTTAAAACTCTACCATGCAAAGTGAAAGACATACATCAACAACATCCAGAAACGCCACCGCATTCTCTGGGCTCGAGCTCATTTGAAATGGACAGACACAAAGTGGAAAAGTTTGCTGCGGTCTGATGAGTCCACATTTCAGATTGTTTTTGGAAATCATGGACGTCGTGTCCTCCGGACAAATGAGGAAAAAGACAATTCAGATGTTACCGGCACAAAGTTCAAAAGCCAGCATCTGTGATGGTGTGGGGGTGTATTAGTGCCCATGGCATGGGCAACTTACACATCTGTGACTATGTTTACATGCAGCCAATAACCCTTTCATAACCCTTTCATAACTAGAATATTAGCAATAACCTGGTTGCGCATGGCCATGTAAACACCCGCAAAAACCCGAATATGACCCCTGGGTTACTCCTTTTCTAACCCAAAAATCAGGTCATATAAACATGCATTGGACTATCCCCATAGAAAGGAACATTATTTTGTGCTCTGCGCATGTCCTAACCGCAAGGAATCTTGGTCTTTTGAGTATGGCAACTACTTGTATGCGGTGCGCGCAACCCACCAGACACCACAGATGCAGAGGTAAACAAGCATGGGGAAATCCAGACGCGGCAGCACAGCACCACACCACAGCGAGGAGGAAACTGAGTACTTTATTAGTATCGTGAAAGACATGAATATAATGTCTTTTATTGACGGTAGAAAGTACCGAGATAGTGACATTTACAAGATGATGGCCAAAAAGTTACGCAAAGCAGGATTGGCACGAACACCAGACCAAATCAAGCACCGGTGGAAGACGTGCGTCGCTGTTTAGATGGGGATATTCCAAATGATACCAAAGACCATGTATACAGGAGAAACTCAGTCTGATTAAGCATGTAAACAGGTTATTCAGAAACTGGAATATTGACCTTATCCCGAATATTAACGGCATGTAAACGTAGCCAGTGATGGCACCATCAATGCTGAAAGGTACATCCAGGTTTTGGAGCAACACTGTTGTGTGGGCCGCCTATAAAAGCCTGAGAGAGACATCAGAACTCTGCTGAGTTATCAGCTTACCACACAGGTAAACTACTCAGCCGTTCTGTGCCGTACGCACACATTTTTGCATCTGAGCTTTTTGCAGTCGTTAACCTTCTGTACACTTGCAGCTTGTAGCCGAGTTTGTGGAAGTTGGAGGAGTTGGCGGCTCCACTCCTCACTTCTGACTTGATTAAGTGATACATAAGGCACTGCACGTACTCTGTGTTCCTGTGTTTGGAGGTGGAGGTTTTCCCCCAGAAAGGAACTGTATTTTCAGCTGACTTGTTTGCTGGGTGTTCACCCCCCCCCCCGTAACCTGTCTCTTTTCCTGCCAGCAGTACTGGATCTGACAGCTGGAAGCGGTGGCCACCTGGGGACTCAGGACTTGGTGGCTCCGGTGTGTTGCAGGTCTCCATTGGCGGTGGAACATTGTGGGTCCCGGCTCCTCTCTGGTTAGGTGTCTCCTATCCTTGGGCCTGCCCACGCATCATCTTTTGTTAGACTGATATTGACAGACTAAAAAGCATATTTTGACCTGTTTTGCACACTTGCAGTAATAAATTGTATTTATTGGATTCTCTATTGGCCGTTCATTTACGCCCCCTGGTGTGGGTCCGTGCATTTCACATTCCCCAACAGGATAATTCGGCCACGTCATGGATTCCAAGGGGCACATACCACCAGTTGAACAACCAATGGAGATGCAAGGTGCGCAGGCTCCAGCAGGAGGCGTGTTGGGTGAATTGCAGCAGATTCTAACCACCCTCACTGCTCGGCTGGATTTAGTGACCGAGCAGAATATAAATCAAATCAAATCAATTTTATTTATATAGCGCCAAATCACAACAAACAGTTGCCCCAAGGCGCTTTATATTGTAAGGCAAAGCCATACAATAATTACAGAAAAACCCCAACGGTCAAAACGACCCCCTGTGAGCAAGCACTTGGCGACAGTGGGAAGGAAAAACTCCCTTTTAACAGGAAGAAACCTCCAGCAGAACCAGGCTCAGGGAGGGGCAGTCTTCTGCTGGGACTGGTTGGGGCTGAGGGAGAGAACCAGGAAAAAGACATGCTGTGGAGGGGAGCAGAGATCAATCACTAATGATTAAATGCAGAGTGGTGCATACAGAGCAAAAAGAGAAAGAAACACTCAGTGCATCATGGGAACCCCCCAGCAGTCTAAGTCTATAGCAGCATAACTAAGGGATGGTTCAGGGTCACCTGATCCAGCCCTAACTATAAGCTTTAGCAAAAAGGAAAGTTTTAAGCCTAATCTTAAAAGTAGAAAGGGTGTCTGTCTCCCTGATCCGAATTGGGAGCTGGTTCCAGAGGAGAGGAGCCTGAAAGCTGAAGGCTCTGCCTCCCATTCTACTCTTACAAACCCTAGGAACTACAAGTAAGCCTGCAGTCTGAGAGCGAAGCGCTGTATTTGGGGTGATATGGTACAATGAGGTCCCTAAGATAAGATGGGACCTGATTATTCAAAACCTTATAAGTAAGAAGAAGAATTTTAAATTCTATTCTAGAATTAACAGGAAGCCAATGAAGAGAGGCCAATATGGGTGAAATATGCTCTCTCCTTCTAGTCCCCGTCAGTACTCTAGCTGCAGCATTTTGAATTAACTGAAGGCTTTTCAGGGAACTTTTAGGACAACCTGATAATAGTGAATTACAATAGTCCAGCCTGGAGGAAATAAATGCATGAATTAGTTTTTCAGCATCACTCTGAGACAAGACCTTTCTAATTTTAGAGATATTGCGCAAATGAAAAAAAAAAGTCCTACATATTGTTTAATATGCACATTGAATGACATATCCTGATCAAAAATGACTCCAAGATTTCTCACAGTATTACTAGAGGTCAGGGTAATGCCATCCAGAGTAAGGATCTGGTTAGACACCATGTTTCTAAGATTTGTGGGGCCAAGTACAATAACTTCAGTTTTATCTGAGTTTAAAAGCAGGAAATTAGAGGTCATCCATGTCTTTATGTCTGTAAGACAATCCTGCAGTTTAGCTAATTGGCGTGTGTCCTCTGGCTTCATGGATAGATAAAGCTGGGTATCATCTGCGTAACAATGAAAATTTAAGCAATGCTGTCTAATAATACTGCCTAAGGGAAGCATGTATAAAGTGAATAAAATTGGTCCTAGCACAGAACCTTGTGGAACTCCATAATTAACCTTAGTCTGTGAAGAAGATTCCCCATTTACATGAACAAATTGTAATCTATTAGATAAATATGATTCAAACCACCGCAGCGCAGTGCCTTTAATACCTATGGCATGCTCTAATCTCTGTAATAAAATTTTATGGTCAACAGTATCAAAAGCAGCACTGAGGTCTAACAGAACAAGCACAGAGATGAGTCCACTGTCTGAGGCCATAAGAAGATCATTTGTAACCTTTGTAACTTCACTAATACTGTTTCTGTACTATGATGAATTCTAAACCCTGACTGAAACTCTTCAAATAGACCATTCCTCTGCAGATGTTATGTGGGCCGCTGAAGAGGAGGTACTGCTGGCCCACCACCACCAGAGGGCGCCCTGCTTGGAGTGCGGGCTCCAAGCACGAGAGGGCGCCAGACCCAGAAGAAGTGACAGCTGTCACTCATCGCACCAGCTGTCACTCATCTACACCACTACATAAGCCGGACTGCAACTCCACCTCCCCGCCGAGAAATCGACTACCAAGAGGTAATTTCTCTGCTGACTATTACGTTGTGTAATAATCTGAACTTCTGTTGCAGCCGGTTTCCTGGTGTTTGTCCTTATCTGTGGGATTGGCGTTTGGTGTGACAGCGACGGCTTCGCCTCACACCCCAAACCAGATAAGTGGTTAATCAGGAGCTGCACGAGTGTGTGATTGGAGGTGGAGGAGCTCCCTCCTAACTGTGTGCAGACTGTGGATTACTGAGTGTGCGGACTCACATTCACTCATCTTATCTTTGCTTTCTGCCAGCAGTACCAGGGTCGACAGCCGAAGACAGCGGCCACCTGGGGACTCGGGACTTGGCGGCTCCGGTGTTCTTCAGACCGTTGGTGGTGGAAGCCGTGTGGGACGCGGCTTCTCTCTCGTCGGGGGTCTTCTATCTTCGAGCCTGCCCACACGTCACCTGGTGTTAATTGACTTTACAATTTTTGTGTGTTTAGTTGTGTGTTGTCACAACATTAAATTGTTACTTTTTGGCTTATTCATTGTCCGTTCTTTAGCGCCCCCTGTTGTGGGTCCGTGCTACGACACCTTCCCAACAGCAGATGATCAGTTAGCTGTTTTACAACTACCCTTTCAAGACTTTTTGAGAGAAAAGGAAGGTTGGAGATTGGCGTATAATTAGCTAAGATAGCTGAGTCAAGTGATGGCTTTTTAAGTAATGGTTTAATTACACCACCTTAAAAGCCTGTGGTACATAGCCAACTAATAAAGATAGATTGATCATATTTAAGATCGAAGCATTAATTAATGGTAGGGCTTCCTTGAGCAGCCTGGTAGGAATGAGGTCTAATAGGCATGTTGATGGTTTGGAGGAAGTAACTAATGAAAATAACTCAGACAGAACAATCGGAGAGAAAGAGTCTAACCAAATACTGGCATCACTGAAAGCAGCCAAAGAGAATGATATGTCTTTGGGATGGTTATGAGTAATTTTTTGTCTAATAGTTAAAATTTTATTAGCAAAGAAAGTCATGAAGTCATTACTAGTTAAAGTTAAATACTCAGCTCAATAGAGCTCTGACTCTTTGTCAGCCTGGCTACAGTGCTGAAAAGAAACCTGGGGTTGTTCTTATTTTCTTCAATTAGTGATGAGTAGTAAGATGTCCTAGCTTTATGGAGGGCTTTTTTATAGAGCAACAGACTCTTTTTCCAGGCTAAGTGAAGATCTTCTAAATTAGTGAGACGCCATTTCCTCTCCAACTTACGGGTTATCTGCTTTAAGCTGCGAGTTTGTGAGTTATACCACGGAGTCAGGCACTTCTGATTTAAGGCTCTCTTTTTCAGAGGAGCTACAGCATCCAAAGTTGTCCTCAATGAGGATATAAAACTATTGACGAGATAATCTAGCTCACTCACAGAGTTTAGGTAGCTACTCTGCCCTGTGTTGGTATATGGCATTGGAGAACATAAAGAAGGAATCATATCCTGCTTTATATATATATATATATATATATATATATATATACTGCTCAATCGTAGGATGGAGGCTCTCACCACTCAGGTGGAGGCGCGTGGACAGGGCGCGGCTGCAGCTCCTCCTCCTGCGGACCTGTCACAGAACAGAGACCTTCCAGTGGTCATTCAACAGACCCCCCCATCCCCTGAAGCATACATTAGCCCCCCGGAACCGTACGGGGGTTGTGTCGAGACGTGCGCGGACTTCTTAATGCAGTGCTCGCTCGTCTTTGCACAACACCCCGTGATGTACGCGTCAGACCAGAGCCGGGTGGCTTATGTTATAAATTTGCTTCGAGGCGAGGCACGCACCTGGGCTACGGCGCTCTGGGAACAGAATTCACGGCTCCTAGTGACATACACTGGGTTTATTCAGGAGTTCAGACAGGTGTTTGATCACCCCAACCGAGGCAAAACTGCTTCAAATGTGCTACTGTCAATCCGACAGGGGCGCAGGAGCGCCGCTGAGTATGCAGTCAACTTCCGCATCGCAGCAGCGAGAGCCGGCTCCGCGCCGCCTTTGTAAACGGGCTGTCTCCAGCCCTTAAGGAGCACCTGGTGGCCAAGGATCAGCCGCGGGATTTAGATGGGCTTATCGACCTGGTTATACGGTTAGACAATCGATTAGATTAACATCGACGGGAGCGAGACGAAGGACATGGCTGGGCGCGCGCCGTCCCTCTCCCTTCCAGGTCCGGAGCAGTGCCGTCCTCCCCCCCGCTCCAAAGCCAGAGCGCTCCGCGTGACGACAGCTCCCCCTGCTGACGAAGCTATGGACACGAGCAGGGCCAAAATGAGATCTGATAACAGACAAAGGAGGCTGGCCCGTGGAGAGTGTTTTTACTGCGGCTCGAGTGAGCACATGCAGAAAATCTGCCCCAAGCAGTTAAATGCCAACGCTCGCCCTTAGAGACTGGGCTAAGGGTGAGCCATAATACACACGCGGGAACACCACGTAAATCCATACGACTCCCAGTCACAATCCTCTGTGGGGATTTAACCCTTAATGCCCCAGCACTGATCGACACGGGGTCAGAGGGAAATCTACTGGACAGTAGATGGGCTAAGGAGGTAGGTCTCCCTCTGGTGGCCGTTCCTTCACCATTGAAGGTGCGGGCACTAGATGGCACCCTCCTTCCAGTAATCACACACCAGACACAGCCCTTAACACTGGTTGTCTCAGACACAGCCCTTAACACTGGTTGTCTCTGGAAATCACAGGGAGGAGATTGTGTTCTTAGTAACACTTTCTACCTCCAGGATTATTTTGGGTTATCCCTGGATGGTGAAGCACAATCCCCGGATCGATTGGCCGTCTGGGGTTGTGGCTCAATGAAGCGAAACCTGCCACCGGGAGTGTTTAAGTTCCTCGGTGCCACCCGGTGAGACTGTTAAAGAGGAGGTCCAAGTCCCCCCCAATCTTACAACGGTGCCAGCTGAGTACCATGATCTTGCTGACGTTTTCAGCAAAGATCTGGCACTCACGCTTCCCCCGCACCGACCGTATGATTGTGCCATTGATTTGGTTCCGGGCGCTGAGTATCCGTCCAGCAGGCTGTACAATCTCTCACGTCTTGAGCGCGAATCAATGGAGACCTACATCCGGGACTCTTTAGCTGCCGGGTTAATCCAGAACTCTTCCTCCCCGTTGGGTGCGGGTTTCTTTTTTGTGGGCAAGAAGGATGGCGGACTCCGTCCATGCATTGATTTTAGAGGGCTGAACGCGATCACAGTTCGCAACCGATACCCGTTGCCCTTATTAGATTCAGTGTTCACGCCCTTGCATGGAGCTAAAATCTTCACCAAACTTGAGCTACGTAATGCTTATCACCTGGTTTGGATCCGGAAGGGAGACGAATGGAAGACGGCATTTAACACCCCCTTAGGTCATTTCGAGTACCTGGTCATGCCGTTCGGCCTCACTAACGCCTCTGCGACGTTCCAAGCACTTGTTAACGATGTCTTGTGGGACTTCCTGCATCGATTCATCTTCGTATATCTAGACAATATCCTCATCTTCTCTCCGGACCCTGAGACCCATGTAAAGCATGTCCGTCAGGTCGTGCAGCGGTTATTGGAGAACCGGCTGTTTGTGAAGGGCGAGAAGTGCGAGTTCCACCATACTTCTTTGTCGTTCCTGGGGTTCATCATCTCCTCCAAATCCGTCGCACCCGATCCGGCTAAAGTCGCAGCGGTGAGAGGTTGGCCCCAACCGGCAAGCTGTAGGAAGCCGCAACAGTTCCTCGGCTTCGCTAATTTCTACAGGAGGTTCATCAAGGGCTATAGTCAGGTTGTTGGTCCCCTTACTGCCCTTACCTCCACAAAAGTCCCCTTCACTTGGTCAGATCGGTGCAAAGCCGCGTTTAGGGAGTTGAAACGCCGGTTTTCGACTGTACCAGTTCTGGTGCAGCCGATCCAAACCGCCAATTCATTGTTGAAGTGGATGCCTCAGACTCAGGGATAGGAGCCGTGCTGTCCCAGAGTAGGGAGTCCGACAAGGTTCTCCACCCATGTGCCTACTTCTCCCGCAGGTTAACCCCAGCTGAACGGAACTACGATGTTGGCAATCGGGAACTCCTGGCGGTGAAAGAGGCCCTCGAGGAGGGGAGACACTTGCTGGAGGGAGCTGTGGTCCCATTCGTCGTTCTCACTGACCATCGGAACCTGGAATACATCCAGACCGCCAAGCGTCTGAACCCCAGGCAAGCCTGTTGGTCACTGTTTTTCGGTAGGTTCTACTTCAAGATTACCTACCATCCCGGGACGAAGAACCAAAGGTCTGATGCACTGTCCTGGGTGCATGAAGAAGAAGTTGAACCAAAACTGTCGGATCCACCAGAGACCATTCTGCCGGAGTCCACTGTCGTTGCCACCCTCATGTGGGACGTTGAGGAAGTGGTCAGGGAGGCCCTGACCCAACATCCTGATCCCGGCGGTGGACCACCAAACCGGCTGTACGTCCCACCAGACGCTTGGACTGCAGTTTTGGACTTCTGTCACGGTTCCAAGCTCTCCTGTCATCAAGGGGTGCACAGAACCGTGGCAGTGGTCCAGCAGCGGTTCTGGTGGGCGTCAGTCGAAGCTGACACCCGGGATTATGTCCGGGCCTGTACGACCTGTGCCAGGGGCAAGGCAATCCATAAACCCAAGCAAGGACTCCTCCAGCCGCTTCCTGTGCCTCATCGCCCCTGGTCCCACATCGGCCTGGACTCCATCACGGGCCTCCCTGCATCCCAGTAGTGGACCGGTTTTCCAAGGCGGCCCACCTCGTGGCCCTCCCGAAGCTCCCGACGGCCCAGGAGACCGCAGACCTCCTGGTCCACCACGTCATGCGTCTGCATGGTATCCCAATGAACATCATCTCAGATCATGGTCCCAGTTCTCCTCGCAAGTCTGGAGGAGCTTCATCTTGGATCTCGCCCTCCTGGCGGACTTCTACCAGCAACACCCCGACAAGCCGGGTCGGGCGCCAGGAGGCGCCCATTGAGGGGGGGGTCCTGTTGTGTGGGCCACCCGAAGAGGACGTACTGCTGGCTCACCACCAGAGGGCGTCCTGCCTGTTGTCGGGTTTCAGGCACCAGAGGGCACAGTTGCCGCCGGAAGTCTACCAGGAGCCAGAGCTGACAGCTGTCACTCATTCCATCATCACCACCATCTATAAAAGCCTGGGAGAGACATCAATCAATCAATCAATCAATCAATTTTTTTATATAGCGCCAAATCACAACAAACAGTTGCCCCAAGGCGCTTTATATTGTAATCAGAACTCTGCTGAGTTATCAGCTTACCATACAGGTAAACTACTCAGCCGTTCTGTGCCGTACGCACACGTTTTTTCATCTGAGCTTTTTGCAGTCGTTAACCTTCTGTACACTTGCAGCTTGTAGCCGATTTGTGGAAGTTGGAGGAGTTGGCGTCTCCACTCCTCACTTCTGACTTGATTAAGTGATACATAAGGCACTGCACGTACTCTGTGTTCCTGTGTTTGGAGGTGGAGGTTTCCCCCAGAAAGGAACTGTATTTTCAGCCGACTTGTTTGCTGGGTGTTCACCCCCCCCCCCCCGTAACCTGTGTCTTTTCCTGCCAGCAGTACCGGATCTGACAGCTGGAAGCGGTGGCCACCTGGGGACTCAGGACTTGGCGGCTCCGGTGTGTTGCAGGTCTCCGTTGGCGGTGGAACATCGTGGATCCCAGCTCTTCTCTGGTTAGGCGTCTCCTATCCTCGGGCCTGCCCATGCGTCATCTTTTGTTAGACTAATATTGACAGACTAAAAAGCATATTTTGACCTGTTGTGCACATTTGCAGTAATAAATTGTATTTATTGGATTCTCTATTGGCCGTTCATTTACGCCCCCTGGTGTGGGTCCGTGCAGTTCACTTTCCCCAACAAACACATGCTGCCATCCAAGCAACGTCTTTTTCTGGGACGTCCCTTCTTATTTCAGAAAGACAATGCCAAGCCACATTCTGCACGTGGTACAACAGCGTGGCTCTGTAGTAAAAGAGTGCGGGTACTAGACTGCCCTGCTTGCAGTCCAGACCTGTCACCCATTGAAAATGTGTGGCGCATTATGAAGCACAAAATACAACAACGGAGACCCCGGACTGTTGAACAACTGAAGTAGTACATCAAGCAAGAATGGGAAAGAATTGCACCTACAAAGCTTCAACAATTAGTGTCCTCAGTTCCCAAACACTTACTGAGTGTTGTTAGAAGGAAAGGTGATGTAACACAGTGACAAATATACCACTGTCCCAGCTTTTTTGAAACGTGTTGCAGGCATCCATTTCAAAATGAGCAAACATTTGCACAAAAACAATAAGGTTTATCAGTTTGAACATTAAATATCTTGTCTTATATATAGACCTCTTTCTTGACCTCATATTTAACTGTTGACAGCACTGTAACAGTAAAACTTGCAATTTCTAACCTACATTGTTTATAAATGTAACTATTAAATTCATTCTAACATTTAAATTCTCTCTAAACATTTTACTTGTCGAAATTATTATTATTTTAAGTAGTATTAGTAGTTGTAGTAAAAAAACAACTTAAAAACTGGACCTTTAATCTAGGGGTGTTGTGGGGGGCACATCCCTGCCCCACGCCCCCATTCTATCTGGATTCGCCCCTGCTTTGGCGTTTGAGCACAAAGAATGGATAACATTTATTTATGCAGAAAACATGACCAGATTTACAGGTAAGAAAGTTTTATTGTGTTTTCACATCATGTGGTCCTCAGAAAGAGAGTTTAGGTGCATTTGGGTGGAAAATAGTGTTAGTTGTTGTCAACTCAGAATTCTAAATAAAGGAGAAAAAAGCATAAAAATGTCTTTGTAAAGCTCAGTGCAGGTGTTCTGTTGTCACCATGCTTTAAGAGGTGAGGACGAGTCGTAGCTGCTGCAAAAACCCGCGGATGAAAAGCTCACAGCTCGCTTAAGTGGGCAGTTCAGTTGAACCCTGACCCCCTGCCCACAGACCAAGTTTAATGCTGCCATCCATCCATCCATCCATCCATCCATCCATCCATCCATCCATCCATCCATCCATCCATCCATCCATCCATTTTCTTCCGCTTTATCCGGAGTTGGGTCGTGGGGGCAGCAGCTCAAGCAAAGCCGCCCAGACCTCCCGATCCACACACACCTCCCCCAGCTCCTCCGGGGGAACCCCAAGGTGTTCCCAAGCCAGCCGAGAGATGTAGTCCCTCCAGCGTGTCCTGGGTCTTCCCCGGGGCCTCCTCCCAGTGGGACGTGCCCGGAACACCTCTCCAGCGAGGCGTCCAGGGGGCATCCGGAAAAGATGCCCGAGCCACCTCAACTGACTCCTTTTGACATGGAGGAGCAGCGGTTCGACTCTGAGCTCGTCCCGAGTGACCGAGCTCCTCACCCTATCTCTAAGGGAGTGCCCAGCCACCCTGCGGAGGAAACTCATCTCGGCCGCTTGTACTCGCGATCTCGTTCTTTCGGTCATGAGCCAAATCTCATGACCATAGGTGAGGATCGGCACGTAGATCGATCGGTAAATCGAGAGCTTTGCCCCCCTACGCAGCTCTCTCTTCACTACGACAGTCCGATACAGCGACCGCATCACTGCAGATGCTGCACCGATCCGTCTATCAATCTCACGCTCCATCCGTCCCTCACTCGTGAACAAGACCCGGAGATACTTAAACTCCTCCACTTGAGGCAAGGACACTCCACCGACCTGAAGAGGGCAAAGCACCTTTTTCCGGTCGAGAACCATGGCCTCGGATTTGGAGGTGCTGATTTTCATCCCAGACGCTTCACACTCGGCTGCAAACCACCCCAGTGCACGCTGAAGGTCCTGATTTGACGAAGCCAAAAGAACCACATCGTCCGCAAACAGCAGAGACGAGATTCTGTGGTTCCCAAACCAGACCCCCTCTACACCCTGGCTGCGCCTAGAAATTCTGTCCATAAAAATAATGAACAGAACCGGTGACAAAGGGCACCCCTGGTGGAGGCCAACGTGCACTGGAAACAGGTTTGACTTACTACCGGCAATGCGAACCAAGCTCCTGCTGTGGTTGTACAGGGACCGGATAGCCCTTAGCAAAGGACCCCGGACCCCGTACTCCCGGAGCACTCCCCACAGGGTGCCCCGAGGGACACGGTCGAACACCTTCTCCAGATCCACAAAACACATGTGGACTGGTTGGGCAAACTCCCATGAACCCTTGAGCACCCAGTGGAGCGTGTAGAGCTGGTCCAGTGTGCCACGACCAGGACGAAGACCACACTGTTCCTCCTGAATCCGAGGTTCGACCATCGGTCGAATTCTCCTCTCCAGTACTCTGGGATAGACCTTACCGAGGAGGCTGAGGAGTGTGATCCCCCTATAGTTTGAACACACCCTCCGGTCCCCCTTCTTAAACAGAGGGACCACCACCCCGGTCTGCCAATCCAGAGGCACTGTCCCCGATCACCACGCGATGTTGCAGAGGTGTGTCAGCCAAGACAGCGCCACAACATCCAGAGACTTAAGGTACTCAGGATGGATTTCATCCACCCCAGGAGCCTTGCCACCGAGGAGCTTTCTAACCACCTCGGTGACTTCGGCCTGGGTAATGGATGAGTCCGCCTCTGAGTCCCCAGTCTCTGCTTCCTCTTCAGAAGACGTGACGATGGGATTGAGGAGATCCTCGAAGTACTCCTTCCACCGCCCGACAACATCCCCAGTCAGGGTCAACAGCTCCCCACCCGCACCGTAAACAGTGCTGGTGGAGAGCTGCTTCTGCCTCCTGAGGTGTCGGACGGTTTGCCAGAATCTCTTCGAGGCCGACCGATAGTCCTCCTCCATAGCCTCCCCGAACTCCTCCCAGACCCGAGTTTTTGCCTCTGCGACCGCACGGGCTGCGGCACGCTTGGCCTGCCGGTACCTGTCAGCTGCCTCTGGGGTCCCACCTACCAACAAAGATAAGTAGGACTCCTTCTTCAGCTTGACGGCATCCCTTACTTCCGGTGTCCACCACCGGGTTCGGGGATTGCCGCAGCGACAGGCACCAGAGACCTTGTGACCACAGCTATGAGCAGCCGCATCGACAATGGAGGTGGAGAACATGATCCACTCGGACTCCATGTCTCCGACCTCCCCCGGGATCTGGGAGAAGCTCTCCCGGAGGTGGGAGTTGAAGACCTCACCGACAGAGGGTTCCGCCAGTCGTTCCCAGCAGACCCTCATGATACGTTTGGGCCTGCTAGGTCTGACCGGCTTCCTACCCTCCCAGCGGAACCAACTCACCACCAGGTGGTGATCAGTTGACAGCTCTGCCCCTCTCTTCACTTGAGTGTCCGAGACATGTGGCCGAAGGTCAGATGATACGACTACAAAGTCGATCATCGACGTCCGGCTCAGGGTGTCCTGGTGCCACGTGCACTTATGGACACCCTTGTGCTCGAACATGGTGTTCGTGATGGACAAACTGTGACTAGCACAGAAGTCCAACAACTGAACACCACTCGGGTTCAGATCGGGGAGGCCGTGCTTCCTGATCACCCCCCTCCAGGTCTCACTGTCGCCGCCCACGTGGGCGTTGAAATCCCCCAGGAGAACAATAGAGTCCCCAGTCGGAGCGCTATCTAGTACCCCTCCCAGGGACTCCAGGAAGGTCGGGTACTCTGCAGTGCCGCTCGACCCGTAGGCCAAGACAACGGTGAGAGACCTGTCCCCGACCCGAAGGCGTAGGGACGCGACCCTCTCGTTCACCGGAGTGAACTCCAACACTTGGCGACTGAGCTGGGGAGCAATAAGCAATGCGACCCCAGCTCTCCGCCTCTCCCCGTAGGCAACGCCAGAAAAATGAAGCGTCCAGCCCCTCTCCAGGAGTTGGGTACCAGAGCCCAAGCTGTGTGTGGAGGTGAGCCCGACTATCTCTAGTCAGTATCTCTCAACCTCCCGCACAAGCTCAGGCTCCTTCCCCCCTAGCGAGGTGACATTCCACGTCCCAACAGCCAGGGGCTGTGAGTATGGACCGGGCCGCCGGGCCACCCACCCTCGACCGCCACCCAATCCTCTCTGCCATCGATCCACAATGTAAAAATAATAGTAACGCACAGTGACTTGGAGAAGTAACTTTAATCTGATTACTGATTTGGAAAGATTAACACGTTAGATTACTCGTTACTAAAAAAAGTGGTTAGAGTAACGCGTTATTAGTAACGCGTTACCGACATCACTGTTAACAACTAACACTATTTTCCACTCAAATGCACCTAAACTCTCTTTCTGGGGACCACATGATGTGAAAACGCAATAAAAATTTCTTACCTGTAAATCTGGTCATGTTTTCTGCATAAATAAATGTTATCCATTCTTTGTGTTCAGACGCCAAAGCAGGGGCGAATCCTAGATTAAAGGTCCAGTTTTGAAGCCTTTTTTTACTACAACTACTAATACTACTTAAAATAATATTAATTTCGACAAGTAAAATGTTTAGAGAGAATTTAAATGTTAGAAAAATGTTAGAATTAATTTAATAGTTACATTTATAAACAATGTAGGTTAGAAATTGCAAGTTTTACTGTTACAGTGCTGTCAACAGTTAAATATGAGGTCAAGAAAGAGGTCTTTATTTTACTTTTTATTAAACAAGTATTTATTTTCATTGAAGTCAAGAAAGGGTGACTATAAAGTGAGTTTTGGCAAAGCAGGTATCCTTGTCATGTTGTGTTGGGTTGTTGTCGGCAGCTGGGGAAAGTAACTAAAAAAGTAACTAGTAATCTATCTTAGTTACTTTTCCAATTGAGTAATCAGTAAAGTAACTAAGTTACTTTTTCAAGGAGTAATCAATAATCAGTAATTGGATTACTTTTTCAAAGTAACTGTGGCAACACTGCCTGTCCATACCTCAAAATGTCACTCGCATGTCACAAAAAACGGGGTGGGCGACAGTGGTTAATATTTTTCAAATCTCATGAAATTTCGCCCAATTTATTTTTACCCCCAAAGGAACCAAAAATGAAAAAGCACTTTGAAAAACTTGAAGTTTGTTTTTTGGGACCACCCTAATGCACATACAATATAATCCCATCTAGAATGGTATTATTTTTCGTCCCACAATGCGTTTAATCAGTTCTCACATTCGATTAGTTTGTGCACTGTGCAAAGTTGAGCATGCACTGTGCACTCTAACTTTAGAGTGAAAGATGCTACTATTGTGTGTTTATGTAGATAATGGCAAACACAGAAATACATTTATTGAGCACAGAATAGATTTTGTTTAATCAGAGTGATACATGCATGTGGATGTTGGAATATTTATCTTATTGGCACAAATTAATCAAACTGTGGTAAAGAAATATAGCTTGTGTGCATGACCCATACAGCCCCTCTCCCATTTTTCCTTTCTGGGGCACCTTGCAAGTCGGATCCTTTTGTGGCACATAGCTTTTTTCTTGTAGCTGCTCTCATTTGAGGTTTCAACAATGGGAACATGCACCTCCACATTAGTTCTTTGTGAAAGTCGTGGACTGTGACAAGGGTGGGTTAGCTTTGTACCACATGCAAATATCTAGTGTGTTTGTGCACACGTGTGTCGCTGAGCCTGTAATAGCATGAATATAACACTGTGCAATAGAGATTATGTAGTAATGCAGGAAATATGGCAACAGCTGCATCACAAAAGTTTTGAACATGCTCAAACTGCTGCCATGTGGTCCCATCTCAGCAACACACAAGTTCCCATTGCAGTTACTCCACGCGCATTAAAATATAATGTGGATTTCCAAAGTCTTGGCATAACACACATTTGTATTGCATTTCCATATACTGTATGGCTGTCTTAAGTGAACAAATGCAAAAATTCCCCAAATAAGTCCAAGCATTTATGGACTTCACTGTATAAGGATAAAGCTCCCTTTTAAACTGTATACTGCGAATATTATTTTTACTCATGGTGGCTGCATTTTGCTGCTGTGTGCACTGTTAAAATCAGAACTGATGTTTTCCCCATATATGGCAAAGATCAGATTTAACTACTACCATATGTGGTCCTTTATCTGATAAAGAATTTCAAACTAGGATGCATTATACTTCAGTGGTCAAAAGCTGTTTCATAAACAGATTACAGATTAGATTAGATAGAACTTTACTGATCCCTTGGGAAGACTCCATCAGGGCAATTGAGGTCCCAGCAGCATTGTATAGCAGCACACAGGGTAAGAACAGTTTGCAAATATAAATATAAATCCACAATATAAATACCTGACATACTGGTTTACTAGCTACTTGTTCCTCTCATTTCCATCCTCTGCCTTCGTGTTTCTCCTCCTCCCCCTGAGTGAGGAGTTGTATAGCCTGACAGCCTGAGGGACAAAGGAGTTTTTCAGTCTGTTGGTCCTGCACTTTGGAAGGAGCAGTCTGTGGCTGAAGAGGCTCCTCTGGCTGCTGATGACGGTGTGCAGAGGTGCATCATGTCCAGCAGTTTGTCCAGTGTTCTCTCCTCTGCCTGTGTGTTATGGTATAAGCAAGTATGATTGCCAGTAGAATTGACTCAGTTGTGTTTATTGAGGATGTGACTGTGGACAGAAGCACCATAACTATTCCTGAAATGTACTGGGCTATGCTATGCAATTCAGGAAAATGTGACCAAACAGATAGAGTGCTTAAGTGAGAATGGAGTATGGATAATGATCCAAAACACCCTGGCAAATCAACCCAAGAGCTTAACAGAGTAAAGAAACTAATATTCTTCTATGGCCAAATCAGTGACCTAACATGAACCCAACAGAGCATGTTTTCACTCACTGAAGACAAAACTGAAGGTAGAAAGACCCACAAACAAACACCAACTGAACGAGGATGCAGTCAAGGTCTGATAAGGCATCTCAAGGGAGGAACCTCAGTGTTTGGTGATATTAATAGGCTTCAACCAGTCATTCACTGCAAAGGATTTTCATCCACCATTAACAATAATCATTATGTTAGTTTGTCCAAATATTTTTGGTCCCCAGAAATGCCAGGATTCTGTATTAAAACTGCAGTAATTCCTTAAGGGTTAATGTGATATTTTTGTTAAACCTTTTAAATCAGAGATGAAAGTCTACAATTCCAGCACATCTTTGTTTTGTAAGTTCAACTTCATTGTGATGCACAAAATTAAAACAATTCCACGTAATGAACCTGAATATGTAGGTCACACTGCCGAGTCAGTTTAACTGTGAAGAATTTACTGTCTAAGATAATAAACAAGAGCAATCAGAGATTTCTGACACCTGCCAATCCGGATCCAGATCACCTCCAAACTCCAGTGGAGTCTTCCATGCCCTAATATCTATCTGTGGTGCAAATTTGGTGAGAATCTGTGAAGTAGTTTTGACGTAATCCTTCAAAGCCTATATAAAGTGAAACTTGATCCAGAATCTGTATCCAGATCATCTCCAAAATTTAATGGATTCTTCCATGGCCTAATATGTATCTGTGGTGAAAGGTTCATCAAGATCCATGCAGTGGTTTTGACATAATCCTACTAAAAGACAAAGACAAATACATAAACGCTGATGGTTTTATTACATCTTTGGTGGCTGTAATCAGGGAGAGTTCACCTTTTAATAAATGATCCATTTATTTATGAACATCAAGAAGCATACACATTCCAACATGCGGCCGTAATTTCTGAAAGCAAAGATAATACAGTGATGGGTGATGAACCATAGACTCATTCTTCTTGAGGGAGTGTCATCTGTTTTCTCAGTGTAATACAGTACAACACAGGCAGTTAGTTAGTGGAGACTGAACAGCATGACAGTTCATTCACAGTATCAAGTAAACAACAAAACTAAAACCATCAAAAACAACAATTAAAAAAATGACACCGCAAAATCTCTCAATGTTAAATTAATAATACTCCTGAACGTATAGATTTCTCACATGTTAAGACTTTCAATGTTGGTAAAACATTAAATCTTTAGTTTTCTCAAACTTGTAGTGTTACTTATTGGCACATTAAAGTGTATTTTAAAAGTGCCATTCAGATTTGATTGTTTGGGGAAGACTTGTAAGATGCAAACCCTTGAGTTGGGTTTGTACCAACAACCTGCTGGTTGTGAAGCAACAGTACTGTCACAGCACCAACACTGAGAACATGAGGTTTGTTTCTCAAAGGTTCCGTTTATTCATTTGTCACTTAACCCATGAACAACATGAGACCTTCAGAGTTAAATTACACTTGTCGAACACTGAATCACAACTTATTTGATCAACCTGAAGAAACAATTCCAACATTTCAAGATTTAATACCAAAAGTGTTAAATTCACACTTTATTTAAAGATTAACTCTTATTTTTTAGCTGTGTGGACTGAAGTCAAATATTTCACTTACCTTTCTTACATAATTTAACTTTTTTAAGCAATTTTTTGTGAGATTGTATCAAATTAAACATTATTTCAAAGTAGACATTTCTTTTTTTTAGCAAAATGTCAGAAAAATATCAGGTGAATTCAGAAAACCTCTAACTCTTGATTTTTAAAACCTTGAATATTTTAAATAATTTCCAGTTTCAAGAAATCATTTTGATTATTATTAGCAAGGTTGTTCCATATACCCTTTTCACTGAAAAAATATAATTAATTGATTTTATACTGCATTTCCAGGTCAGGGTCACGTTCATCAGTTCCCTGCCAAGCAGCTCATGCCATACTTCCCAATCCTGGGCCAAGTCCTCTAACTCTTCTTGAGGGATCCTAAAGTGTTCCCAACCCAGCTGGGAAATAGAATCCCTCCAGCTTGTCCTGGGTCTTCAGGGCCTCCTACCAGTTGGATGTGACTGAAAGATCAGGTGCCTGAACCATCTCAGGTGGCTCCTTTCAGAAGCAGTGGCTCTACTCCTGTGAATCCCTCTCAGATACTCAAGCTTCTGACCCTGTCACTGAGCGCAAGCCCAGTTTTACTGAAAAATATCTTGTAATTTAGGATTTCTTAAATTTATCTGCTGAAGTACTAATTTGTCTCTTCTACCATAATTTGTATGCTTACTGATAATGATAGATTTTGTGTTTGTCTTATATTTTACACCACCAAATCATGACTTTTCAATAACTAATTTATCAGATAATGAATTAGACAAGTCGTGGCATTTACTGCTATGGAATAGTCTAACAGCTCATTTTGTAGAATAAAACTGGAGTTAATATACTTTTTACTTGCATTTTCCCAGATCTAAAAAAATGCATCTTATTATAGAAGAACTATTCAATTTCTCAAAATAAAGTACACATCCTTTACCTAATGCACAGCAAAATCAGATTCTGCAGACTTGAACACTCTGTATAAATTTGCAGTGTTACAGCCATTTATCTCAGTTGATCAGTGTTGCAAAACTGATCTATCTATGTGTGCTGTATCGCTGTCTAGGTGTCTGTTTAATCCCATTCGTAAATCGAGTGAGGATGAGGAAAACGTGTTCTTTTGACACATGCTCCAACTTTTCAGAGGTGGTGCTCCGCCAGTGCTGGTGCTGTGGTTTTCCTATAAACAGTACCCAAATAGTTACACTTCCAAATCATGTAGTGACAAACAAAGCCTTTCACAACTACAACCCCTGGCAAAAATTATGGAATCACCGGCCTCAGAGGATGTTCATTCAGTTGTTTAATTTTGTAGAAAAAAGCAGATCACAGACATGACACAAAACTAAAGTCATTTCAAATGGCAACTTTCTGGCTTTAAGAAACACTATAAGAAATCAAGAAAAAAAGATTGTGGCAGTCAGTAACGGTTACTTTTTTAGACCAAGCAGAGGAAAAAAATATGGAATCACTCAATTCTGAGGAAAAAATTATGGAATCACCCTGTAAATATTCATCCCCCAAATTAACACCTGCATCAAATCAGATCTGCTCATTGACACTGACCCTATGCCATGACATTGACCCTATGTGTCTTTTTGCAAGGAATGTTTTTGCAGTTTTTGCTCTATGGCAAGATGCATTATCATCTTGAAAAATGATTTCATCATCCCCAAACATCCTTTCAATTGTCCAAAATATCAACATAAACTTGTGCATTTATCGATGATGTAATGACAGCCATCTCCCCAGTGCCTTTACCTGACATGCAGCCCCATATCATCAATGACTGTGGAAATTTACATGTTCTCTTCAGGCAGTCATCTTTAGAAATCTCATTGGAACGGCACCAAACAAAAGTTCCAGCATCATCACCTTGCCCAATGCAGATTCGAGATTCATCACTGAATATGACTTTCATCCAGTCATCCACAGTCCACGATTGCTTTTCCTTAGCCCATTGTAACCTTGTTTTTTTCTGTTTAGGTGTTAATGATGCCTTTCGTTTAGCTTTTCTGTATGTAAATCCCATTTCCTTTAGGCGGTTTCTTACAGTTCGGTCACAGACGTTGACTCCAGTTTCCTCCCATTCCTCATTTGTTTTGTTGTACATTTTTCGATTTTTGAGACATATTGCTTTAAGTTTTCTGTCTTGAGGCTTTGATGTCTTCCTTGGTTTACCAGTATGTTTGCCTTTAACAACCTTCCCATGTTGTTTGTATTTGGTCCAGAGTTTAGACACAGCTGACTGTGAACAACCAACATCTTTTGCAACATTGCGTGATGATTTACTCTCTTTTAAGAGTTTGATAATCCTCTCCTTTGTTTCAATTGACATCTCTCGTGTTGGAGCCATGATTCATGTCAGTCCACTTGGTGCAACAACTCTCCAAGGTTTGATCACTCCTTTTTAGATGCAGACTAACGAGCAGATCTGATATGATGCAGGTGTTAGTTTTGGGGATGAAAATTTACAGGGTGATTCCATAATTTTTTCCTCAGAATTGAGTGATTCCATATTTTTTTCCTCTGCTTGGTCTAAAAAAGTAACCGTTACTGACTGCCACAATCTTTTTTTCTTGATTTCTTATAGTGTTTCTTAAAGCCAGAAAGTTGCCATTTGAAATGACTTTAGTTTTGTGTCATGTCTGTGATCTGCTTTTTTTCTACAAAATTAAACAACTGAATGAACATCCTCCGAGGCCGGTGATTCCATAATTTTTGCCAGGGGTTGTAATGACTTTTACTAGATGACAAATTTTTCATAGTAGTACTTGCCTAGTCATTTATTTATTTATTTAGCTGACGTGTAAGTAAGATGCAGATAGAGAGAGAGTGGAATTCAGTACTGCTGCACACTTACACTACAACAACACTGACACTGTTGAACAGGCCTCATTTTCTGCAAAGTATTTCCACAGATATCATATGCATATCAGCAACCTTGAGTGCAGAAGCTACCATTTTGTCTAGAACTAGTTTAGTGCTACCTGGAGCAGAGTCAGTGGTTACAATGGTCTACTGGTCACAGTTAATGAATCCTAGTGTTCCCATCTTGCACTTAATTTTGATTAAACACACACCAGAACACCCAAGAACAGGTGGTAGTTATACTTTCAGACCTTTGTTGCCACAATAACTTTGAAAAGTTACTTTATTAGTTATTTTATACAGTTGCATTTTACAGATAGTTCATTGGCAGCTGTGGACAACTTGTTGGCAGCTCCTGAATGTAACTAATAAAGTAACTATTAATCTAACTTGGTTATTTTTAAGATTCAGTACTTAGAAAAGTAACTATTATTTACTTTACTGATAACTCAATATTAAGAGTAACCAAGTTAGATTACTAGTTACCTTATTAGTTGCATTACTTTCAGTTTTATGCAAGAGTTTGGGCACCCTGATAATTTTCATGATTTTCCTTTATAAATCATTGGTTGTCTGGATCAGAAATTTCAATTAAATATATCATATAGCAGATGAACACACTGATATTTGAGAAGTGAAATGAAGTTTCTAGTATTTACAGAAAGTGTGCAATAATTATTTAAACAAAATTAGGCAGGTGCATAAATTTGGGCACCCTTGTCATTTCATTAATTTGAATCTATTTAGCACTAATTATTGGAACACAAAATTGGTTTGGTAAGATCATTGACTCTTGACCTCCTTACACAGGTGAATCCAATAATGAGAAAGGGTATTTAAGGTGGCCATTTGCAAATGTTTCCCCTCGTTGCATCTCTTCTAATGAGTGGCAACATGGGAGCCTCTAAACAACTCTCAAATGACCTGAAAACAAAGACTGTTCAACATCATGGTTTAGGGGAAGGATACAAAAAGCTATCTCAGAGATTTTAGCTGTCAGTATCCACTGTGAGGAACATAGTGAGGAAATGGAAGACTGCAGGCACAGTACTAGTTAAGGCCCGAAGTGGCAGACCAAGAAAAATCTCAGATAAGCTGAAGCGAAGGATGGTGAGAACAGTCATAGTCAACCCACAGACCTGCTCCAAAGACCTACAACATGATCTTGCTGCCGATAGTGTCTCTGTGCATCGTTCACCTATACAGCGCACTTTGCATCTGTGGTGTGATTTTAAGCAGGCTGTCCATGTTCAGAAACCAACAAACCTGAGATGTTTTGTGAAGAAGAATGGTCCAAAATACCTTCAACCACAATCCAGACTCTCATTGGAAGCTATAGGAAGTGTTTAGAGGCTGTTATTTCTGCAAAAGGAGGATCTACTAAATACTGATGTATTTTTTTCTGTTGGGGTGTCCAAATTTATGCACCTGTCTAATTTTGTTTAAAGAATTATTGCACATTTTCTGTAAATCCTATAAAGTTCATTTCACTTCTCAAATATCACTGTTTGTCTGCTATATGATATATTTAACTGAAATTGATGATCCAAACAATCAATGATTGATAAAGGAAATTCATGGAAATCATCAGGGGTGTCCAAAATTTTACATACAACTGTATTAGTTACAAGTTGTCGGCAGCTCATAATAAAGTAACTGCATAAAGCTGTTAATGAGGTAACTGTATAAAGTAACTAAAAAAGTAGCTGTGTCAACACTGTTTCAGACACATTTTACACTCATGATACAGAACAATTAATGACCGACACAGCTTTAGCAAGATCACCACAAGAACCAGCATAAAGCATTCACAAAGAATAAATCAAAAATATTTACAGTTCTTCCAAGAGCTCTTGTGCTCCTGTGCTCATGTCGGAGTGAACTTCTTGCCTGACTGCTGCTACCAGAACAAAGTGGCTCTGGAGTTCTGAAATCATTCTAAAACCAAATTAAGAAAGAAGAAAAGAAAAAAGAAAGTGGGCTCCAAGACCAAACCCTCAGACACTCCACAATTAGCTTGTTCTAATAACAACGTGGTCATCAACACTACCACCAATAACAAGTGCCAGTTACAGAAAGCAAATACTACTAGCAGATCCTACATACCCGTTACAAAATGTGTGCTTAACAGTTTTGCATAGTGCTCTGGCAGGTTTCTTTGAAGGTAAACATCAATTTTTCCTTCAACTCGTTTATCTCCAGACAGACCTGTGAAAAAGAAGAGCATATCTTGAGGTACACATGAAAAAGTAAGTCTTAGAATAGCACATCTATATTCTGTTTTATATGACACCAATGGATGACTGGTGGATTGTATGTCATGTGACAGTCATTATTTGTTCCACTATGTGACTGATCTCATGTATCATGTATTCTGCTCCTGTTTACTGTATATTTTTAATCACACAACACACATTTTGCTCTATTTAACAACTATTAGCTTTTTGTGAAAATGCTTCCATGATACAAGGAAGCTAACCTGAGACAGGAGGATCTTATCTGAGACATCTTTCATGGCCAAAGAAATATTGCCAGATGAAGAACTAAACAACTTCCTATCATAATTTTTTTTGCTTGATTGAGGAAAACTGATGTGTTCCACACTTCCACACATACTGCTGAGCCTTAGCGAGCGCCACTTTGGTCTTCAGCAGCTCTTCGTAATCTTAGCGGTGCGAGTCGACTCCTGTGCCGACACACAGCCCCGTGTCCTCCTGCTGTTACAAGAAGAAACACCTAATTTTAAATAAAAATATCAAATGAAGCAGATCTACTTAGGTGTCAAGTGAAGTTTGGGAGCAGCAGAATGGCCTTGGGCTCTGGATGACAACCACCCAAGCAGACAACCAGTCTATGCCCACATCTCTAAAATAACCATCTATCTTCCAAAGCCAGGTATAAAACAATTAATGAATGTTTTCCATGCGTGCAATAGAAGGAATATTTTAATTCACTAATAGCTGGAAAGTACCATTCAACTCTGCTTCGCCTAACTGTTCCATCTTCAACTCATGCAAATATTCTTACCACTGCACTCAGAAACATTCATTATTTGTATATTATATGACACCAAAATAAATCCTTGTCATTTGGTTGGTGCATTGTATGTCATGTGACAGTTATTATTTGTCCCACTGTATGAGTGACGTCAGTACTGAGAACTTCTGTCCGATATAAGTCACTCTACTGCATGCCTTCAATATATATATTTTTTTTTAAGCAAAAATGCTTCCATGATATGGGGAAGCTAAATCCAGCAGGCACAGTGTTCATGGGGACATGTTTAGCGGACGTTGAGGTGCTACCAGAAGAAGAATTGTGCAGGTTCTTTGGCTGGATCAAAGAAAGCAGATGTGTGCTCCACACAGCATACTAAGGGTACTATCTCACTGGGCTTCGACTGTTGGAGAGCAGTTGGAAAGGCAAATTTGTGACCAAACACTCCAAAGAGCCAGAATTTTGCAGTTGGGATGTCACTGAAGTGGCCACTCGCAGCTGAAATCATCAGACATTAATGCACAGTGTTTAGCTGTTATTATCCTGCTATTATCCAGGTGAATACTGTAATAATTCCCCCAACTGTACCCAGTAAGGACAAAATAAAAATAATAAACAAAATAAGTCAATAAAAATAATAATAAAGCCTTGCATTGTCCGCCCCCCCGGGGAGCTGAAACTAATGGTGCGTTTACACATAGGCAAGAAGCGTTACGAATGTCATATTTGCATAATTCTTGGCACATTCCTGACATTGTTAACGTGACTTAACGCATCTGAATAGGTTTCTTAATAGTGCGTTATTCGTGATTTTCGTGGAGCATGTTTTTGGCTGTCAAAAAATCTTCCACAAATGTCACGCACCACCCTCATTTCACCTCATGTCGTGGAGGTCGCAACTGAGCGTGTTGATCCATCTTGATGAGTGGTGATCCTTAATAGAGCATGACAGCGTTCTTCTCTGAAGTGCGCACAATTAAACCCTGCTGCACTGCATTCAGTTTCATTGCTGCAGTAATGCTGAAGGAGTACAGTGATGCCAAGTCGGCTAAAAGTTTTGTTCCAATGCTCCTCAGCGCGCTCCTGCAGGTGTTCCACCTGCTGCATGTGCCTGATGTTTGGGACGAGAACCGCATGGAGTCACACATCTGGCTCTCTGTCTCCTCCTCTCTGCGCCACTCCATGGCACGGAGCCCAACTAAACATGCAGTCACAAAGTTCTTCTGTGGAGCAAACTGGAGCGATCTGAATTGTTCAGCAGCTGATGGATGAATATGGATGTGTGTCTGGAGACAATTCACCTCATTCACGCTATCACGCGTAACAGCACGCAACAGTGCAGAAACTTATTCTTGATGGTGCATCCTGATAATTCTCCAGCAACACGTGCCATTAATCGTA
This sequence comes from Thalassophryne amazonica, assembly GCF_902500255.1. Taxonomy (NCBI): domain Eukaryota; kingdom Metazoa; phylum Chordata; class Actinopteri; order Batrachoidiformes; family Batrachoididae; genus Thalassophryne; species Thalassophryne amazonica. The sequence goes on from NC_047103.1 coordinate 64,657,974, forward strand.
ACGCGTGGTAACAGGTTGCAACAGTTCCTGAGGACACCTGACGCCTCTGCCCCGAATAATCACATTCGTGATCACCAGCCAAGAATATATACGTCGTGGCATTTGTGACTTGTCGTCGTTATGTGTAAACGCACCTTAAAGTGTGGATAGTGCACTTGCAGAACGACGTCCCTGCTGGATCTACTGTCCTCTCCTCCATGTCCAGTATACAATCCCCACTTACAGGATCCTTTTGTCCTCTGCTCCAAGATCTGCACACAGCACTCCTGGACCAGCCTCTTCTCTGTGACACAACAATGTCCAGCAGTGCTTTGGGGCCGTGCGTCCTTTGATTTGATTTATTTGGCAATAACATTGTAACTCCCTTTCGCTGTTCCCTTGCTTTGTTTCACTCTGGGTCTCCAGCACAGATCCGCGGTGGATCTGCATGTTGATTTGGCACAGACTGCGCGTCCTCCTCCTCTGTCCTCCTGCATTTTGGCTCTGATGGACAGATGATGTCACATTTTCACTAGCATGCCACTTAGCAGAAAAATTTTTCCAGTTTTAATGTAAGCACGATATCATATTTCCCCACCAATCATGTCGCCCTCACAGCGAGTACATCAAACAAGTCCGGCGCACATCCTCAGGGACAGAGAGACAGAGAGTGCACTCCAGAAAAAAAGATTAAAAACAATACAGCGCTGTGCACCCCGCTCCTGGAGACCTGTGCTCCTCAATAAAAAGAAAAAAAGAAAAAACATTAATGCATGAGTCTAGAAAGCTCGAACAGGAGTCCTGATGTCTGCTGCAACTGTGGACAGGCCGGCAGCAGCTCAGCCTCTTCCAGCTCGTGTGTGTGCCCCACCCCTCCCACAGTTCTCTCACATTAGGAGTTCCAACAAGTATATTCAGAAGGTCCCACGACACCAGTGACAGCTGTGGGAGCATACAGGGAGGACCCATGTCGCCTCGCCAACTTTGAACAACTGAAAATCCAGGTACAACAGTTGTGACAGTTTGCGACTGAAGAGCGCCACCAAGCAAACATTGTGTGAAATCAAGTGATTTCCCTCACCACTGTCATGTGCAAGCTCTCACAGCCCAGTGAGATAGTAGCCTAAGCTCCTCAGCAGTGTGTTGGCGAGCTGCCTGACAGCTGGAGTACACTCCTGGGCCCCGCTGCCCTCCAATTCCTGCTCCAAGAAGGAACATTTGTCTAATTTTAAGTAAAATAATCAAATGATGCGGCTCTATTGAGGTGTCATATAAAACAAATACTAAGTGTTTTGCATTTGTGTAATGGAAATAATATTTTCATTCAGTGAAAGATGAATGAAAATGTGCCCTGCTGAATGGTGCTTTCCATTTTTCAACTCATGCAAATATTCTTACCATTGTTTTTATAAAAAAAAATCATTGTATAATGTTAGTGATTTCCAACCCTGGTCCTCGGGACCCTGAGTAATCAGCAATTTCCATTTGTCCCTAATCTACTCAGACCACATCAGAAAGTAATAAATAACATCAGATCACATTAGCTCAATCGAGTGTATTCCCTTGCACCCAATTTGGGAAATCGTTTGAGTTATTGTTGTATTTTCTTTAGTTTTTTGATTTGTTAAGAAGAGTTTTTTATGTTGGTATTTTGTTCATGTGTGTGCTGAATAAACTTATTCATATTCATATTGTTCAGCCAGTCAACAGTTAGCTGAACAAGGGAAAACACCTGATTTGATCATTATTTGCAATTAGAACAAGTAGAAATGGAAAATGTGCAGTACCTGGGTTCCCAAGGACCAGGTTTGGGAACGACTGTGCTATATGAATGATACAATTTAATTGAATGTGTATTAAATGTATACACAGTGTGGCCATAGAGGTGCTCACCAAGCTTGTCAGCTGTTCTTTGAATTTTATCTTGGGCACACTGCATATCTCCTCCGTCTGGCAGGAGTACCTCAATTTCACCCACATAGTAGCCAAAGTCAGCATGATCAAGATCGATCTGTACACCGTCTTCATCCAAAGTGAATGTCCGACGTACTGTTGTGAACTCTGCAAAGCATTCAAGGTTAACTTCACTCAGCCAAGAATCCTTGTCCTGTAAACTTCCATCACTGGCTACATTACAGCAAGCCTCGGCCTTTATGGGTGTTCTTTCTTCTTCTGCCAATTCTGCTAGCGGCTGACTTGAAGTATCCCTACAGATGCCTTTTATGACCTCGCCCACTCTCAGCTGTATTTCAGGCAGGTTGGTTATCTCTTTGTAATGTGTGCACAGGGATGATCGTGTAGGTTGTTCTCCACTTCTGCCTTCCCTCTTGCTGGCAGTTGTGATTGGATATTTGAGCTCCCAACATCCGCGACGTTTCCGCAGCCACATGTTTCTCAAAGTAAGGTCAAAGTCGGGGGTATCAAAATACTGGTCATGAAATTGCCACTGACCAATACATACCGCTGAAGAAAATAAATAAATAAGTAAAAACAAATAAAATTATTTCTTAAAATGACAAGATAACAGAGACAAATATGACATAAAACAGCAACATTTGTGATGTAGTTAATTCCATTCACAGCTATATAAGCAGATTTGTTTTTATATATTCTAAACAGAAGACAGGTGGTTGTAATCCCAACAGGTAGAGTACATAGCATAGAAGACTGACTGAGTACATACCCCCAAGAGCCTCCAGTGTTTTTACAGTGTCAGCATTGCACAAAAATTTTCTTTCCACTTCAATACTCATCTGAAATAATATGCAACAAAAATACATTGATCAGCACTGGCAATACTGCAAGACTGTACAGGAGTGTTAACCTTCCTGTGGTTACGTTTAACATTTTCATGGATGATAAACCTTAAGAAAGATTGTGTAGGACGTAATGGATGTACACACTCTACAGAAAGTGTCTGTCTAACGTCTTTACAGGGGCTTCATTCCAGGGGCCTAAAAATTTTGAGGACCACCACAGGGTGCAGTCATAGAGGAATCAAAACCCCCTTGCTGCTTGACAGCAGCTCGGGCAAACCTTTACTTTACCCACAACCTACGCGTATTTGCAGAAAGCCACAGCAAAAAGTCTCATTTCCTCATTGTTTTGGGGCAGGAAAAGCATTTTTTAATGCTTTTCCTGCCCCAAAACAATGCCTTCCCCTTTATCATTGGTGGAACCGCACAACCTAAGGCAATCACGATCACCAGCCCATGTGGGGTGGTCTCTGAGGACTTCCTGGACAAAACACCATGAAAGGCAGACAAAACTAGTACTAACACTGCCTCCAGATGGACAGAATCAGGAATGACAAAGTGTGAAGTCGGTCAGTGTCCAAAATTACAACAACAACAACAACACAAGTCAGAGAGGTCTTCCTTTGGACAGGAATTGTTTTTCTGAGTGGCACAAATATAATTTGTGTGTCATCTTATTGCTTGTACATAGTTGTACAAAAAATGCTGAAGCATTCCCTGCATTTTAATGTAAATAGTTCTATATACCTTTTTTGCTACATTTGTTCATGTTTTTGAAATTTACAATTTATATTTGCATTATAAGTTATAAAAATAGTGTTTGTTTGCACTATTTTGCACCATAGAGTGCTGAGTTTTAATTTTGAGTTTTGAGATCTGCACAATAAATGGTCCCAAAATTACACTATATCCAGGGGTGTACATAACTGGTACTCATCATGCTTGTGTGTGCTAAAAATCATTGATGCACACAGAGGGAAACACTGTCATTGCTTTCCTCCTATGAAGTGCTACCCTTGTGTTTTCTGTTGCGCATCATTTATTTTTAGCACGTACAAGCACCATGAGTACCAGTTATGTGCATACCTGATTATACCTGTTTTGTTGTTGTTTTATTTTTATCAATTTAGCTTTGCTAAGGGACTATGTAACCAGAAAAACTTCCATTATAATTTTTACACTTAAGTTTATATCATGATATATATATACCATTACCATGAAGGGATTAAATTTATATGGCGATATGAATTTTACGTCATATCACCCAGCCCTATAATGAATATGGCAAACTGTCTCTAACAAGCTGTCTCGGATATGTATATTTCCTGTAATTGGTAATTGTTTATCTCTGCTATACACCTCTAATTCCAATGAAGTTGGGACATAGTGTAAAATGTAAATAAAAACAGAATACAATGATTTGCAAATCCTCTTCAACCTATATTCAATTGAAGACACCACAAAGACAAGATATTTAATGTTCAAACTGATAAACTTTATTGTTTTTGTGCAAATATTTGCTCATTTTAAAATGGATTCCTGCAACATGTTTAAAAAAAGCTGGGACAGTGGTATGTTTACCACTGTGTTACATCACCTTTCCTTCTAATAACACTCAATAAGCGTTTGGGAACTGAGGAAACTAATTGTTGAAGGTTTGTAGATGGAATTCTTTCCCATTCTTACTTGATGTACGACTTCAGCTGTTCAACAGTCCAGGGTCTCTGTTGTCGTATTTTGTGCTTCATAATGCACCACACATTTTCAATGGGCAACAGGTCTGGACTGCAGGCAGGCCAGTCTAGTACCCGCACTCTTTTACTATGAAGCCACGCTGTTGTAACATGTGCAGAATGTGGCTTGGCATTGTCTTGCTGAAACAAGCAGGGACGTCCCTGAAAAAGACGTCGCTTGGACGGCAGCATGTGTTGCTCCAAAACCTGGATGTACCTTTCAGCATTGATGGTGCCATCACAGATGTGTAAGTTGCCCATGCCATGGGCACTAACACACCCCCATACCATCACAGATGCTGGCTTTTGAACTTCGTGCTGGTAACAATCTGAATGGTCTTTTTCCTCTTTTGTCTGGAGGACACAACGTCCATGATTTCCAAAAACAATTTGAAATGTGGACTCATCAGACCACAACACACTTTTCCACTTTGCGTCTGTCCATTTCAAATGAGCTCGGGCACAGAGAAGGCAGCGGCGTTTCTGGATATTGTTGATGTATGGCTTTCGCGTTTTAACTTGTACTTGTAGATGTAGCGACGAACTGTGTTAACTGACAATGGTTTTCTGAAGTGTTCCTGAGCCCACGGGGTAAGATCCTTTACATAATGATTTCAGTTTTTAACGCAATGCCGCCTGACGGATCGAAGGTCCCATGCCTTCAATGTTGGTTTTCGGCCTTGCCGCTTACGTGTAGAAAGTTCTCCAGATTCTCTGAATTTTCTGATTAAATTATGAACTGTAGATGATGGAATCCCTAAATTCCTTGCAACTGAACATTGAGAAACATTGTGCTTAAACTGTTGGACTATTTTTTCATGCAGTTGTTCACAAAGTGGTGATCCTCGCCCCATCTTTGCTTGTGAATGGCTGAGACTTTTGGGGATGCTCATTTTATACCCAATCATGAGTGTCCTCAGTTCCCAAACACTTATTGTTGTTAGAAGGAAAGGTGATGTAACACAGTGGTAAACATACCACTGTCCCAGCTTTTTTGAAATGTGTTGCAGTCATCCATTTCAAAATGAGCAAATATTTGCACAAAAACAATAAAGTTTATCAGTTTGAACATTAAATATCTTGTCTTTGTGGTGTATACAGTTGAATATACGGTGTGGAAAATAAGTATTTGAACACCCTGCAATTTTGCAAGTTCTCCCACTTAGAAATCATGGAGGGGTCTGAAATTTTCATCTTAGGTGCACGTCCACTGTGAGAGACGTGATCTAAAAAAAATCCGGAAATCACAATGTATGATTTTTTTAATCATTTATTTGTATGTTACTGCTGCAAATAAGTATTTGAACACCTGTGAAAATCAATGTTAATATTTGGTACAGTAGCCTTTGTCTGCAATTACAGAGGTCAAACGTTTCCTGTAGTTTTTCACCAGGTTTGCACACACTGCAGCAGAGATTTTAGTCCACTCCTCCATACAGATCTTCTCTAGATCTTTCAGGTTTGGAGTTTCAGCTCCCCCCAAAGATTTTCTATTGAGTTCAGGTCTGGAGACTGGCCAGGCCACTCCAGGACCTTGAAATGCTTCTTACGGAGACCCCTCCTTAGTTGCCCTGGCTGTGTGTTTGGGGTCATTGTCATGCTGGAAGACCCAGCCAAGGCCCATCTTCAATGCTCTTAGTGAGGGAAGGAGGTTGTTTGCCAAAATCTCGCAATACATGACCCCATCCATCCTCCCTTCAATACGGTGTAGTCGTCCTGTCCCCTTTGCAGCAGAGCACCCGCAGAGTATGATGTTTCCACCCCCATGCTTCATGGTTGGGATGGTTTTATTGGGGTTGTTCTCATCCTCTAAACATGGTAAGTGGAGTTGATTCCAAAAAGCTCTATTTTGGTCTCATCTGACCACATGACCTTCTCCCATGCCTCCTCTGGATCATCCAGATGGTCACTGGTGAACTTCAAACGGGCCTGGACATGTGCTGGCTTGAGTAGGGGGACCTAGCTGCCCTGCAGGATTTTAAACCAGGACAGCATCATGTGTTACTAATGTAATCTTTGTGACTGTGGTCCCAGCTCTCTTCAGGTCATTGACCAGGTCCTCCTGTGTAGTTCTGAGCTTTCTCAGAATCATCCTTACCCCACAAAGTAAGATCTTGCATGGAATCCCAGACCGAGGGAGATTGACGGTCATCTTGTGTTTCTTCCACTTTCTAATAAATAATCATAACATTTGTTGTCTTCTACCAAGCTGCTTGCCTGTTGTCCTGTAGTCCATCCCAGCCTTGTGCAGGTCTACAGTTTTGTCCCTGGTGTCCATAGACAGCTCTTTGATCTTGTCTATGGTGGACAGGTTGGAGTGTGATTGACTGAGTGTGTGAACAGGTGTTTTTTTATACAGGTAACAAATTCAAACAGGTGCAATTAATACAGGTAAAGAGTGCAGAATAAGAGAGCTTCTTAAAGAAAAATTAACAGGTCTGTGGGAGCCAGAATTCTTGCTGGTTGGTAGGGGGTCAAATACTTATTTGCAGCAGTAACATACAAATAAATTATTAAAAAAAAAAAATCATACATTGTGATTTCCAGATTTTTTTTTTTTGATTATGTCTCTCACAGTGGACATACACCTAAGATGAAAGTTTCAGACCCCTCCATTATTTCTAAGTGGGAGAACTTGCAAAACCGCAGGGTGTTCAAATATTTATTTTCCTCACTGTATATCCGACTGCAACAATTCTGCATTTACTTCATCTGATGCTGTTGGGTTTGCCATGTAAGTTTATAGCGTGACCGACAGCTTTTGTTTTACCCTTCACACTGGTTGCTATGGCACGCAGTGCACTGTGGGAAGCAAGTCCCACCCTCCTATCATGTCCCAACCGTGGAAACCCGACATATATTAGCTTGCTTAAAACGTGCATAACATGACCCCTTTAAAGGCCTAGCGCCTTCAAAACGTTCAGCACAGTACATTATAGTTTTGTAAAAGCATGGTGTGTCATTATAATCCGTCGTTTAAAACGCTGAGGGTTCTATCGGCTTCTCTCATTTTTTTTTTCTGGGATAACATTTTTAAAAGCTCACAAACAGCCGCTTTCGCTTTCTTTTTCTTTTTCTCTCTCTCTTTCGCTCTCTCTCTCTTACACACACACACCTTTTAAAATCGCTGAGTTAATTGGCATCAACGATGAGAGGGGCGAATCAATCGGAGCAGCTCCAACACGTCAGCAAAGCAGTTAATTTTGCACAGGCGCAATTAGAGGCAGCTATCAGCGCCTCCACTTCCTGTCCCAGTGAGGCACTGCCATGCAGATGGTGCAGTTCCATTCCTCTTTGCTTCATAAATATTTATTCCACATGCTCGGCTGTCGAGGTGCGCCACACCTAGAATCTGACTTAATAGAGAAACCACACAGATCAGGCCGGGCAACAATTTGTATTCGGTTGCTGAGCCTTAATTAAGCTGTAACGCTGTGACAGCCCAACTCGGCAGGAGGAGGAGGGTTCACCTTTACTGTGTAAATAAGGACACATTCCATTTCCGTGTGGATTATGCGGCCTTGATAATTAAAAAATAAAGACATGTATTATACATTTTTTTCTTGTCTGCAGTGCTCAATCGGTGAGCAAACAAATAATAATTAATAATATTAGTTATATAAGAGGGTTTGATGTCCCTCCTGAATGTAAGCAATCAGCCGCGGGGGGAGCTGTGGTCTGTTTACTAGAGGGGAGAGGGGAAGGAGAGAGGGATAGGACGAATGAAGGGAGGGGAGAACAGGAGTCACACACGGAGAGAGGGAGGGCAGGCAAAAACTTTTCACTTTTGAGGAGCCACGGAGGAAGCGTGTGTGTGTGTGTGTTGTGTGTGCGTGTGTGAGCGAGCGAGCGCTGGAGCGGCGACTATGCAGGTAAAAAACACGCCTTAGCTAATTGCGCCCAACTTAATTAAACGTCTTCGGCGATCGGTTAATTACGGCGATTGGAGCGAATCGGAGTGGCCTCGCGGACAGACGATCCGCTCAGAACGACGGATCGCACCTCGGAACCCACGATTAAATCCAAAACTTTTTTTTTCTCCTTCACTCTCTCCCCCCTTGCCCCTTCGTCTCTCCTTCGCATGTTCCCCGATCGCCCCCCTCCCCTCCCCTCCCCTCCCCACTCCCTCTCCAGCCGTCGATCGGAACGCGGTGCACTCCGCTTTCAAAGCGTTTTTAATCTTTTCGCCAATTACGGCGTGAACCTCTTCAATGATAAATGGCCATGTGTTGCACCGTAAGTATTTTTTAAAGCAGTGGACTCGAGCGCAAGAACGGCGTCAGAGGGGTGAGGGAGTGAGGGGAGGGGAGGGGTGCGAGTGTTTTCTCCACATCTGTAAACGGAGCCCACACGTTCGTTAATTAAATGGCTTTGGTTCGGTTAGGCCTCAATTTGCGCTGTTGAGCGGCAGGCGGCGGGCGGCGCAGTGCTACATGCCCTATCGGAAGACCACAATCAGCGGGGTAAGGATATAACTCGAGGCCGAGGTTTTTTTTTTCTCCTCCCCTTCTGCTTTGCTCTGAAGCCCGGTGGCTTTATGTTTTGTTGTGGGTGAAGACAATTGGTGCTTTCGACGCTGCACCTCCTCACCTGGAGCAGCAGGAGTTTATAGGTAAGCGGAGTTACTTTGAGGAGCCGTTAATTATCTCAGAGCTTGCTAACAGGCAAGCTAGCTAGTGACAAGGCTGTTAACAGCTTTTATTTACGCCCGTCCAGCCTTTAATGAAGGCTAATAACACGCTTCCGCCTGTTTTGTTTGTTTTTCACTTTGAGAGAAATGTATCGGGTCGTTGCACGATGTTTTTTTTTTTTTTTAAAAGTAAACTAAGTCCAGGAACACCTCCGTAATGCGACGATACCTAGCCTGCTAGCTAATTGATTCGTCGCTGTTCGGCATAGCTAATTAGAGTGCTCATTAATTAGACGCCTATAAGCACAGAAACGTTAGTTTAGTTATATGTTGGCATTTAATTATGAATCTAGAGAAGAACTGTTTTTCAACCTGACAGTCCTGTGCGGATATAGACTTGTCGAAATGTTAACTGGTCATAAAGGTGCTAGCTGGCTAATTGGCTTGACAAGGAAGTGAAGAATGTAGCAGTGTTGGTATTTCTCTTCTTCATATCATTGTAGCAACTTTGAGGGGAAAAATCTTTTAATATTACTGGTTAAAGACCAAAGAATGATGTTTTTGTTCAACAACAGTTTAGTTGATACTCAAAACTGGAAGATTGACAAAGTGGCTAATAGCGTGTTCTTTCTCTTTTTACGCTTGTTTTCATGTGTATATAGCAAATCAGTTTATCGAGGTTGTGTTGAAACTCGGGGTACAGTGGCATAAGGGGGAAAAACAGCTTTCAAAAGTATAATTTGTTACGCATTCCAAACATTTGGCAATATTGACAATAACGCTTATGCACATTAAATTTCGATTGTATTTGTGGTTGGAAAATTGTACATTTTTCTTGTGCTGGTAACGTGTAGGACCACACAATCAATCACTGTTCTTTGTGTTCTGTCTTTCTGGTGTGCACTGCCAGGTAGGCAAAACCTCTCTGGTAGCAAAGCATGGAAACATAAGTCTATTTTGTCAGTTATTGGTATCATTTAGCAGCTTGGTAGTGGTATTTTTTTTTTTCATCGACGTAACTATACACACGGCCGCCGTGTCCATAACTCTCTTTTGGCTATTTGCACGGCAAGATTCTGGTGGTAAAACTTGCAACTACTTGTATAAACAAACATACTGCATTAAATGAGAGTTATGGACATGGCCGCCGTTCGAATAGGGTCGGCCTTTTGCCACCAGAGTCTTGCTGTGCGAATACTGAAATGAGAGTTATGGACACGGCCGAATAAAAAAAAAAAAAAAGTCATCAAAATCGAAAAATATTAAAGGAGTTAAGACATCTTGAATGCAGTATGTTTGTTTATACAAGTAGTTCCACGTTTTGCCACCAGAGTCTTGCCGTGCGAATAGCCAAATGACAGTTATGGACACGGCCGTCGTGCGAATAGCCACGGCCTTTTTTCATACCTGCTGATCCATTTTAATCTCTGAAACACTATGGTTGACAAAGATATGGGGGGGGGGCAACCTCAGTGCAGTCGTCTTGATCACTTTTACAACTTAAAAATATATCGCAACGTTAATACCCTCGGCCGTATGAGAATTGTTTTCTTATCATTTCCAGTTGTTGAATTGGTATCTCAGTGCAAAGTGTGACGTGTGTGTAAATGGTAAATGGACTGCATTTATATAGCGCTTTTCCATCTATATCAGACGCTCAAAGCGCTTTACAATTATGCCTCACATTCACCCCGATGTCAGGGTGCTGCCATACAAGGCGCTCACTACACACCAGGAGCAATAGGGGATTAAAGGCCTTGCCCAAGGGCCCTTAGTGATTTTTCCAGTCAGGCGGGGATATGAACCAGCGGGGATCTTCTGGACTCAAGCCCAACACCTTAACTACTAGACCATCACCTCCCAATCGTGTGTGTGTGTGTGTGTGTGTGTGTGTGCGTGTGTGTGTGTGCTTTGGATGTGTATATATATATATATATATATATATATATATATATATATATATATACACACGGTTGTAACTAGGATAAAATTTTAGCGTAGTAATGTCGATGGAGCGAAGTGACCGGGGGGGGGGGGGGGGGGGGGATGTTGCAGAAGGAGGGAAGGTTTTGAAAATTCAAGCTAAAAATTGCCCATTCTAGGGGTACCCAAAGGGGAAAAACCAGGTGCGACAGCCCACATCCCTTCATCATGTCCAGAAGGCTGGAGAAGTTTGTTGAGTGGGCAATCTCATTCTGGGTTAGCCAGTACATGGCCCTCAGTGAGGCAGAGTCCGTGGATATTTTTAAGTCAAGACTTAAAACCTATTTTTATTCTCTTATGAATAGTTTTTATGTTTTATTCTTTTACTTCTGTGTTTAATTAGGTATTTGAATTTTTTCATTTATTTATTTTAATTTTTTATGTTGAACTGTTCTGTGTGAGGCACCTTGAGACGGCTTTTGTTGTAATTTGGCGCTTTATAAGCTGATTAAATTGAAATTGAACAACATTTTGAGTCTTAAAGTAAATAAATATGAAATTGGTTACTGGATCCTTAAACTTGGGACATAAACTCTACATGGTGGATCCTTAATCTCTGGACATAAACAGAAATAAAATCTGTTAGTTTTTGTCAAAAGCATTTCCTTTCAGACATTATTATTGGCATCAATGTATTTCCATACCTCTGAGCTGAGCTCTTGCAGAAGTGCTGCAGGTCAGGTCTATAAAGAATGCCGGACATCTCATTTTGGGAGGAAAAACCATTTTCGTCGATTGTAGTTTTATTGTCTGTATTGCAACATTTGTAAGAGGTGTCATTTTATTTAAAGCGGCGATTCGTTTTGAAGTTATTAATTCCGAGCGGACTCTGTCTCAGAGAGACAGAGTGAGAGCCGCGCAGCGTTTGAAGCTCATTTCTTGACTGCAACAAGACAAGAGACAAGAGTCCCAGTTAGTGACTTTAATCCACACAAAAATGACTCATGATATTTTAATGGCTTTCAGATGGCTTAAGAAGCGGACTTACTGCTTCTGAAGAACAGCGAATCAAAGAGCCACGAGCCATTGAACCGAAGCATTGCTTCAATTCACGCTTCAAACTGGCGTCGCGCTGCAGAAACGGTTGATTACAGACGCTGTATTGAAAATTGTATATAAGCGTAACGGTCCAAAATTATACAATAACGGGCCGAAACGCAAGTTTGCGCTAGCTAGAACCCTATGTACGAGGGCTGTCAATAAAGTAACAGTCCTTTTTTATTTTTTTCAAAAACTATATGGATTTCATTTATATGTTTTTACGTCAGACATGCTTGAACCCTCGTGCGCATGCGTGAGTTTTTCCACGCCTGTCGGTGACGTCATTCGCCTGTGATCACTCCTTGTGGGAGGAGTCATCCAGCCCCTCATCGGAATTCCTTTGTCTGAGAAGTTGCTGAGAGACTGGCGCGTTGTTTGATCAAAATTTTTTCTAAACCTGTGAGACACATCGAAGTGGACACGGTTCGAAAAATTAAGCTGGTTTTCAGTGAAAATTTTAACGGCTGATGAGAGATTTTGAGGTGATTCTGTCGCTTTAAGGACTTTTCACGGTGCGAGACGTCGCGCAGCGCTCTCAGGCGGCTTCATCAGCCTGTTCAAGCTGAAAACCTCCACATTTCAGGCTCTGTTGATCCAGGACGTCGTGAGAGAACAGAGAAGTTTCAGAAGAAGTCGGTTTCAGCAATTTATCCGGATATTCCACTGTTAAAGGAGATTTTTTTAATGAAAGACGTGCGGACGGATCCGCGCGTCGGGACGCAGCCGACGCGGTGCGGCGGCACAGGAAAAACACCTCCGTGTTGATAACCATTTGTAAAATCCAGGCGGCTTTTGATGGCTTTCAGTGGAGTGAGTATATGAGAAATTGTTTAACAGGCAGGACATGTTCCAACTTGTCCTTAAGGCTTTCAACAGAGGTGTTTTTCCTGTGGCGGAGCGTCGCGGCGGCTGCGTCCCGACGCGCGGACCCGTCCGCACGTCTTTCATTAAAAAAATCTCCTTTAACAGTGGTTTATCCGGATAAAATGCTGAAACCGACTTCTTCTGAAACTTCTCTGTTCTCTCACGACGTCCTGGATCAATAGAGCCTGAAATGTGGAGGTTTTCAGCTTGAACAGGCTGACGACGGCGCCTGAGAGCGCTGCAAGACGTCTCACACCGTGAAAAGTCCTTAAAGCGACAGTCTCACCTCAAAATCTCTCATCAGCCGTTAAAATTTTCACTGAAAACCAGCTTAATTTTTCGAACCGTGTCCACTTCGATGTGTCTCACAGGTTTAGAAAAAATTTTGATCAAACAACGCGCCAGTCTCTCAGCAACTTCTCAGACAAAGGAATTCCGACGAGGGGCTGGACGACTCCTCCCACAAGGAGTGCTCACAGGCGAATGACGTCACCGACAGGCGTGGAAAAACTCACGCATGCGCACGACGGTTCAAGCATGTCTGACGTAAAAACATATGAATGAAATCCATATAGTTTCTGAAAAAAATAAAAAGGACCGTTACTTTATTGACAGCCCTCGTATATGTTTGTATGTATGTCTTGTCTGCAGTGCTCAATCGCTAAACAATCATTAATAATAGTTATGAGTTACATTATAATAAAATAGTTTTATATATATATATATATATATACATAATTATACATTTGTTATTCGGATCCTATTGTCTTATTTACATTTCATACATGTTCAGTCAAGCCCCTGTGTTTTGTCGTGATTATTTCACAAGGACCACAGTGGAAATAAGCCTTTATTGTTTGTGTTGTTGATACACTCAGTGTGTTTGTTGACGTTACAGATTAAACTCAATCAAACATAAACAATATTTTATTTACATTTTAACGGCATTTGCAGGAGGGCGTGCATGTGCATACATGAGCTTTTGACAACAGTGGAAGTTAGCGTTGAGTTAGTGGAAGTTAACAGAAGTTAACATGCATACTGATGTCTGCGAAATGTCTGTCACTCCAGAGGTGCTATTGGGTTACAAAAGTAGCATTTCAGTTTTGTAAGTGTTTATTTCTCGCTACCTTTCAGTAATATATGACAAAGAATATGTTGACATAAACACAAAATGCAGTTAGTGGTTAACTAGACCAGCCAGTGACGTCACCATGCCAGTTCCCTGTGAAATGTCTTGTAAATCACTCCAGACGTGTTATCAGGTTCAGGTATCATGTGTTAACAGTGTTTTAAGTTTTAGAAGTGTTTTATTTCTTGCTAGCTTTTACATAATATATGAGAAACATGTTGTATTTACACATAAACAAACCGGTTTTGGAGCTGCAGAGAGAGAACAGCCAGTGACATCATGGTGCTGCTCTAGTCTTATTGGCTGTCACCCCTGCACCTAAAAAAAAAAAAAAAAAAAAAAAAATTTGCATGATTGAGAGCATAAAATAGGAACAGAATGTGATTATTATTTTTTTTTTTTGACCTCTTAAAATAGGTCAAGGTTAGCCATCTTTGAACTTGTCCAAGGTCCGTCTCCCAAGAATGTTCCCTGTGAATTTGAAAACTCTGGCAGTAATAGGAGTCAGGACTGGACTTATATTGAGCACAGACAGATGGACAGACGAATGGATTGATGCAAAGCCTTTGCAATACCCAGTGGCCATATTTGATGGCCTCGGGTAACAATAAATGCTATCATGTTGTAAGTCAACATCTTAAAAGAATATACGTATAATGAGGCTTGGCCCTTTTATATCTGGTGAAGTACTTTTTAATGTACTAGTCCAGTCAAAAAAAAAAAAAAGTCTTTGTTTTGCCTTTTTAATTTCCCCAAAATGTCTGCTACCTGCTGGATAGCTAGTGGCTGTTGCATAATTTATGGAAAATTCTGAACAGCTGTAGTTGAACTTGCATGTAGTTTGTCTGCCACCTGCTGAAACCTGGGCACGTCGCATGCTTGTCAATATGCTCTGCCCGCACAGCTGGTCTTGCATCTCGGCGTCAACTAACAATTTAAACTAGCAACACAGGGAGAAATGTGATGCCCACTGTGTCTGAATGTGCGCCAGAATATTCAACAGAATGGAGAAGGTAAAAGCAGAAATAAAGAACGGATAGGCTGGGGAATAATACCAAAAATTTTGTAGGTGCTGCAAGGTACTGACTTCAAATTTGACACACTGGTTCCAAGCATTGGGAAATCTTGGAAACACTTGTCATTGTTCTATAGTCTATCAAAAAGAAGACGTCACGTGCTGTTCTCGTAAATGGGGTCACATGAAATCAACTGCTTCCAAACATTCCTTTGGATTTGTCCCTTTGTGTTGAAACATAATAAAACACATGAATGACCAGCTACTAGTGATGTGTTAGTCAGGGTATTTTGACACTCGGACCCACCCAACCTATCATGAGAACCAATATGCATTACCCGACCTGCAAAAATATGCTGCGAGTTATGACGCAGACCTGACCAGATAAAAGAAGAAAATTCACCTTGAATATGTATTCTTATTTAATCCACATTTTAAAAAAGATGGCCATGAACATATATGCTATTTATCTGGCATTGAAGTATTGGCTTACCACTGTCACCTGTGTGCTTGCTCAGGGGGGTTGGTAAGGTGAGACCTTGCTCGTGTGAAGCGCCTTGAGACAGCTTTATTGTGATTTGGTGCTGTATAAATAATATTAATTGAAATGAAGTGGCAGACTGTAAAATGATGTTTTCTCTTTAATGAGGAAGCGTGAGAGATTATTTAAGTGCGGTGGAGGGGGGGGGGGGTCCACAGTTTTAATCGGGTAAATGATTTAAACTCACGCGTTATTACGAAGTGACACGGAAACTGTGAAGTTTTGACACGACTTGTAACGTGGCGTCACATTTCACTGCGCGCCACAACAAATCTGTTTTCTGTCACGTGCACACAATTAAACTCGGCTCCAAATGTCATTCCGCAGTTCCTGCTGAAGCTCCTCAGGACGCTCCTGCAGGTGTTCCACCTGCTGTTGTAACCGATGAGCGGGAGAACTGAGCCAGAGGAACCAGAGGAGCGAGACTCACGTGCAGCCAGACGTCTCTGCACTTCCTCCAGTCCGGCGGAGGAAGAAGCGTGCGCACAGTTAAACCCTGCTGCACCGCATTCAGTTTGATTGCTGACACCAAGTCGGCTAAAAGTCTAATTTCAGTGCTCTTCAGCGCGCTCCTGCAAGTGTTCCACCTGCTGCAAGTGCCTGATGTTTGGGAAAATGCGCGAGACAAGACCCACATGAAGCCACACATCTGGCTCTGTTCGTCTCCTCCTCCTCCTCTCTGCGCCACTCCATGGCACAGAGTCCAACTATGCATGCAGTCACAAAGTTCTTCTGAAAAACTGGAGCAATCTGAATTCGGTTGGATGAATATGGGTGTGTGTGTGTGGAGACAATTCATCTCGTTCACAACGTGACAGAACTTAATGCGCTGCTACGCGCAATAGCGCGCAACAACACAGAACACTATTCTTGACCGTGCGTAATGGTTCCTGATAATTCTCCAGCAACACGTGCCATTAATCGTAACGTGTGGTAACAGGTTGTAGGAGTTCCTGAGGACACCTGACGCCTCTGCCTCGAATAATCACATTCGTGATCAGCGGCCAAGAATGTGTACTTCGTGGCAATTGTGACTTGTCGTTATGTGTAAACGCAGCATTAGAGTCTGTAATATATCTGTAAACTATTACTTGGTGGGAACTCTGCTTTATCACTTTCTGACGGAAATTGTGATGCATATGCTCAGAAGTCGAGGTCAAGGCATATGCATATATATATATATATATATATATATATATATAAACAAACAGTGCAGGTGTGAAAATGGCATAAAAATTGTTTGATTAAATTGATCTGTGTGAGCTAAGTAAAATTAGTTTAATTTATATATTTTCTAACTTAGACTTTGAGAAAAATGAGAAATTAACATTTTACTTATACATCTGCAAATATGTATCCATGCATCCCCCACCACTTTATAATTCAAGTTGCTTAAATGCCCACCTTAATTTTGTGACCCCCAACACATCATATAAAAGCAAAAAAAAATTTGGAAGAGTTAATGAGGTTTTTCTTGTTACTTCTGCATCTTAACTGTGACAGTGTCATCATTGTACATTGATCTTTCCGGAGTTCTAAAAATGTACTGGGTGACCCACAATAACTTTAGTTTTGCATGGGAATTATTTTATTTAAGCTTCATTAATTTTTTTATATATGCAATGCTTTTTTTTTTTTTTCTTTTATTAAATATGTAGTAGTCACATGATAGTGACATCAATTTGCGAGTTTGCATTATGAGAGTTGCGCCCATGGTGGAACGGATCTGGCGCTAAATGTGAATTTTCCGTGATGAAATTTTTATTGAAATATATGGAGGGGTGAACATTCAGATGAACGGAATATTGGCCACGCAAACAGAAAATGCATCAGTTTTTATGAACAAAGTCTTGGTGCACGAACACCCCCGCTGCAGTAGGTGGCGTTAATGCACCATGTTGCGTTGTAATCTGCCAATAAACTCAAAAGAAGCAAGAAAGCCTGTCTTCATTTGTTTATTAAATCATTTTTGGGGACTGTGCAGTGGTTCTCCTAACTGTTTACTTTGTTGTGAGCATTAAAAGTCATGAGCTGCATATTTTTCCAGTAATCATACATGAAGTGGAGCTAACAGGTGAAGCTACCGGCTGAAAATGGTGAAGTGCTAATGCTGTTAGCATCTATATTATAATAGTCAAATGTCTTCTGTGCATGTGTGTAGCTTCAATCATCTAAAAACCGGGTAGAGCTGCTGTTTGCTGTTCAGTATGCTTATGTATTTTTGGTCAAGGATGAACACTGCAAAAGGGAAAGTTGATAGGACAAATATTTTTTGGAGAAATGAGCAATTTTAGCTAACCAATAAAAAAAAAAAATGGACATTGTGCTGCAATGCCCCTTGGGAGTTTGGTTTTAAATGTTGTTTTTGTGGTTCCTGTTAATGTAACAGTGTTGTTAGTGTTCAGTGGTGGGCACAGTTCTGCTAACCACTAATTAGCAGAGCTGACTTTTTGTTAGCGGATTAGCTTTTTAGCTAATTTTGAAAACCATCAGCGGACCACTTAGTTCCTGCTAAATATAGGTCCGCTAACTTTCAGTCTGCTAACTTTTTTTTTTGCTTGCATAGCAAATCAAACTCATACATTTTGGTACTTACCTGCTGCATGTTTTACAATAGTCGGGCGGCTGTGAGCTCAGGCCTCCCTCAGCAGAAGAGAGTGGAGTGAGCCGCCTGTTGCCCCAAACGACGAAAAGAAAAAAAAAAAAGTCATTTACTTTCAACATGCAAAAAGCTGGTGATTGTAGAGGAGACATGAAGCGCAACACACTTCTCACTCATGGTTTTACTCAAACAACTAATTCCGGACAGTTTATTGATGTTAACGGTACCGCTGTCATTTTTGCAGAGAGAAAATATCGCATATCTTTTAAAGGAATGTGTTAATTTCTGAAGGTTTGAGGTTTTAACAGACATGTGCCGAAAGGCCTTATGGGAAAAATGAGTCTCCTTCACTGGTTCGTTTATTAAAACCAACACACAAGTTACTGTAGCGTGTGTTCGTTTTTACAAATTTTGTATTTGAAATATATAATTTTTTTATTTGTAAAAATAAAGGGCATTTATTAATTTATACTAAACTACTTAAAATGCCAATTTAATACTAGATTAAAACACTACTGGACACAGCCATATGAGAGTACCCTTGCATCTCACAGTTCAGCAGGCAGACGCAGCTGTCCGTCTGATCTGACAGACGGACAGCTCAGACTGACAGTTGGGGATGGCGGATCACCTTTTCTGATCCATTTGTAATCGGCATGCGCACAGTAAAAACTATAATAATATGATGGCAGACAAAGGAGTAAAAGCAGAAGTGTCAAATAACAGCCTTTTTTTGTCTGATTTAACAGCCTCACCTCCAGGCTGTGGCTCTGAGTCTGAACATGGTGTGAAAAAATAAACGGTTGGGCTTTTAATCTCAGAAATGACTCCGGTCCCACTTTCCTCACATCTGCAAGTGTCAGAGCTGACCTTTAATTTGTACCTCTGTTACTTTGCATGTCCAGACTGCTCTGAGTTTTTAATGGAAATACATTGCGATCGGGCGGGACATTTTATCTGATGTGAGTGAAATCTGTTATATACGGTGTTTATCACATGGAAGACGACACAAAATCTTTGGGACTTTTTTGTCCAGTGACTGTGACTATCCGGTTTATACTTTGACGGTTTAGGTGAGTTTTACCATACATGGGACTGAAACAATAAATTTACCTCTCAAGACTTTGACTGTGATGTCGGCTTCCATCCCACACAGCTGACTATTTTCCAAAATTTTTCTTCTGTTCGGATCTGAAGGGAATCTGTACATCTTGAAGCCCTTGCTGTGTCTCTTGGTGCATCCAAATGCACAGCAACCCGGCATTTTCAGCGAATAAATAAATAAAATAGCTGGATTTCCATGCAGTCAGATTAACAGTGAATGCCATTTTGAACCCAAGATGGCACCAGGAGTCATGTGACTGTTTTTTTTGTTTTTTCCCCCTGATGTCATGCTCTCAATAAGCGACGTGCGCAACACATCTGCACATGCGTCGGGCAAACGTGTCAAAAATTCCAGCTACCAAACACACACCGCTACCATTGAATTTCGTATACAGCAGCGTTTGAGGACTGTGAAAGTTGAGGCTTACAGGGATTGCTTCAGAGGCTTTAAGCCTTAAGCGATGCATACAATAATGACAGGTGCGCATTGTGTTGTTTTCAAATGCTCAAACGGAATTTATAGGCTTGAAAAGTGGCTGAAAACACACGATTGCAAAGCTCCGCCGAGTCCACAAAAAGACCAAGAAATGTGCTTGTAAACCTTTCATTCAACACAATTTCCCCACAGAAAAGAAAAGAAAGATCCAGATGGACGTAAAAGATGGACTAAAATTGTAAGTTTCTTGCACACATTTATTTTGTCAATATCCTGAAACCGTGCAGAATTATAATGTGGTTGATGGCGCCATTTTCGTGCATCGGCTTATGACTGTAATGTCGCTGTAATGACGTGGTGCGTAATATTAAACATGTTCTATAAACAAACTGCATGCATGCACATATTATTGTATGTCTGTCAACTTATAAAAACAAACGTGACACCAAGGAGGTTATATGTGAGACCCACCTTCATTGTAGTCATTACGAAGCCGGTGGAGTAGCGATTTCTCATCCTGCTTAACAAATGTTCTGCAGTATCCACAGTTTCAGACCCTGGACTTTGTCTAACCATCCGTCAGTTGCCTTCAAGGGGTCAGAAATTTGTTTGTCTCCAACTATCAACAAGGACCGTTAATCATTTTCGACAGCAGCTCTCGTTTCCTCCTTTGTCGGCACCAATGGTAGTTTCTGTACTGATGCAGCACACGCAAGGGGAGCCAGCTCTTCTTTCCATTTCTCTCTATTGCTGTACGCAGTCCTGGTTGTATCCGCGGAGCTTACAAAAACGCTTTAAATCATCAACTTTCCAGCAGTTGAAATGGTCCAAATCATAGCACTCCTCACTGCTTTTTGCTGTCTTTGAGTGTGGATTGGTAGCCATAAAATTTAGCATACCCATAATGCACTGCGCGGCCCGAGATGCGCTCTTCGCTTATTCAGGCACACTAATAAGATCCAGTGACCGTATACAGATTTTATTTTTATTTATGTCCAGAGATCTATAGGATCCAGTGACCATGTACCAGTGACGTGCGGTGAGGTTGATTGCTGGTGAGGCACTGACTTCATCACAATCAGATTTACAAACATATGAACCCCACAGAGCAGCTTATTCACCATTTGATTGGCAGCAGTTAACAGGTTATGCGTAAAATCTCATTTCAGAATTCTTTACACATACAAACTATAGCACATTTAACTAAAAAACATTATGGTCTTACCTTTATGTATAAATGTGCCTCTCCTTCCGAACAAGAGTATCGATGACTTTTTTGTAAGTGTTCCTTATCTTCCTTCAGTTTTAAAAGTCTTTCTCAGTTGAGATCACTGTCAGGGAAGAAAGTTGTCCTTTCTGGCTTTGAATGTGAGTGGTCGACTGCTCGTGTTTGAAAAAATTCTTTAGGTCACAATATCCCATCTGAGTCTAGACAGTCACAAGTTGAAAAAAGAAGGCAGCAGAAAATGCGTTTTCTTGTTGGTCATCCACACAGCCAGCCTTTACCTGTGTCCCACTCCGTTTGAAAAGAGCAGCTCTTCTGTCCTGCAGCCCTTCCTTTAATGATTACCTCCTGCATCGATTGAAAGTCCCGTTAAAAAAAAAATAGTTTCAGTTTGGATATGTCAGTGTTGGATATGTCCTTCATTCTGAAAGTAAAATAAATGGACCATGGCTCTTAACTTGCTAACTGTAAATTGTAGCTTGCCGTCACTTATTCTGCAGCTGAGAGGACTTGCTGCAAGAAGAATCCCTGGGATCACCAGTGCCCCCTACCATGATGCAGGAGAACTGCATGTCTCACTTGGTGCCTTTTTGCAGCCGTTTTATGATCGCTCAGCACATGAAACATGTTACACACATACAGCTGTTGACAAAAAACACTGTACGTTATGTACATAAGCTAAACTATGGAATTTAAGTTCATATAGCCAAAGTGTTTGACCATTTTAATGGCAGCAAACAGAGACAGTAAGACAGTCTCACTGTATAGCATTCCAGCAGTTAGCCCAGTAATTGCACAACCCAAGGTGAGGCGCGTCTCAGTATTTGAACGACAAATGTGAAAATTCAGTGTTTTTTTGTTTTTTGTTTTTTTTTGTCTCCGAATAAAAAATAAAAAAAAATCTAAAACTGGTGATGTTGAAAGGAAAATAACTCATCTTCAACTGCTTATCTGAGATCGGGTTGCGGGGGCAGCCGCTCTAGCATGGGACCCCAGACTTCCCCCTCCTGTGCCACATTGACCACCTCTGACTGGGGGATCCTGAGGCATTCCCAGGCCAGTGTTGAGATGTAATCTCTCTGCCTGGTTATGGGTCTCCTCCCAGATAGACATGCCTGGAACACCTAAGGGAGGCCCCAGGAGGCATCCTCACCAGATGCCCGAACCACCTCAGCTGGCTCCTTTCAGCGTGAAGGAGCAGCGACTCCGAGCTCCCCACGGATGATTGAACTTGTCGCCCTATCTCTAAGGTAGACACCAGCCATCCTTCTGAGGAAGCCCATTTCAGCCACTTGTACCCGCGATCTAGTTCTTTCATGACCATAGTTGAGAGTAGGAACGAAGATTGACCAGTAGATCGAGAGCTTCGCCTTTTGGCCCAGCTCCCTTTTCATCACAACAGTACAGCAGAGTGAATGCAACGCCGCACCTGCTGTGCCGAGACCCCAAGGTAAGTGAACTCCTTCACTTGGGGCAAGACCGTACTCCCTACCTGAACTAGGCAATCCATCGGTGTCCTGCTGAGAACCATGGCCTCAGATTTAGAGGTGCTGATCCTCATCCCAGCCGTTTCACACTGATGCGAACTGATCCACTGAGTGTTGGAGGTCACTGGCCGATGAAGCCAACAGGACATCATCATCTGCAAAAGGCAGTGATGAGACCCTGAGCCCACAAAACCGGAACCCCTCCTCCCCGACTGCTCCTCAATATCCTGTCCATGAATATGGCAAACAGGATTGGCGACAAGGTGCAGCCCTGACGGAGGTCAATCCCCACCGGAAATGAGTCCGACTTACTGCCGAGCAGCCGAACACAGCTCTCGTTTTGTGAGTACAGAGATTGAATGGCCATGAACAGGGACCCCCTCACTCCATACTCCCGTAGCACCTCCCACAATATCTCCTGGGGTACCCGATCATAGGCCTTCTCCAAGTCCACAAAACACATGTAGACTGGGTGGGCATACTCCCAGGCACCCTCCAGGATCCTTGTGAGAGTGAAGAGCTGGTCAGTTGTTTCATAACCAGGATGGAACCTGCATTGTTCCTCTTCAATCAGAGGTTCGACTATCGGCCGAACCCTCCTTTCCAGCACCCTGGAGTAGACATTACCAGGGAGGCTGAGTAGTGTGATGCCCCTGTAGTTGGCACACACTCTCAGGTCCCCCTTTTTTAAATATGGGGAACACCACCCCAATTTGCCACTCCTTAGGCACTGTCCCTACCTCAACTCAATGTTGAAGAGACGTCTCATCCAAGACACTCTCCACACCCAGAGCCTTCAGCAATTCTGGATGGATCTCATCAACCCCCGGGGCCTTGCCGCTGTGTTGTTGTTTGAGTATCTCAATGACTTCCACCAGGGAACTTGATGAAAATACTCATCAGCTTTCAGCACTGCCCTATTATAGAGGGCGCTCCGGTCTGATGCAGGAGTTCCTCAGTGTTCCTTCCAGTGCTGGATTACATCCTCAGTTGCCGATCCTTGCTGGAGACGACTTGGATGGTTCCCCGTTTTACCCTCCTGAGGTGCCTCACGGCCTGCCAGAAGCACCTTGGTGCCAACCGAAACTCCTTCTCCACGGTTGCTCCGAACTCCTCCCACACCCGCTGCTTTGTTTCCCTCACAGTGGAGGCTGCTTCCCTTCGGGCCTGTCGGTACCTTGCAACTGCCTCCGGAGTCCTCTGACACAACTTGTTCTTCAGTTGGACAGCTTCCCTGACCACGTGTGTCCACCGTGGTGTTTGAGGTTTGCTGCCCCTTGAGGCACCTAAGACCTTCACGCCACAGCTCTCTGCTGCAGCTTCAGCAATGGAAGCTTTGAACGTTGCCCACCAACCTCCGCAGGGATGCTAGAAAAGCTCAGCCGGACGTGTGAGTTGAAGGTCTGTCAGACAGTGGGCTCCTCCAGATGTTCCCAGTTTACCCGCACTATCTGTTTGTCTGTCCAAAGTCCTCCCCATCCTCTGATCCAACTCGCCACCAGATGGTGATCAGTTGACAGCTCTGCCCCTCTCTTCACCCAAGTGTCCAGAACATGTGGCCTCAGATCAGAAGATATGATCACAAAATCGATCATTGATTTTCGGCCCAGTGCTGCACGGTATTACCATCTCAGAAAGGTTAATTCTCGTCGGTGGAACACTTATATTGGCAAGCTCGCATGCACAGTGTCGCGCAGCTTCTCCACTCCACCTGGAGGCAAAACTGAGTATTTTCACTTTTATTTTATTGTTTTGTGGATCATGAGATAATTTCATCGTGTGAGACATTACAAGCAAATGAGGGGCTGCAAGTCTTTCATCTTGTGGAGCAAAGCGGCCCATGGTGGAAGAAGAGGAGGCTACCTTCACAGCAGAGACTCCATCTATCTGCCACAGACACAGTCAACTGATTACACCTGTAGCTAACCGTGCTGGTCCCTGATCAGTACAGCAGAGACTCGAACCAGCAGATGCAATTAACGGATTACACCTGTGCTGGAACTGTAACCTGGCGCAAACTGCCGGTGTCACAAAGGGACTTTACTGCAGCCAGGACAAGGAATTATTTTCAGATGTAGTTTTCCAAGTGCGGATATGTTTTCATCAGACTGAAGATGATCTCACTGAAAAAGTAAGATTATATATTTACTCCGTGTGAATGTTTTTTCTATTTAATATGTTACGCTACTAATGTACAGTACACTAACTGTATTCAAGAACGAAACAAGATTTATTTTAAATTAGCTGATATTTTCAGTCCCTCGTGTCATTTTTCATTTGAAATGTATATACCTGTTTCTAAGATAAAAAAAATCTACACTTCCTCATCACTTTTTTCTGATGTCACAGATAGTAAAACAAACTTTTTTTTCCTCAGTTGATTACTGTAAATTGATTCAATTTTGTGTGTGGATCAGGAGGTCTGGGCGGCTTTGCCCCCCGACGAGCTGCTGCCCCCGCGACCCAACTCCGGATAAAGCGGAAGAAAATGGATGGATGGATGATTCAGTTTTCACAGTTATAGGTCAAAAGATCAAAGCCAGGAAAAAAATCTTTGAAAACTGGAAAATTCCTATCTTTAACACTAAACAAATTTTCCAAAAATTTCTAATTCTGTCAAAAAAGATCAAATATCTTTAATAATTGAGAGTGTTACATAGGATGATATCCTTTATTAACTGATCCGGATCTCATCCAGAGTACAGATTTTGTGGCCATCTAAATTTAACATTGAAAACCCCATTTAATGTATATTTTACATTATATTTTAATAAAACATTCCCCAATTGCTCTGTTTGAAAGTCAGGTGGAGACTGGCACCCATCACTTGACAAAGTTGGATCTGGATCTGACCCGGATTGTGGATTTTATGAACATTTGAATTTAATATTGAAAAGCCCATTTGGTGTACATTTTGCATTATATCTCAATCTCTTTTTTATGGATTCACCTACACCACCAAAATTGGATGGAGGTTCCAATTTTATGCCTGTTGTCTATCCTCCAGTTATCAAGTGCCAAAAAGCAATGACACTTCAGGAACTGAAAAAGTTGGAAAAACAAAAAAAAAAACCCCAAAACCTGACAGCACCACAAAAACTTCAGGGGCATGAACAAAATACATTTGATCACATCTAATTTAGTTTATGAAAAGCCACTTCTAACAGGACTTCGACCCTGAAATTTTTTTCCAAGGTCAAATTTTTGTGGAAATGGCAACTAGTGTTGGCGGAGGTTTGCACTCTACGAGTACAGCATGCTTTTCACTTACTGTAGGCAACACTAGAGTCAGAACAACCCACAAATGAGCAGCAACCAAATGGGGCTGCAGCAAAGGCCTGAAAAAACATCTCAAGGGAAGAAATGACACTTGCTGATGTCTGTGGGTTCTAGGCTTCAGGCAGTCATTGTCTGCAAACGATTTTCACCCAGGTTTTAGTAATGTTGATCGTTTTGACTGCCACTGGTTGTTCGGGGTTACCGCAGTCGGTCCAGTACAGATCTGCATTGGGATGTGGCGCAAATTTTACACAGGATACCCTTATCTGACCCAACTAAAGTTCTACATGGAGAAATTCATACAGTCGTTCCAAGTTGTCTCTCAGCCAAGTACTAAACAAGACTTGCTCTGCTTCACTTCTGAGATCTGCAGGGATCATCTGCACACAAAACAGCATGGCTGCATATCATTGTACTAATGATAATCTGTAGATTAATGGTTGTCATTTAATTTTACAGTAGCATATCTGACTCAGACCGCAACACAAATATTTGCAATGGGATTTGATCCTTTAACACCCATTTTTATTTTTAGGAGGAGTCTGGTGAGACCGTGAACAGTGAAACCAATGGGGTGTCAGAGTGGTTGTGCCCCCTTTGCCAGCAAGGGCAAACGGACCGATCATCTCTATCTTTGCATCTCACTGACCAACACAGCGTTCTTAAATCTTGTGTTGACAGGCTCCTGGATATTGTAAGTACAATGATGTGGAATATTGTATTGGACTATATAACTTTATAATTTTTATGTAAATACCAATTTGGGAGGGCCATTGACTTGTATTCCAAAGGAACTTGTATGAAAAAAATACAGTATTAACGTCTGTGGCCACAAGATGGCAGCATCTAGATGCGTGAAAAGCTGCTCTTGTGTGCTGAATGAGGTACTGTGATTTACACTTCAGAGCAGGAGGTGGCAGTAATGTGTTAGAGGCTACCAGGAGTCACTGTGCGTATGGTATTCAGTAAATCTCACTCCCTAATGCCAAAAGACGCTCTGACCACCTGGTCAGAGTGCCCACCTCCCATACCGGAGATTGTGAGTTTGCGTCCCGAGAGTGGAGTGATAGAGTGTGACAGTACAACAGTGGTAAATGGACTGCATTTATATAGCGCTTTCCATCTGCATCAGATGCTCAAAGCGATTTACAATAATGCCTCGCATTCACCTCGATGTCAGGGTGCTGCAGTACAAGGCACTCATTACAAACTGGGAGCAACTAGGGGATTAAGGACCTTGCCCAATACAATGCAGAGCTTAAAAATGCACCACTACGGTTAATTACAACCACTAGAAAAGAATCAGCTCTGTTGGTAAGGTGTTCTTTGTCTTAGAGCATGATTGAATTTAATAAATCATTCTTTCAAACTAAAAGACCATGCTACTTAATTAAAAAGAGGCAATATAACTTTCACACGTTTAGGAATAACACTTATTTGGGCTGTGTGTGACAACAAGAACAGAAACAACAGGCCAGCTAAGGTAAGGCTGTTATATTATAACAGACTTACTATATATATATATATATATATATATATATATATATATATATATATATATATATATTATATATATATATATATATATATATATATATATATATATATATATATATATATATATATATATATATATATATATATATATATATATATATATATATATATATATATATATATATATAGCGAGGAAAATAAGTATTTAAACACCCTGCGGTTTTGCAAGTTCTCCCACTTAGAAATCATTGAGGGGTCTGAAATTTTCATCTTAGGTGCATGTCCACTGTGAGAGACATAATCTAAAAAAAAAAATCCTGAAATCACAGTATATGATTTTTTTTATTTATTTTTATTTATTTATTTATTTTTATAATTTATTTGTCTGTTACTGCTGCAAATACGTATTTGAACACCTGTGGAAAAGCAATGTTAATATTTGGTACAGTAGCCTTTGTTTGCAATTACAGAGGTCAAATGTTTGCTGTAATTTTTCCACCAGGTTTGCAGACACTGCAGCAGGGATTTTCACTCTTCCATACAAATCTTCTCTAGGTCTTTCAGGTTTGGAGTTTCAGCTCCCTCCAAAGATTTTCTATTGAGTTCAGGTCTGGAGACTGGCCAGGCCACTCCAGGACCTTGAAATGGTTCTTACGGAGCCCCTCCTTAGTTGCCCTGGCTGTGTGTTTGGGGTCATTGTCATACTGGAAGACCCAGCCATGAACCATCTTCACTGCTCTTACTGAGGGAAGGAGGTTGTTTGCCAAAATCTTGCAATATATGACCCCATCCATCCTCCCTTCAATACGGTGCAGTCATCCTGTCCCCTTTGCAGAAGAGCACCCCCAGAATATGATGTTTCCACCCCCATGCTTCACGGTTGGGATGGTTTTCTTGGGGTTGTTCTCATCCTCTAAACATGGTAAGTGGAGTTGATCCCAAAAGCTCTATTCTGGTCTCATTTGACCACATGACCTTCTCCCATGCCTCCTCTAGATTATCCAGATGGTCACTGGTGAACTTCAAATGGGCCTGGACATGTGCTGGCTTGAGCAGGGGGACCTTGCTGCCCTGCAGGATTTTATACCATGACAGCATCATGTGTTATTAATGTAATCTTTGTGACTGTGGTTCCAGCTCTCTTCAGGTCATTGACCAGGTCCTCCTGTGCAGTTCTGAGCTTTCTCAGAATCATCCTTACCCCACAAAGTGAGATATTGCATGGAATCCCAAAGCGAGGGAGATTGACAGTCATCTTGTTTCTTCCACTTTCTAATAAATAGTCATAACAGTTGTTGTCTTCTACCAAGCTGCTTGTCTTTTGTCCTGTAGTCCATCGCAGCCTTGTGCAGTCTACAGTTTTGTCCCTGGTGTCCTTAGACAGCTCTTTGGTCTTGGCTATGGTGGACAGGTTGGGGTGTGATTGAGTGTGAACAGGTGTCTTTTATACAGGTAACAAGTTCAAACAGGTGCAATTAATACAGGTAAAGAGTGCAGAGTAAGAGGGCTTCTTAAAGAAAAATTAACAGGTCTGTGAGAGCCAGAATTCTTGCTGGTTGGTAGGTGATCAAATACTTATTTGCAGCAGTAACATACAAATACATTTTTAAAAAAAATCATACGTTGTGATTACAGTGCATGTCTCTCACAATGGACATGCACCTAAGATGAAAATTTCAGACCCCTCCATGATTTCTAAGTGGGAGAACTTGCAAAATCGCAGGGTGTTCAAATACTTATTTTCCTCAGTGTATGTGTGTGTGTGTATATATGTATATATATATATATATATATATATATATATATATATATATACACAACCCCTGGCAAAAATTATGGAATCACCGGCCTCGGAGGATGTTCATTCAGTTGTTTAATTTTGTAGAAAAAAAGCAGATCAGACATGACACGAAACAATTCATTTCAAATGGCAACTTTCTGGCTTTAAGAAACACCACAAGAAATCAGGAAAAAAATTATGGCAGTCAGTATGGTACTTTTTTAGACCAAGCCAAGGGGAAAAAATATGGAATCACTCAATTCTGAGGAAGAAATTATGGAAGCATGAAAAACAAAAGAATGCTCCAACACATCACTAGTATTTTGTTGCACCACCTCTGGCTTTTATAACAGCTTGCAGTCTCTGAGGCATGGACTTAATGAGTGACAAACAGTACTCTTCATCAATCTGGCTCCAACTTTCTCTGATTGCTGTTGCCAGATCAGCTTTGCAGGTTGGAGCCCTGTCATGGACCATTTTCTTCAACTTCCACCAAAGATTTTCAATTGGATTAAGATCCGGACTATTTGCAGGCCATGACATTGACCCTATGTGTCTTTTTGCAAGGAATGTTTTCACAGTTTTGGCTCTATGGCAAGATGCATTATCATCTTGAAAAATGATTTCATCATCCCCAAACATCCTTTCAATTAATGGGATAAGAAAAGTGTCCAAAATATCAACGTAAACGTGTGCATTTATTGATGATGTAATGACAGCCATCTCCCCAGTGCCTTTACCTGACATGCAGCCCCATATCATCAATGACTGTGGAAATTTACATGTTCTCCTCAGGCAGTCATCTTTATAAATCTCATTGGAACGGCACCAAACAAAGGTTCCAGCATCATCACCTTGCCCAATGCAGATTCGAGATTCATCACTGAATATGACTTTCATCCAGTCATCCACAGTCCACCATTGCTTTTCCTTAGCCCATTGTAACCTTGTTTTTTTCTGTTTAGGTGTTAATGATGTCTTTCATTTAGCTTTCTGTATGTCAATCCCATTTCCTTTAGGCGGTTTCTTACAGTTCGGTCACAGATGTTGACTCCAGTTTCCTCCCATTCGTTTCCTCATTTGTTTGTTGTGCATTTTTGATTTTTGAGACATATTGCTTTTGTTTTCTGTCTTGATGCTTTGATGTCTTCCTTGTCTACCAGTATGTTTGCCTTTAACAACCTTCCCATGTTGTTTGTATTTGGTCCAGAGTTTAGACACAGCTGCCTGTGAACAACCACTGACTGCCACAATTTTTTTTTCTGATTTCTTATAGTGTTTCTTAAAGCCAGAAAGTTGCCATTTGAAATGACTTTAGTTTTGTGTCATGTCTGTGATCTGCTTTTTTTCTACAAAATTAAACAACGGAATGAACATCCTCCTCCGATTCCATAATTATTGCCAGGGGTTTTTATTTATATAAAATACTATCATAAATAATAAAATTTGTGGTGTGGAATGTGTTTGTGTGTCAGCAAACAGAACTTGTGGGGGGGTTGAGCCTCACCATTGTGGGTCTTCTGTTCATGAGTCTTGTAAGCACAGCACCTCCTAAAGCCTGGTTCACACGGCAGGATCTTAAAATTATCTTAGGTTTCCAAAACCTGAGAGACAACACACGTGAAGATAAAAAAAAATCATGGATCTAACAGGTTTGGTCGTACAGTGTGTGGTGTTCAGCCACACGGTAAGGACAACACCACCACACGGAACGATTTCACACACAACATTCACACCTCAGACAGGAAATCTCGCAAAATCTCTCGACATTAAACGTGACTTCAGAGTAAACAGAGATACTTTGTGACTATTTAAAACAGAGGGTAAAACACGATACCAAAAGAAAAGGCCTTCTTTAAAGGAGTGAGACAGCGCCACCATCTGACTTTCTGGAAGTCGAACAGCTGTTTCAATTTTATTTTGTGCTCCGTACGTCCGTCATCTCGCTTTCTGATTGGTCTGCACGTCACATTCAGCAGGCTGTGCGCTTGTTTGTGGGTTGGAGGACACAACACACGCTGCTTATATGGGCCAAAAAAATCCACATGTTGAATATCCCTGATTTGCGTTCGGAGCGCTCCTGACGCCCTTCTGAGCAGATCAGAGCACTCGTAACGCACCACACACTGGAGAATATCTGATAAATTATCTTTAGCATCATCACGTATTGTTGGGGCGTCTTTAAGATTGTCGGAAGGGGAAGATCGGGTCCGATATCGGCTAATTATCCTCCCATGTGAAACCCTGGCCTAAGCTGCTTTGTGGAGTTCATTCAGACTTCATACCCTGGTCCTCTATAGAACCACTCAGTCGAAAGGGATTGAGTGATTGATTGATTTGTAATTTGCTTGTAGTACTTAAAGGGAAGTTCCCACATTCCTGTTTTATTTATTGTGTTTGGAGTTTTTGTTTTAGTTTTTTTCCTTTTATTCATAGAATGAGCAAAATTTAGGTGGTTTAGGGTGGTCCATACTTGCAGTAAAGGTCATGTGCAGTTAGTTTGCATTTATCCAAACCTTTTTTTTTTCCCAATAATTGAATAGTTCACATTGTAGCAGTTACAGTATGAAGATCATACATGAGTTAAACATCATAATTATGTTGACACCATCCTGTTTACCTCGACAGTTTGAATTGTAATATCCTAAATTTAGCCATATAGCCCAATGATATTAATTTAATGTAAGATCAAGTATTCTTTGTCCCACAACTGGAAATATGCAAGAGTCACAAAGCTCACTTCCGTGCATATTTACACAGTTAAGCTACCTTGGGGGAGGACAAACCGGTGTGGGAGACATTCAACCCCCACCTTCCTCTGGAAGAGTGAAGAAAGCTTGGTACCCAGAGTTGTGCGGATAGCAGATGGGCTGTGATTTAATCCATCCAGCATGGAGGAGAAATGTTCCAAACAGCCATATTTGGGCACCCTCCACTGGACCGCAAGACATCAGCTGTTTATGTTGTTGTGTAATGCTACAAATTAATAGGACCATCTCGCACGCTGCAAAAACCACTTATGACCACATTCTTTCATAGATGTCTGTGATGGCGAATTACCCTTGAATTCATACCACAGAATTCATCAATCACCCTGTTGTGTCAAGAACCTTTTTCCCCTTTTGAATAATATGTCCTTTGGATTGAAGGTACAAAAGATGTAATGACATCAAGATTCATCTCCTGTGCGCCTTGTGCTGTGCATGGTGCAACATCCGGGCATTTTGTCAAAAACTGTTAAATGAATAGAAAAAAGACAATAGAATGTTGCAGTAGTCCAGTCTAGAAGAGACAAATGCATGGATCAGTCTCTGAATCAGTCACAGACAGGATGGGATGAATCTTCATGTTTCTAAGGTGGAAGAAAGCAGTCCTGATATCTCTAATGTGCAGGTCAAAGGACGGCGTAGGATCAAAAATCACCCCAAGGCTCCTCACTTTATCTGTGTGATGTATGACACACAAGCCTAGCTTGAGTGTTGGCTCATTAAACTGATGTTGATGTCTTGCTGGACTAAAGACAATCATTTCGATTTTGTCCGAGTTTTAAAGTAAAGCTAGACATCCAGCTTTTCACTGAGTTAAGGCAATCCTCTAAAGAGTTTGTGTATGAGATTACCAGCAGTTATCAGCATGTACAACTGAGTGTCATCAGTGTAGCAATGAAATGTAATACCACACAGTGTGCCCAGGGGCTGCTATATAAAGGGAGAAAAGCACGGGGCCTAAGATGGACCCTTGCAGAATCCCTATATTTCATGTCAACAAGGTTAGAGGTAATGTATAGAACAATGGGAGCAACTAGTTAAATAATTTCAATTTATTTTCATTTATGTAGTGCCAAATCACAACAATGTTGCCTCAAGGCACTTCACACAAGTAAGGTCTAACCTTACCAACCCCCAGAGCAAGCACACAGGCGACGGTGGTAAGGAAAAACTCCCTTTGAGGAAGAAACCTCAAGCAGTCCTGACTCAAAGGGGTGACCCTCTGCTTGGGCCATCCTACTGGCAGAAATTACAAAACAATTCAGAGAACAAATGTACAGGAAATGCTGCCGGTGCACAGGACAGAGGGGTTTCAGGAACAGATACCACACCCATCTCTGGATGGAGCCGCAACTCAAACAGAGAAAAGAAATAAACGGAATCAGGCATCAGAAACGCAACAAATACATTATAATTTGTCCGCATTAAGCAACAAAAGAAATAGTAAAGTGATTGCTGGCCACTAGCCCTAAGCTTCCCTAAAAGACCCAGAATTTAGATAAAGTTGAGGCCACTGGCTGCTCCATTTCCTTATAAATTAAATTGAAGAGTAAAAAGCATAGCAACATACTATGCCAGTATGCTAGCCATACAAAGGGAAACTAAGTGCGTCTTAAGTCTGAACTTAAGTCTTTACAGAATCTGACTGTTTTATTGATGCAGGGAGATCATTCCACAGAAGGGGAAGAGTGAAACTGTTAGGCTAAGAGCAAAGAGGTCATTCTGCTGCAATGGGAAAAAAAAAATCATTTACTTTCAACATACAGCAGCTCCGACAGTGGCAGAAGAGGTAAATTGCAATGCCATTTTCACTCATGGTCACAACATAACTCTTCACCAAACTAACTACATTCTATAAAATCACAACAGATCTATAACACTAACAGTCCTAAAATAACATGTACTACAATAATAATAAAAAACAAGCGAATCTCGAACTCCCACAGTGCATTGCTGCAATGCATTATGATCGACACTGTCTGCTTTAAAAGACAGCGTGTACATGAAAACCTTTATTTTTTTTTTAAGTGAGAAGACAATTATGGAATCACATTTGTCTCATTAATACCTGCAAATGCACAGAGGTGGCTTGTGTAACTTTGTAACTTGTGTGTTGGTTTTTACAAGTAGATGCGTATTTCGTAAATGTCATTTTTTTCCATTTGTAATAAACATAAAGTATTTGCAAAACTGAAATGCATGTTAGCCACTTTTTACACTCCCTTCCCGTAGATGGCAGTGTTCTATGCGGTTTGATGGGTGGGAGGTGATAAGAGTCTGATTTCCCATAATGCTTTTTGGCACTTGGCGGGTTAGTGCTCAAACCTTCTTTATTCTTTAGCAAAAACAAAGAGTTCACCGTGCTTCTGCACAGCACAAACAAATCTGGTGCAACCAGGCAGGACCAATTTGTAAAAGAAGAAATAACTGGTGCAGCACATAAATAAAAGTCTAAGGTGCTGAAAGGAAAAAAAAATGTTCAAAGGGACTGACGTTTCGATGTGAGAGTCACATCTTCCTCAGAGTCCTGCACAAACAGAGATGGTACAGCTTAAATACTAATAAGAAGCAGGTGCTTTCAAAAGGGCATGACCATCCATCAGACACAGCACTCGCTCAATTAGTAATCAATTCATGATTAGAACACCAACTGTCCCAAAACACACATGACTAAAACCAAACTAAAAACAATTATTAAAGAAAACAAATTTTAGATCTTCATTCAATCCAAAAGGTTCCAAAGTGCCTATAGTATAAATCCAAAATGCTTCTCTACATAACAGTTTTTGATGATGTCACCACCTGTGGGTGGAACTATAATTCTCTCAATCCCCCAAAATTTTAAAGATGCTGGAGAGCCATGACCGGCCTGTTTATAGTGCCTTGCCATGGCATAAGTTAAATTCTGAGTACGGATTGCCGTTTTATGTTCAGCTATCCATAATTTAAGTTGACGTTTTGTTTGGCCAACATATGCCAAGCCACAGGGGCATTTTAAAATATATACTACATGAGTGGTATTACAATTGATAAATGAAGAAATAGGATATTGCTTACCAGTGCGAGGATGAGAGAGACATGAGCTTAGTGTAGAATTTGACAATGTGCACAATTACCCACATCTGAAGAAACCTTTTGTTGAGCTGGAGGCCAGGCAGTTGAGGCGGGACTGATCATATCTGAATGAACAAGTCTGTCACGAATATTTCGGGCACGCCTAAATATAAATTTGGGCGGTTCAGCACAGATGTCTTAAGTGTGGGATCACTCTTCGAATGTGCCAATATTTATAATTATGTTTTTTATTCTTTCTGCAAATGGAGTATAGCAGGTAGAAAAACCATTTAGATGTTGAAGAGGATTTGAGATTTTTTCTTAAGTAAAGAGGCACGATCAGTATTTAGAGCTCTGTCCCATGCTTTATCAATGTTAATTCTACTATAGCCACGTTGTTCAGAGTTGCTAGATGGGCTGCTTTGAACATAAAGTCCATGGTAGAACTAAAATTTCTTCTCACAAGAACTGATCCACTGGTATGTTCCGAACTAAATGGGGCGGATGATTACTATCAGCTCTCAAAGTATTTCTACTAAGAGGTTTACGATAAATAGTTGATTGCAAAGAATTATTGACATCCTTATAAATAGTGAGGTCTAAAAAAAATCTATAGAATGAGGATTATAGTTCAGAGTAAAAGATAAATAATCTGTAGTGGAATTAATATGATTATAGTTCATAGTAAAAGATGATCTGTAGTGGAATTAATATAATTCAGAAATTGATGTAACTCATCATATGCGCCCCTCCAAATTAGGAGGACGTCATCAATATATCTACGCCATAATGATATTTTTGAGTGAAAAGGGTTATTTTCAGTACTAAAGATATATTTCTCTTCCCAAAAACCCATCACTAAACAGGCGTAAGATGGAGCAAAAACACTCCCCATCGCAGTGCCCTGTAGTTGTAGATAATATTTATCTGAATATTTAAAGAAATTATTCGATAAAACAATCTCAACCAGTTTAATCAAAAAATCTGAAGGTGGCAGCACATCAGTGGGACGTTCGGCAAGATAGAAAGAAATGGCTTCTAAACCTGCATGGTGAGGTATGCATGTATATAGACTCTGTACATCCAAAGACACAAGGATATCATTGCTTGTACAATTCTGATTATTGATAAGATTTAGAACATCAGTGGTGTCCTCAAGATACGAGGGTAATTTGCGGACAAACTTTGCCAAAAAGAAATCAACAAATTGTGAAAGGGGCTCAATAAGACTCCCTATTCCAGAAACGATGGGCCGTAACGGAGGATCATCCAATTGTTTGTGAATTTTGGGTACACCATAAAATACTGGACAACGAGGGTTTTCACTTAAAAGAAAAGCCATCTCTTTTTCTGTTATCCAGCCCCTTCTTATGAGATAATCAATAATTCATTGAATCATACTATTAATGTTAGAGGTGGGATTGGAAGATAAGAGTTGATAGTGTTTGGCATTATTCAACATTCAGTATGCCATTTCATACTTCTCCAACCCCATAACAACAACAGCACCCCCCTTATCAGCGGGCGGATGATGATATCCCGTCTGGATTCCAAAGATCGTAATGCATCCAATTCACTCTTTGTCATATTCTTAGTTTAGATGGACATAAAGCCCCTAATTTAGCAAGTTCCCACTCAACTACCTGGCTTACAGTCACTATAGTGGATGTAAATTCGAAGACGGCAAAAACTTGATTTCTTTTTAAAAGGAGTAACTTCTGTTAGAGACTCACTAATGTTAGAATCCAAATCCTTTTTATTATTAAGCTCATTGTTAGATTTGGAAAAAATATTTCAAATGCAACTGTCTAAGATTTGAAAGAGTCCAAGGTGGGTTAGAAGGGGCAAAGGAGAGTCCTTTCTGTAGAACCGCTGTCTGTCTCTGAGGAAGATGGGCAAAGGAGAGTCCTTTCTGTAGAACCGCTGTCTGTCTCTGAGGAAGATGGGCAAAGGAGAGTCCTTTCTGTAGAACCGCTGTCTGTCTCTGAGGAAGATGGGCAAAGGAGAGTCCTTTCTGTAGAACCGCTGTCTGTCTCTGAGGAGATGGCAAAGGAGAGGCCTTTCTGTAGAACCGCTGTCTGTCTCTGAGGAAGATGTGACTCTCACATGGAAACGTCAGTCCCTTTGGAACATTTTTTCCTTTCAGCACCTTATTAAAGACTTTTTGCACTTATTTCTGTGCTGCACCAGTTATTTCTTTGTCTTTATTCTTTCTCTCTTCATTACTTTAAAAGTGCGATATTTTCACTTCGTAAAAATGTCAGTGTTGCTGTTCATGTGTAGATAAACTGTCCGGAATTAGTCTGTTTATAAATGAAACCATGAGTGAAAGTGCCTTGCGTTTGATCTACACTGCCACCGTGAAAGGTGAGACGTCTTTGCAGCAGCCGACAGGGTGTTTAAAGACACAAGTGCTACATTGAATTTACTCAGAAGCCTCTGCAGGGATACAAGTTGTTGACAGTGTGCCAAGTCAATACTGAAGCTTAGCAGTTAGCTGTAACTTCTGCTAATTTTTTTTCAGGAGTTTATTGGTTTAGCATTATAAAAGTTAACTTTTTAGTTAGCAGATTAGTGGTTATCTAAGTTAACTTTTTGTGTAGGGTAAATTAATTCAGGAATATTTGTATTTCAGCCAGGAAAAAGACAAAATATTTCTTATAAAGACAACATGAAATGATGTTACAATTACTGCAGTGTCCATGCTTTAGTCACATGTGTACTTTATTTGTCAGCACACATGTAGTTGTAATATAAACTCAAAGATGAAATGGATTTTTTTATTTAATAATTTCAGCGTTAATTGTCCTCAATGAATAGGTCATTGCTGTTAATGCTGTAGTGACATGAATTTGACTACTTTAGTGATTCTGAATACTTTGGAATTATACACAATTGGGTGGGCTTCTTCTACCTGTGCAAGCAAAAGTGTCTTGTTGACTGAACTTTTACTTCAGACATGTTTAATGATTCTTTCAATTAATGTTAAAATATTGACGGATAAAGCTCTTTCAAATAATAAACTGTTGCTCGCAGATGCGGCTTTACAGAGACGAGAGACAAACTATACTCACAAGACTTTTAACCACAGGAAGAACTACCCTTTACCCTCCATTGGAGTTGTTGGAAGCCACTTTCCTCACATTTTGAAGATCAGAGATGTACTCTTCTTTCATTGAGACTGGAGGTTCTGGTGTGCAGTTCTACCTCTAGAAATTTTGAAGTACAACTGTATTGGCAGGGTTGACGCCATTCGCCCAGTGGTTGATCCTCCTCTGCACAGCAAGAAATCCAAAGGATCAGGATGATATCAAGGATCAGGCTGAAAACATTACTACTTGTAGGA
Organism: Thalassophryne amazonica; assembly: GCF_902500255.1. NCBI lineage: Eukaryota > Metazoa > Chordata > Actinopteri > Batrachoidiformes > Batrachoididae > Thalassophryne > Thalassophryne amazonica. The sequence continues at coordinate 64,696,226 of NC_047103.1, forward strand.
AAATGAGACAAACATAGGAACATTGAAATATAAAGATACAGGCTAAAGATTCAACAATATAAAACATTTCAGTCTGTGGCAACAATTGGTACCTCCCCCCCCCAAAAAACCCCCAAATATTCTGAATTATTTAAAAAATGAGACTGTAATTAAAAAAAAAAAAAAAATCTGGCATGGATTTTTATTGGGTAAAAAAATAAAAAATGGACTAAATTTACAATTTTTAAGAAATTATTGAGCTAATATCTAATGCAGCCTGCTGCTAAAGGCAAAACTAACTTTGGCAGTTTAAATTAATTAAACTCACTTCAGTGGTGCACTAACTTCACTCCCCCTCCCCCATTGAGGTGATACTTAATGCAGCCTGCTGCTAAAGGCTAAGCTAACTTTGGTCTTTTAATTGAATTAAACTCAGTTCAGTGGTGCACTGCCCCCCCCCTTCCCAATATTAATATCACAATGTCATCTGCAAACATCATAGTCCATGGGGACTCCTGTCTGATCTCATCTGTCAACCTGTCCATCACCACTGCAAACAAGAAAGGACTCAGAGCTGATCCTTGGTGTAATCCCACCTCCACCTTGAATGAGTCTGTCATTCTGACTGCGCATCTCACCGCTGTCACACTATTCTTGTACATGTCCTGCACTACCCTAACATACTTATCTGCCACTCCAGACTTCCTCATACAATGCCACAACTCTTCTCTTGGCACCCTATCATAAGCTTTTTCTAAGTCCACAAACACACAATGTAACTCTTTCTGTCCTCTGTACTTTTCCAACAGTATTCTCAGAGCAAACATTGCATCTGTAGTGCTCTTTCTCGGCATGAAACCATATTGCTGCTCACAGATCTTCACCTGTTTCTAAGCCTAGCTTCTACTACTCTTTCCCATAACTTCATGCTGTGGCTGATCAGCTTTATGCCTCTGTAGTTACTGCAGCTCTGCACATCACCCTTGTTCTTGAAAATAGGAACCAGCACACTTCGTCTCCACTCCTCAGGCATCCTCTCACTTTCCAAGATTTTATTAAACAATCTGGTTAGAAACTCTACTGCCATCTCTCCTAGACATTTCCATGCCTCCATTGGAATGTCATCTGGACCAACTGCCTTTCCACTCTTCATCCTCTTCATAGCAGCCCTCACTTCTTCCTTGCTAATCTCTTTTACTTCCTGATTTACTCTCACCACATCATCCAGCCTTTTCTCTCGCTCATTTTCTTTATTCATCAACTCTTCAAAATATTCCCTCCACCTTCTCAGCACACACTCCTCACTTGTCAGCACATTACCATGTGCATCTTTTACCACTCTAACCTGCTGCACATCCTTTCCAGCTCTGTCCCTTTGTCTGGCCAATCGGTACAAGTCCTTTAAGACCTTTTATTACCAATAATGTTGAATAGGAAATGGCAATATGTCTTCCATTAAATTGTTTGATGAATAAATAAGTTGTAGCATGATGTATGCTTTTTTTTTTTTGGTTCATTTGCAAATTGATGGTTAGGCAGGCTTGGCTACATCTACTGTGAAACTAAACAGTTTTGTCCAAATATTTTATACATGGTTGCATTTGCCTCATTTTAAATATACCATTGTGTGCTGCAGAACTTTGTTTACTAAACCATTTGTCTTTTTAAATACAGGCTGGTCTAAAACGGGCTTCAGTTGGAGAGGAACAGAACAAATCTGCTCAAGTGTCTTCAGGTAAGTCTGAAAACTATAATGCTGCCATTCCTTGAGTTTTTCTACTACTTGAGGTTGAATAAATGAAACTGTAAAATATTTAAGTTGCACAAAAGTGATTGGGTATATAGCTAGTGACATGTTCAATTGCCCCAACCCAGGTTTGTCTAAAAATTGATTTATATTGAAGTTATATAGGGCCTGGACAGTGTGTATACATAATCAACTATGTCAACATCAACAAAACATACGACATGGTGGGAGTAATGGCTGTACTTAGTTCGAGCCTGTCTATGGTCAGAGCATGCACTTCATAGAAGAGCATCCTGAAGCGTGGGTGGGGGGAAGAACCTCCCCCATAATCTAAAGTGTGAGAGAGATGGGTACTGAAACCACACATTTGGTATTGCTTTCAGTACTGGAGAAAATTAGGTGATGGTCAAGTCGTTAAAGCAGTGGACTTGTAACCAGAGAATCCTCTGTTAAAATCACTGTCACACTATAAATTCCAGGGATGAGGATCTTCCATGGATCTGCAGATTTCTGACTTCTTATGGATTTCTGGGCCATTTCTAAGATCGGCGTAAATCCTTTGAGAAAAATTTGGGAGTGTGGGGGCTGCAACGGGGCCATCCGTGCTTGTTAAACCTTTCCTCATCTGCATGGGAACCGAAACTGTAAGCTAAAACACGCTATGTCACTGGCTACTTTTTCTACAACTTTCAGCCAGTCAGAATCTCGGTAATGAAAAGTCACTGAAAGTACCCTGATGTGGACATTTTTATTTTCTTCAAGTTTTGGTCTGTCAAGTGGTGTCTTTAACATGGCCAAAATTAAATGCATTAAAGAGATAGTGGTGTAAAAAATAGATTTAAGTGGACATAGTTGGAGTGGGAAGTGGAAGAGACAAAGGCAAGATTCTGTGAATGTGTCCGCAAGGTTGCGCTCCCTGGTAAAGCCCTCTGCACGTTATGTTCGGTTTTCATTAGCAAAACCTTGGAAAAACACTGCAAGACGAAGAAACATGTCACCAAAGTTAATATTAAACAGACTAATCATGTGCTGCCCGGGTCCAGAAGAGCACAGAAAACAGGCACAGCCAGCCCCAAAGCCCACAGCACTTGTACTGCTCAGCGTTCGAACATCCAGTGCTCAGGTGCGTGTCCAAAAATTCTGTTCATACAATTTAAATGTTTATAATCACTGAAATTTTTAAGTATAGTGTAGTTATTTATACTGTACTCATAAATGTACTGAAGTGAAATTCAGGGCTGCAAAACCAGTGTTTGTGTACAGGTTTTGTCAAATTTTGCTTCCATGTTCCTTTTTATTTTGTCATATAAACCCGCTAACAGAAAAAACTCACTCATCACTCACTCGGGATTGGGTCGCGGGGGCAACAGCTCTAGCAGGGGACCCCAAACTTTCCTTTCCCGGGCCTCGTTAACCACCTCTGACTGGTGGATACTGAGGCGTTTCCAGGCCAGTGTGGAGATATCTCTCCACCTCGTCCGGGGTCTCCTCCCAGATGGACATGCCTGGAACACCTCCCCAGGGAGGCACCCAGGGGGCATCCTTACCAGATGCCCGAACCACCTCAGCTGGCTCCTTTCAACGTGAAGGAGCAGTGGCTCTACTTCAAGCTCCCCATGGATGACCGAGCTTCTCGCCCTATCTCTAAGGGAGACACCAGCCACCCTTCTAAGAAAACCCATTTCAGCCGCTTGTACCCGCAGTCTAGTTCTTTCGGTCATGACCCATCCCTCATGACCATAGGTGAGAGTAGGAATGAAGACTGACCAGTAGATTAAGAGTTTCGCCTTTTGGCTCAGCTCCCTTTTTGTCACAACAGTATGGTAGAGCGAATGCGATCCCGCCCTGCTGCGCTGATTCTCCGGCCAATCTCATGCTCCATTGTCCCCTCACTCGTGAACAAGACCCCGAGGTACTTGAACTTGGGGCAAGACCTCATTCCCTACCCGGAGTTGGAAATCCATCGGTGTCCTGCTGAGAACCATGGCCTCAGATTTAGGGGTGCTGATTCCCATCCCAGCTGCTTCACACTCTGCTGCAAACTGATGCAGTGAGTATTGGCGGTCACAGGCTATCTATTTCTCTGTCTGTCTCTCTCTCTCTGTCTGTCTCTACACTCAACAAAAATATAAACGCAACACTTTTGGTTTTGCTCCCATTTTGTATGAGATGAACTCAAAGATCTAAAACTTTTTCCACATACACAATATCACCATTTCCCTCAAATATTGTTCACAAACCAGTCTAAATCTGTGATAGTGAGCACTTCTCCTTTGCTGAGATAATCCTTCCCACCTCACAGGTGTGCCATATCAAGATGCTGATTAGACACCATGATTAGTGCACAGGTGTGCCTTAGACTGCCCACAATAAAACGCCACTCTGAAAGGTGTAGTTTTATCACACAGCACAATGCCACAGATGTCGCAAGATTTGAGGGAGCGTGCAATTGGCATGCTGACAGCAGGAATGTCAACCAGAGCTATTGCTTGTGTATTGAATGTTCATTTCTCTACCATAAGCCGTCTCCAAAGGCGTTTCAGAGAATTTGGCAGTACAGCCAACCAGCCTCACAACCGCAGACCACGTGTAACCACACCAGCCCAGGACCTCCACATCCAGCATGTTCACCTCCAAGATTGTCTGAGACCAGCCACTCGGACAGCTGCTGAAGCAATTGGTTTGCATAACCAAAGAATTTCTGCACAAACTGTCAGAAACCATCTCAGGAAAGCTCATCTGCATGCTCGTCGTCCTCATCAGGGTCTCGACCTGACTCCAGTTCGTCGTCGTAACCGACTTGAGTGGGCAAATGCTCACATTCGCTGGCGTTTGGCACGTTGGAGAGGTGTTCTCTTCACAGATGAATCCCGGTTCACACTGTCCAGGGCAGATGGCAGACAGCGTTGTGTGGGTGAGCGGTTTTCTGATGTCAATGTTGTGGATTGAGTGGCCCATGGTGGCGGTGGGGTTATGGTATAGGCAGGCGTCTGTTATGGACGAAGAACACAGGTGCATTTTATTGATGGCATTTTGAATGCACAGAGATACTGTGACGAGATCCTGAGGCCCATTGTTGTGCCATACATCCAAGAACATCACCTCATGCTGCAGCATGATAATGCACGGCCCCATGTTGCAAGGATCTGTACAGAATTCTTGGAAGCTGAAAATGTCCCAGTTTTTGCATGGTCGGCATACTCACCGGACATGTCACCCATTGAGCATGTTTGGGATGCTCTGGACCGGCGTGTACCTGTTCCTGCCAATATCCAGCAACTTCGCACAGCCATTGAAGAGGAGTGGACCAACATTCCACATTCCACAATTCACAACCTGATCAACTCTATGCAAAGGAGTTGTGTTGCACTGCATGAGGCAAATGGTGGTCACACCAGATACCCCCCCCCCAGTAAAACAAAACTGCACCTTTCAGAGTGGCCTTTTATTGTGGACAGTCTAAGGCAGTGATTCTCAACCGGGGTGCCGCGGCACCCTAGGGTGCCGTGATCGATCGTCAGGGGTGCCGTGGGTATTTTTCATATTCGTGATTACCGTGAATTATTTATTTTATCCACAAAGCATAAAACGACTCAGAATCTGACGTCATTGTGCTGCAGCCTCGCTCTCGTCTTAAGGCGGGACAATAACAAGGAGGCTGACGGCCAATTAAAACAGTGCCGTCTTCTTCAGAAGCCGTCTAAAATGCGGAGCTGTCGGTGTGTGTGTCTGTGCTTGTGTGTGCACGCGCGCGGAGTTAACAGGCTGCAGACTGCGAGGGAGGGGGTGGGTGAGGGAGATTCCTGAATGCAGGCGAGACACGTTCAGTGCGCAGCGAGCGCGGAGCAGAGAGAGGATTTTAACCTCTCTGTGAGTGAACGTTAACAAAACGGAAACGTGAAGCTGCCTTTACTTCTCTCTGAACTTTCTCTAAAGGTGTGATTCTGCCGTTACCATCCTGTTCACACCATGTGCACGTCGTATGCTGAATTTATGAGATCATGAGATGAAATAAACGGTCAAATATATTTAAAAACATATTTAAAAAATTAGAATATATGAATGAACTGAGAGCCACAAAAAAAAAATGTTCAGACGCAGAGATCACAAAAAGCAGGTGAGAACGCTGAACTTAAACAGCTGTTATTTTCCAAAGGTATTTATTTGTTCAATCTTAAGCTTAATGTAGTGTTTAAGCACAAAACGTGACTGATGAGGAGAAACAATTTCAGAAATGCAACAGAAACAACCACAAATCAGAAAAAGTTGGGACTGTATGTAAAATGAAGATAAAAATAAAAATGTTGCACCATTCCCAGTTTCTCCACTCACAGAAGCCAAACGTTCTTCCAGAGTTGTGTAATTATACTACAATAGTAGAATATAAAGGGGGAAAAAAAAAGACAATATATTCGTCAATCGCAATTATTTGTCTGACAATTAATCGTCTCCAGAAATTCCTAATCGTGACAGCCCTACTTGAGATCAGAGCGCAAAATGCTTGAGGATTTTCGAAATGCGATGTTTTCTGTATCGATTTTCTATTGCGATAATTGGGTTTTGCGCAAAACTAGAGGTAATAGCATTATAATATTATTTTAGTTGGTGGTGTGCCGCAGGATTTTGTAAATATAAAAAGGGTGCCGCGGCTCAAAAAAGGTTGAAAAACACTGGTCTAAGGCACACCTGTGCACTAATCATGGTGTCTAATCAGCATCTTGATATGGCACACCTGTGAGGTGGGATGGATTATCTCAGCAAAGAAGTGCTCACTATCACAGATTTAGACTGGTTTGTGAACAATATTTGAGGGAAATGGTGATATTGTGTATGTGGAAAAAGTTTAAGATCTTTGAGTTCATCTCATACAAAATGGGAGCAAAACCAAAAGTGTTGCGTTTATATTTTTGTTGTGTGTCTGTATATATATGTGTGTGTGTGTGTGTATATATATATATATATATATGTATATGTGTGTGTGTATATAAAATAATCCACCATTCGGAAGATTTAGACAGCTTTCGGTGGCTTTTCAGTCGTGTGACTATCAAAGAAATTGTGGACGAGGTGGGCATGTCACATGTCCTGTGAGATGTCAACACAGTGGCGCTTTTGCTGCGCCATCAGCTTCGTGCCGATGAATTTCGCTGCAACTCTTTTCATGGCCAAATCTTCTGTCACAGTGGAATGTGCCGAAAAAGTGCTGATGTCCACCTCTTCCGCAATTTCTCAGATAATCACACGACGGTCCCACATCACCACAGCATTTAATTTTTAAATGAGCTGGTCATTTCAGCATGTTGATGGCCGCCCGGAGCGTGGCGCGCTCTCCACCATTGTGCGGCCGTCTTTAAACCGGTTGTACCGCTCCTTAATCTGTGTGATGCCCACAGGATCGTCACCGAAAGCCGCCTGAATGGTTTCCACCTGGCTGTCGCCCAGTTTCTGACAAAATTTGATGCAGTCGCACTGCTCCAGTCGTTCTGCCATTTCCTTGCAAAGAAAAAATGACGAGAGACTACACCCATCCTCACACAAAGGCTGCTTACAAGCAAATGACGCAACCGACAGGCGTGAAAAAAATCACGCATGCGCACAAAGGTTCAAGGTTGGCTCATGCAAGCACATGATTCAAATCCATCAGGTTTTTGAAAAAAATAAAAAGGTCGGATACTTTTCTAACAGACCTTGTGTGTGTGTGTGTGTGTGTGTGTGTGTGTGTATACACACACACACTTCATCAGCCCATTATAGCAGTGCTAAATCCTCTGAGTCCAGTACCTTTCAAGTATTTTAAAAAGCCAACACTCCCCCCTCTCACTTGACCTTACAGTTTAAAATACTTCCTATAGAAACTTCTTTCAGGCCTTACAATTGATTTCTTTCCATTTTTACTCTTTAATAGATAAACCATTCAAAAATGACAAAAGACATTTTGCCTGCATGCTGAAATCGGCCTGCATCAATTTTATTTTTATTTTTTCACAGACTGCGGTACAGCTGGTGTCAGGATGTGTGCTTTTAATTTTACTATGCTGTATGTGCTTGTGGAGTTTTCCTGCTGAATGGCATAAGAAGTTGGGGTGCAAACTCGCATGGTGTGATTTAGGAATTTATTATGGGGCAATCATTTGGAAACGCACATCGTTTTTATTATTTTGGTGAATTTTCTAGACTATGGTACAGCTGTTGCACAGGATGTGTGCTTTTTAGTGTTACTATGAGGCAATGTCACTGTTTTATACCACAAATATTGTTTTGATAGGTTTTAATATCTTAAAATGATTTACACATACTTACATGACGTTCCAGTATATTTCATAGCTCATTGCAGGTTAAGGAACAACACTGGAAGTATAGTTTTGGCAAGTTTGGTTATCTGTCCAATGCTATGGCATTTGTAATAAGTACATATGCTACAGCACGAGGCAAGTATCAGTGAAAGAAGTTTTTATTACAGTAAGGCTTCCACATACCCCAACATAAATATAAAATGGAAATTCATGAAATTAGGTCTCTGTAGTGGCCCAGAAATGCCTCTAAAATGCTCACGACGTGTGAGCTTCAGGGGTCTTCGCCCCCTGGGTCTCCCCCCAGGGGTGCTGCCCCTGGACCCCACTGGGGACCTGCAGTGACCCCCAGCCATTTTCAGAGTTGTTTTTTTGCCCATTCTCATCCCTGAAAATCACTTGGGCCCTTAATCCCTAAGTTGTCCCCGGTGTGCAGAGAAGGTCTTGCATGGCAGCACCCTGACAGTGTGTGTGTGTGTGTGTGTGTGTGTGTGTGTGTGTGTGTGTGTGTGTGTGTGTGTGTGTGTGTGTGTGTGTAAGTAAATGAATGTGAGGCATCACTGTAACCTACTTTGACCATAAGTGTGTTAACCCCAAAACGTGAATCAGGTACAAATCGTGTATCCAACTCCTCACCTGACAGTGTCCCTGGAGCGGGTTACGGCTAGCAGGGCCAGGTGCTTGACACTAGAAGCAAGAGCCTTCTCCGATCACCTCCCTGCCTCACCTGCTGTAGTGACCCCCGCCCCGCCAAAAAATAAAATTTCGAGGTGATAGGGTTTGCGATCAAGAATTCCTGCAGTAATTGATCAGACAACTGAAATTTGTAAACTACCTAAACTGAAATATATATATATAGTGGCTTGCAAAAATATTCAGCCTCTTGGTATATCACACATTTTAATTTGTTTATGGCATTTCATATACAAAAAGTAAATCAGGCTTCTCAATATAAAAATTTCTAAAATTATCTTCCTTAGACTCAAACTGAAAGTAAATCTCTACAACTTGATATAAATCAAAAATATAAAAGCCAAGATGATGGGTTGCATAAGTAATCAGCCCCTTTGGTATAATACCTGTAAATAATCAATTTAATTGCCAGTTTTTTTCAGACAAGTCAGGGGATGGATACATGAACAAGTCATTGAATATGATGTATTGAACTTTATTTACATCAGTTAATGAAGATATACAAACAGTATGGCATTCTGTTTTAAATCTGTATGGAGTAGACAGTTCTCAAAAACTGAGTAACTGTGCAAGAAGGAGAAGTGGGAGGAAAGACACCCAGACAACCCAGAAGACGTTTTAGGCTTCTCTGGCTGTTATTGGAGAAATTGTACGTAGTGCATGTTTTGCATTTTGTATCCCCAGTTGTACAGCTCATGATAAAGTGGTATAGTAGTGGGGCGGCATAGTAAAATAGTTGGTCATTTTGTGATAAAAACATGGAGGTTGATGCACATATTAAGTTTATTTACAGATACGGAGCCATGCACTACGCACAATTTCTCCAATCACAGCCAGATATTTTCCCATATCAGACAGCTACCATGACAATCGGTCCGGATCACATATCAGATTCGTTACAAACCAGAAAGCTAAAAACACGATTGGAAAAACCAAGTTGGACATGAATGTACTCCATAAATATCTAAACAGCATTGGACAAAATGCACAGTTTGAAAGCTTACCAGCTAACGACTGGACCATCTGTTAGCAAGTTCTTCATGGAGGTGAAGAAAGCGTACAGGTCTGTGAGCCTAAAACCGTCAGCAGCTATCATATTCAGCCGATACCGTAAGTTTGCATATATATATATATAAACAAATTTATAAACCTCGCTTGCTTGGTCTGTACGGGAATATCAGACCTCCTGTTTTTTGCGCGGACCGTAATGTCAAGGCCTTGATGTTTTTCCTGTACAGCCCTCACACTCTGTTAATAATCCTTTATTATAAATAATCTAGCATACAGTTGAATTCAAAGTTCATTAAATTGGGTGGGGGGATAAATTCAAATTGACATATTTGAACATTTTTTTAAAAAGTAACACAATAATTACTTTCCCCAGTAAGTAATTACTTTTATAATACTGTAACTCGTTACTAAGTTACTTTTTAGGAGAGTAACTATAACTAATTACTTTTTTTAATAAGTAACCTCTCCAACACATGATATAAATAATGATATAAATAATCCGTTTGTTGCTGTCTTTGATTTCCTGCTCGTTAAGAAAAATAAAAAACTTTAATTTTCTTGTCAGCCTCTCGTGGTCTGAAAGCATAATGTCATAGAGCTTGAGATTGATTGATTAACTGGAGCTTTAGTCAGTCAGAAGGATCTGTCAGACAGCCGCAGGAAAAATAAACAAGCGAAGCACAAACCCACAAACAAAGGTGCAGGCAGCATTAAAGCTCGCCGCACAAAGTTTTGAACATGCACAAACTTTGTTGAACTTTGCAGAGATCCGCTGCCAAGGAAGTCATTTTTCAGGTATAAAAATTACTTTTGTTGGACAAACAAACTGAAAGTCGCTCCTTCACTGTGTGACTGGGGCTTACAATGTGCTGGGGGGGGGGGGGGGGGGGGTCCACAGAGCTAATTTATTTTAGGTGGGCATTTAATAAACTCTTATAAAAAAAAAAAAAAAAATTCAGGTAGGTGTTTAACCAACTTTTTTCAAAAAAGGGGGTGGGCTGATGCTTGGCCCTGGGCCCTCAGATGCGCAAATACAGTATTTTCTTCGTGTGTGTTTGAGCGAGAGAGAGATGCATGTGCAGATTTTTAAAAAAAATTCACATCACACTAAAGTGAAATTTTTTATTTTTTATTTTTATTTATTTTTTAATTCTTCTGTGACATGCACTGGTTAAGTGCCTAGGCACAAAAAAAGACTAGAGACAAAAGAATAAGGCACAGAAGCCTGGCTACTCTCTCAAGTACCCGACCAAAAAGCACTACATTCCTTTTACTTGAATGAAACAAGCTCTTGCATGAATTTTATTTTGGAGAGAGGCTGTAAAACAACATTACCAGTTAAGACGGGTTTTTGGTTGCAGAATAATGTGCAGTAGTGCATACCTTATCATATTTTGTTTCAAAGAGAAGGTGATTATTGAAAGTTAGTGTTGAAAGTGAGTATTGAAATATAAATTACTGTTTTTATTTAATTTTGGTAAATTCATTGTTATACAGGTGCAGCTCAATAAATTAGAATATCATTAAAAAGTTAATTTATTTCAGTAATTCAATTCAAAAAGTAAAACTCATGTATTATATAGATTCATTACACACAGTGATATATTATGTTTATTTTAACTTTGATGATTAAGGCTTACAGCTAATGTTTTTGTCCGGGGTCACCACAGCAGATACAGCCAGATTCGCACTGTTAATTGGCACAAGTTTTACACTGGATGCCCTTCCTGGCGCAACTCCAACGTTACGTGGAGAAACACACGCAGCCGCTGGTGTCCCAAAGAGGTCTCCCATCCAAGTACTAACCAGATCCTGCACTGCTTAGCTTCTGAGATCTGATGGGATCAGACTGACACAGAGCAGACCAGCTGCCAAGGCTTACAGCTAATGAAAACCCCAAATTCAGTATCTTAGAAAATTAGATATTATATCGTATAAGACTAATACAACCCCAATTACACTGAATTTGGGACATTGTGTGAAATGTAAATAAAAACAGAATACAATGATTTTGCAAATCCTCTTCAACCTATATTTAATAAATACGCCACAAAGACAAAATATTTAATGTTCAAACTAATACTTTTTTGTTTTTGTGCAAATATTTGCTCATTTTGAAATGGATGCCTGTAACACGTTTCAAAAAAGCTGGGACAGTGGCAACAAAAGACTGGAAAAGTTGATGAATCCTCAAAGAACACCTGTTTGGAACATTCCACAGGAGAACAGGTTAATTGGAAACGGGTGAGTGTCATTATTGGGTATAAAAGGAGCATCCCCAAAAGGCTCAGCTGTTCACAAGCAAAGATGGGGAGCAGATCACCACTTTGTGAACAACTGTGTGAAAAAATAGTCCAACAGTTTAGGAACAATGTTTCTCAACATTCAATTGCAAGGTATTTAGGGATTCCATCACCTACAGTCCAAAATATAATCAGAAGATTCAGAAAATCTGGAGAACTTTCTACACGTAAACGGCAAGGCCGAAAACCAACATTGAAATGCCCGTGACGTTCGATCCCTTAGGTGGCACTGCATTAAAAACCAACATCATTGTATAAAGTATCCTGCCGCATGGGCTCAGGAACACTTCAGAAAACCATTGTCAGTTAACACAGTTCATCGCTATGTTTACAAGTGCAAGTTAAAACTCTACCATGCAAAGCGAAAGCCATACATCAACAACATCCACAAATGCCACCGCTTTCTCTGGGCCCGAGCTCATTTGAAATGGACAGACGCAAAGTGGAAAAGTGTGCTGTGGTCTGAGTCCACATTTCAAATTGTTTTTGGAAATCATGGACATTGTGTCCTCCGGATAAAAGAGGAAAATGACCATCCAGATTGTTACCAGCGCAAAGTTCAAAAGCCAGCATCTGTGATGGTATGGGGGTGTGTTACTGCCCATGGCATGGGCAACTTACACATCTGTGATGGCACCATCAATGCTGAAAGGTACATCCAGGTTTTGGAGCAACACATGCTGCCATCCAAACATCATCTTTTTCAGGTACATCCCTGCTTATTTCAGAAAGACAGTGCCAAGCCACATTCAGCACGTGCTACAACAGCGTGGCTTCGTAGTAAAAGAGTGCGGGTACTAGACTGGTCCGCCTGCAGTCTAGATCTGTTGCCCATTGAAAATGTGTGGCACATTATGAAGCGCAAAATACGACAACGGAGACCCCGGGCTGTTTAACAACTGAAGTGGTACATCAAGCAAGAATGGGAAAGAATTCCACCTACAAAGATTTAACAATTAGTGTCCTCAGCTCCCAAACGCTTATTGAGTGTTGTTGGAAGGAAAGGTGATGTAACACAGTGGTAAACGTATCACTGTCCCAGCTTTTTTTTTTTTAAACGTGTTGCAGGCATCCATTTCAAAATGAGCAACTATTTGCACAAAAACAATAAAGTTTATCAGTTTGAACGTTAAATGTCTTGTCTTTGTGGTGTATTCAGTTGAATATAGGTTGAAGAGGATTTGCAAATTGTATTCTGTTTTTATTTACATTTTATGCAACGTCCCAACGTCTTGAATCTGCTTTGCTGGCAGCCCCGACCAAGTATTGAGTGTATTGTAATACATGGACATACTTTATAGTAGGCAAGCATTGCTGTCTTTAAAGTCCTTTTTTTAAAAAATTGGTCTTATGTAATATTCAAATTTTCTGAGCTACTACATTTTGGGTTTTCATGACCTGTAAGCAATCACTCACTCCCTCATCTTCAACCGCTTACTCCAATTGGGCACTGCAGTCTCGTTTGTGTGCTAAAGGGGTAAAATACAAACGCATATGATGCAGTTATTCTACATCTGGGGACAGCCCTCATCTGTCCCCATCAGAAACATGGTACTTTCTTTGAGTTTTTGGGTAAATTACACGGCAAAATGAAAATGCAACGAAAAACTAATGATGCAGTGGAAAGTGAACATGTGTTGTGGTTTATGCCCCAGAGTTCAAACGTGTTTAGGTGGTTGTGCAGATGAGAACGCAGTCACTCTGGCTACCTGTGTAGGCTAAAACTTAGCGGCACAACCTCCCCCATTTGCTTCGTCTTCCCTTCTCCACTGTGAATTGAAAAAAAAACTGCACTTTTCGTGACTGCTTCGGTGATTGCAGTCGAAAACAGAACAGCACACCATTTTTCCATTACAACTGATGCTGTTTGTGGGAACAGACTAATCCCCGGGTGGAGTGTGGGAGTGTCGGCACAAAGCATTCGGAGGATGGGGGTTTCAGCGGAAACAATCTTGAACTGGCACGTCCACTAGGTGGTGGCGAGTATGCTTTTAAGTTTACCAAGTCGGGCCAAATGGTTGGTGCTGAAACAACCACACTCTGCCTGGGGGTTAGGCTCTCCCGTTTTCTGCTAGCTGTCCCCAGATGTGGTCAAATCCTGTGATATCACACGAGGGTTCAAACGAGACTGCGCTGCCGTATTAAGGGTCACTGGGGGGCTTACTGGAGCCCTTCCCAGCAGCCACAGGGCGTGAGGCGGGGCACACCCCAGACAGGATGCCAGCATGTCGTATGGCCAACCTGTAAGCTGTAATTGTCAAAATTAAAATAAATGCTTGAAATATATCACTGTGTGTGTGTGTGTAATGAATCTATATTATGTACGAGTTTAACTTTTTGAATTGAATACTGAAATAAACTTTTCAATGATATTCTAATTTATTGATGTTCCTGTAATAAAAATAATGAATTGATAGATTAATCTATTTTGGGGAAAAAAATGAATCATTAGGTGCTGCCCTACAGTTACATGTTTTGTTCCAGCATAGCAATAAAGCTATGTACATTTTGTGTCTCTGAAATTATTTTAAATCATAAAGACACTACAGATCCCTTTGGGTATGTTGAAGTGGAAGCAATAAATGTAAATTTGGTGTGCAGATTCACCTTAATGTGGGTTTTCTGAGTGCACTGTAGTTGTTAGAAAAATGGAGTGGGCCCCAGTATTAAAAAAAAAAAAAAAAAAAAAAAAATGCTCATCCACTTGCATTACATTATCATTCAATTGGTGCTACAGTTCCAAGGCAATAATTCTGTTCGTATATATATATATATATTTTTGTCTTTAAATTAGATGCCACCTCTTCAGAACTGATGCACACTGACGACTCCGGTTTAGATCTCTGCCATTTGGGTGATACTTCAGACATAACCCTGGCAGCTGGAGAAAAAGTCATGGAGGATGAGAGAATGATTGCACACCCAGGAAGTGATAATGAACTGGAGCCTGAACAGGAACAAGAGCAATGCACAGGAGCTGAACGGCAAAGTGAAAGTGAGAATGCAGAAACTCAGAATGCCAGTGAAAACATGAATGAAAAAACAGGTGTGCCAGTTGAAAATAACACAAAGTCATACAAATGCAATGCCTGCCTGGAGTTTTTTCCCACACGGACAGCCTTGATGGTTCATTATAACTCTTCATCCCACATTCAACGAATGACAACAGGCTCTGCAAAGCAAGGATTGGAACATGAGTCCCAAACACCCGCAGTTCCTCTTCTTCCTCGGCCATATGTAACAAATAAACCCTACCAGTGTGCCGTATGTAGAGTTTCTTACAATCATGTCATCACCCTCGAGAGTCATATGAAATCTGTTTTACACCAGACCCGCAGTAGAAATACTGGGAATGCTGCAAACATTGCAGTAGCCACTGGCACTGTGGGAAATAGCACCACTAGTGTTCCAAATACTGTTGTAAGCACCTCTGGGTGTGGGGCCACAAAGTTAGTTAGCAGCACCGCCTCTGCTTCTGAGACCTTGATGGTGACTGCTGCAAAAGATGGTGAACAGGTCCAAACTTCACAAGTGGCTCCTTCTCTTCTCGCTTCCCCCGTGGCCTCAGCTCAGGCAGTCTCAGCCTTTCTCACACTCCTCACATCTAGTCCAAACTCACTTTCTCACTCCCTTCTCCCGTCCCTTTTTGCAGCTGGAGCTGCTCCTGGTGCAGCTGCACCTCAGCTTGTGCCCCAGCCACAAATGGTCATGCCCTTGATCTTGAATGGCCTCCAAACTCAAACCCAGCAGCATCCAGAGAACCAGCAAGGCCAGCTCCTGACACCTTGTATGCCATTTTTAGGTCTCAGTACAGCACAGCAAACCCTTCTAGCCCAAAGAATTAACAGCTTACAGAGCCAGTGGCTGTCCACAGCTATTCCACCAAACTTGCAACCCTGCCTTGAAGAGCAAACACAGAGTGTAAAGGATGAGGTTGAAAAAGAGGGGAAAAGAAGTGATGAGAATGTTGAAGACAAGGTAGCCCAGCTCAAGGACAAGGATGCATTTGTTATGGGAACCACTGAAACAGAGAAGCATGACAGAGAACAATTGGCAAAAAATCCCAACATAGAAAGCAATGTGAAGATTGCAAGTAATGAAAACAATGGGAGGGCACACAGAAATGACACAACAGATGAAAACATTCATTCTAATAAATTGGACCTGGAAAGTGATAAAGGAAGTAGCTTAAATCTCTCCCTGTCAGGCACAGAAAAGAACAGCTGTAATAACCTCTCACCCAACAACTTAAGCCTCAGTCCTGTAAATTTAAACCTTACACTTAGTCCTGATACGACTACTCAAAAATCACACACAAGCTGTTGTGCATCCCTTAGTACCCGAAAAACCAACCCCAGTGTAAATGCCACAACTTGCCACCAAACTCAACTGTCTTGTAATATCACAGGGTCCACTATTTACCCAGACCTTCCAGCGCTGTCAGAGTTCCAGTCTGAGGTTCTCTGGGCATTCTTTGAGTCACGCAGTGAGGCTGATGCTGCCAGTCCCCCTCATGAGGATTGTGAAGCACTGGGCAGAGAGGTAGGGCTCAGTGAGGAAGAGGTGCGCAGGTGGCTGTGTCAGGCCCGAGATGTCAAACAGAGGCATAGGGCTAGAGGACTGGAATGCCGACAAGGAATATTGGAATTGACAAAGCATGTCTCAGTTTCTGATGACTTTGATGAAGATGAAAGATCATTAGTTATAGCTGAAACTGAGGATGAGGCTGAAGCATCAAGTAATCAAGCAATTGATTTGTCAAGCAGGAAAGGGAAGCGCAGACGGAGGGATGTTGTCATGGAGAGTCGGCAAGATTCCTGTCTTACTTCCGACTCTGAAAATGAAATGTACACTTCTGTTGTTTTGTCTGAGGAGGAAAGTCAGAATCGGTCCACAAAGCAGGTTCTTGAAATTACTGGTAAAAATGAAGCACAGTGTGAGGTTTCTGCTGATAAGGGATCAGTTGGAGGCAAAGTCTTGCGTTCCACAACTGTGTTTCTGTCCGATGCAGAAGATGAATATGATGATGAGGATGGAGTGGGTCATAGGGCAGAGAGGAAAAAACGAAAAGGTGAGTTTGAACGTGATGTTGATGTAAAGAAGGAGAGACTTGATCCAGATGTGGACCTGGAGTTGGAGGCTCAAGGAGATCCACCAAGCTCACTTCCCCACACTATGGACCACCCTGAGATTCAAAGCGGTGCTCTGCATGCACTTCCTTTGTCCCTTGCTCCATTTTCAGCTCAGTTCCTCAGCCCCTATGTTGTCTCTCTTACACCATCTCTAATTGGAGATGGTACCAAAATGCCCATCTTTCACAACCCACCAACCATCACGCGCTTCTCTGAGTCACTTCATTCACAGTCTGTCTCCTCCCACAACCAATATCTGTCAAATGGTGGTGAATGTGAGTCTGCCCTGGATCTTAGCATTGGGAAAAACGGCAATTCCAAATCCAATTCTTCATTATCTTTGGCTGATAAAATGTCAGCACAAAAAGGGAGGTTGTTGGACGGGTTAGGGCTGAAACCCACATCAAAAAGTCTGGTAGTTGTCCAGGTGAAACCTGAACCCACTGCTGGCTTACCCTGTTCCAATAGCAGCATGAATTTGGTTAACTGCAGTAATGTAATGAAGTCTAGTATTTATGTGAGGGCAGCAGAAAAGATGAATACCACCCTGCTGGAAAAGGAGGGAGAAAAAGATAGAAATAAAGAAAAGGAGATGGAGCATGAACAGCATCAGAGAAAATATAAAGGAAAACGATATCGGGATATACGGCGTTCAAGAACGATCATTCAAGCAGAACAACTTGACGTACTCTATGGCTGCTATTTCAAAGACCCAAATCCTGGAAAACATGAGTTTGAACAGATTGCGGAATGGGTCCATCTCCCAAAGAAGGTTGTCCAGATTTGGTTTCAAAACATGAGGGCAAGAGAGCGTAAGGGTGAAGTCAGATTTATCAGTGATGGGACCTTGGCAGCAGTTGGCAAACCTCTTATCAAATTTACCTGGCCTCTTTCCAAACCCATATTTTCCAACAAACCTATTCCAAACAATAGTGGGGGTATTACAACTACTCCAATTGTTCGCACACTCATGAAGACAGACAAAGAACCTGTAAAGGAGCTGGGTAAACCAGCCCTTGTGAAAAAATTTACCCCAGTTCCTATTAAGCCGAAGGAGATTGTTTCTTCTACTGTCGTCTCTCCTGTGAGTAACAGTGGTTCCTCAGTGCCAAAGACCAAGCTTGAAACCACTACCAATGTTACAATGGTTAAAGTTTCACCCAAAGCCAACGCGCCTGTCATAACACCCCCCAAGGATCTCATCCCCATTGCCCCACGCCCGATCCATCAACAGAAACTAGATGATGACAGCGAAGAAGAAAAGACAGATGAGGAGAAAGACAATGACAGTGAGATGGGACCTGTACCAGGAACCACTAATCGCATGGTACCCAAACTGCCCACAACACCAATCAACAACAGGCCCCCTACAATGCCAGTGGTACCACAAAAACAAAATGGGCTCAACTACTGGATGCCTAAAGTTCCCATTAAGATCAACACTCTATCAAGAGAGCAGTTGGCATTGCCAACACACACACCATCTCGTACCATTGCACCTCCTCCAACACCCAGCATTGCTCCAGTTAGTCCGAATGCCCCTTGCTCTGCCAAAGTGGCCAGTCTCCCCACACCGGCCGTTTCTAAATCGAGCCCAACAGAAGGCAACTTTCTCACCCACTCATCCAGCCGTAGGCCACGCACACACTTGTCCTGCCTACAGCTCTCCATCCTGCAGTCCTGTTATGAGACCTGTGCCCACCCAAATGCCTTGGAGTGTGAGGCCATCGGTTCAGAACTTAACCTACCGCTCAAGGTAGTGCAGATCTGGTTCCAAAATACCAGGGCCAAGGAGAAGCGCTGGAGGCTGCAGCAAGAGAAATTGGTAAGTTTTGGGTGCATAAATTAAAATTGGGCATTTTTTGGGGGGGGGGGGGGGTAGTAATCATTTAGTCTTTTTTTTTTTCCCTCCCTCCGTCTCTCCTTGACAGAAAAATAACATCTCTTAGTCCTAAATGGGTGTAGCTGAAGTGAATGTCTGTGTATTAAATATGTCCGTCTTAACATTTTGTTTAAAATCACTAAATTTATGAGGGCAGCTGATATTGCTGTGAAAACAGACTTGCTCAAACTAATGGCAAATGTATAAATTTGTGTAGACTTCTAAGATAATCTTCCTTTAGGATTGCCTAGAACAACATTTAGACTTTAATAGCTTTGATATTAAACTTATGACTTTTCTCTCTGGTCTTGTTTTTCATCTTCTCTTTCTCAGTCACCTGTTTCAGGCAGCAAAGTGGATGTAAGCTCTGCAAGCTACTTGCAATACAACGCTCTTAAAGCCAATCGTCCCATCCTGCCAAAACCTGTTCAGATGACAGTTACTGTACCTTCAGCTCCCCCAGTGGCTGGTCAGCCAGTGCCAAAGGAGACCCTGACAGGCCGCTGTGAAGCTTGCAATGTTTCCTTTGACTCCAGGGCTGCAGCTAGAACCCATGTCTTCTCTCCACATCATCTGGCAACGCTGAGAATGACTAACTTTGGCCAGCCAACTGCACTCATCAACAAAAACGCAGCTGGTAGTAGCGGACCTGGCAGTGCTGTGCCAGGCTCACAGGTCTCCCTTTCTACTGTGGTTAGCAGCTCTACAGGGGAGATAGTCATCAATTCCCCTCCACCGCCAGCTACCAGCAGCAGCTAAAGATTCAGATCAGGATTGGTCTGCACACTGACTATTCTTGGACCCATTTGGGCTCCTCAGCTTTTAATAATCATGAATTTGAGCACTAATCCTCAAAAATTAATGCCCTTTAGTTTTTGAAGTTGGCTCCCTTTTCATTTAATATCCTTTTCCCCCAACCTTCACTGAATAAAAATCCGTTACTCTAAGGAATTCTTCTGGGACCTTGTACAACAGACTTTCCATGCTGCATCACAATCAGTTGTTTTCTGATTAGTGATGAACACGTCCTCAATCCTCACATGCATCACTCAAGCTGTTTTGGTCCTAAAGATGTAGTTATATATTAGCTTACATAAATGACCTTCCTGTAATTTCTAAACACATTTTACTATGCTTGAACTGTCTTAATTTGAAGACTTGTTTTTTGTCTATCCCTACTTTCACATTTGAGACTAAGGGTGCTGGTATTTAACATGAATGGATTGAACCAGTGGGAGAGGAGAAATCTGTTGACTGTCACTTTTTTAAAAACAGAGAACATTTCTGATATGCATGTGACCTGAAGAGTAGTGTCTACTTAATCAAGGTACTTGGGCAAGAATATGGCTGTTGAAATGGTCTCCATATAGACACATCATTTTCATGACAATCCAACTAGACAGGGCAAAACAAGATTGCAGAAGGTAGACTCTTGGCATACCGCACTTTGACACATTTTACATTGTTTGAAATGTTTTTAAGCATTCTGATGCAAGTGTCTTTTTATGGAAAGATACATTAATGCATGTTGGATGCCTTATTACAAATCACGCAAAATAAACTGATTTTTGCTACTCTAATGAAAGCTAATATTGTACAAGAAGCAGATCTTGCTATACATGGGTAAGAGGTATGTTTCAAACTACTTTAGATTTTTTTTGGGGGGGGGGGGGGGGGGACCAAAGAATATTCATTATCTTGAACATAGTGATTTTTTTTTTTGTGTGTGTGTAAAAGTTCATTATTCTCATAGCTAATGTTTTCAGATGTCCACTTTTTTCCCTTTCCTTTTTTAACCCCTTATCAATCCTTTTGAAACTTTGGTTTTCACCTTTTCCCTTAAATGGTGTGCCTCACATTTTGGAAGGCCCCTTTACGAACTTGTCATAATAAATAATTGTGTAGGTAGAGCTATTGCAGCCTTAATAAGAGCTACCAGGTAGATCGTTTAAGGTACAGGTGATCCTCATGTTTCACAATTCAATTCATCTGCCCCTGGCACAGGGTATTCTGACCAGTTCATGCTCTCACCAGCTTGGTATATGTATGGATTTCTTTGCCATGATTTGTGTGCTTATACCAGAAAAGCAAGTCCTCATATCTGCTTAGTTACACCATTTGTAGTGCAAGATAATAAAATACTCTTATTTAGGTCAAAACCCAACATATAAAGTTATTACTAGATGCAAAATGAGGTCTCCTTCCACTATCCCCTCACATATTATGTTCAGTTTAGAAAGGGTGAATAATTGTGCTAATGTACATGCTGTGAAATGAGCTCTTACATTTGTAAACTAAGATAAGGTGGTTATTGTCATTATGAAAGAAACGATGCTTAGATCTATAAATCAAATTGGGAAACATTAAATGTGTGAGAGCTAAAATGATGGTGCTTTTTAGGAGGACACACAACATACTAAAGATGTTTTCCTTCAATTTAAGTTGTATAAATGTTACTATTGATAGTTTTAACAAAATGCAAGACTAAAATGTTAACTTTTGTAAAGAACTATATAAAAGAATAACTGATATTCCAAAGTAATCCTCCCTTTGCTTTCTGTCATTGAAAAACCAAAAAGCAATCCTGAGGTTGACAGGGAGCAGGAGAGGTGTTCGTAAATGCAAACTGTAAAGGACATCCCACGGCTTGACGCTTGCACTAGTCTACAGTTTTTGCACAAGCTACAGACGTTTCAATTCAAAGCCATTAATGGAATAGTAAGTCACCTTGCGTCATTTTCAAAACAAGGTAACGATGTCCTTTCATTGAGTAATCTATTTGTATTCTCGTTGGAAACTGTATCTTGTGTGTAAAGCAAGGACTGGGGTGCTTGAAGCTCAAGACTGGGATATTACATGCGCGCGCACAGACACGGTGTTGCACTGTCCAACCTAGATAGGTTTTTATGGAGATTTGCGTTTTATTCTTTTATGGTCACTTTGATTATCATGATTGTTATAACTGTACTATTACTTATACAATTATCTTTAATACATCACTGTCTTATTATTGATCCATAATGGTTTTAAATGCCACCTGTCTGCTCGAAAGAGCATAGTATTCCTATGAATATTAAACAATAGTGGCAGTGTTGTTATGAATTAGTTTTGATTTAATTTTTATTTCCTCACTTGTATCAGTCTTTTTGTGTTTGGTCTCCATTATGCTTTCTTTGGTATACTGAAAATAAATAAAATCGGTTGAACAACTATGCTCTTTCCAATGGCAGTTTGGTTTTGTGTTTGGAAGTTCAAACTAGAATGGTCATCAGTTTTGTGATGTCATAACGCCATTGCTTAAAATGTGAGACAAAGATAAAAACCCTGAATTTTATTTTTTGGCTTTACTTGAAAACCAGCAGCTTTTGACGGACTCCCTTTTAACGAATAGTTGATTCACATTTTTTTTGTTTTACGCACAGACAAGTTTGTCGTTGGCGTCGTCAACAAAGGTCACTAATGTGCTCGGAATTAATTTCCACAATAGTTCAGTCCGTGGGTTGTCGTCAAACGTGATTGACCGGTACATCGTCGAATTAAAAGCGCATACGCAAGACGGGAAGCGGAACGTTTTGTCCGGTTACCCAATAAGAATGCGACAAGCGCCGAAAAGGCGTGTCCTATAGTTTTGGCAGACGAATGGATTTCGGGGATTGTACGTCTGCAGTGTTGCGTAGCTCCGCCCCCGACTTCCATTTCTAAACTGAGGGGACGGCGTTGGTCTCGCGTAGACTCTTTTTTAGCCTTTTTATGTGCAAGTAAATAAGATAGGCTCTAGCGTAAAACAGGACAATTTTATTCCAAGGTAGCAGGTAGAAAAAGAAGTTTTCATCGTAGTGTCTTGTCTGTATAGTGGCTGGGAAAGCGCCAGCTTTAATTCCCCATTTTAACTTTACTAAGCGGCATTTTGCGCCTTTTTTTTTCTCCCGCTGCCCCACTCACTCCCGCCGCCCCCCACCCTCGTGCGTGTGTGTGCGCGCGTGTGAGAGTAGGGGCCTGTAACATTGGTTCGGCCACGAGGCACGTTGGTACTGTAGGGCGATGGCGGAGTACGGGAATGGACTGACTGAGGAATCGCTGCTGGATTCGGACCCCGGACATCCCGAACTAGAAGACACAGGCGTCGGTGACGAGCCGGGCTTAGAAGAGGGAGAGGCCGCGATTGAAGACCCGGTAAGTAAGAGGCATTGTTTCAGCCGTGATATCCCATTTGAATAACAGGGCACGTTATTATTAGTTCACACCTTAAGTACACCAACGTAACGTGCTTCCCCCCCCCCCCTCCACTCCCCCACCGCCAGATAATTTTGGGTCACATGCCGTGTACGCTACTAATATCGTCAGGTTTGCCACCGACCGCCATTATGGTTCACGCAGTGCAGTAGAAATGGGTGGTGGCGCGCGTGGCCCTGGCAGCCATCTTGGTGCAAGAACGATTCTAGTTTCTTCGTGCGAGCCGTAGGGTGGAAAATCCGCGTCGCAAAAAAAAAAAAAAAAAAAATGCGAGACGGAGATGCAGGAGACGGTTAGGGGCGAGGGTAGGACAGGCCGCCGTCATTAACTGCTGCTTTAAAGCGTTCCCAAGCTTGAGGAGGCGACCTTGTTTACGGTAAAGTCGCGCCTTTTATTATTTTTTTTGTTGTGCCCGCAGACAGACTGCTGCATTTCTGACGCCGGTAACCGGCCGACAGATGACTGCTAATGTTAGCTTATCGTCAGCGTTAGCTGCTTGTAATGTGTCTCGCGAAGCAGTCAGCCGCTGTGCTTATCGCGGTGTTTTTTTCTTGTGCAACTGCAAGTAAACCCGTGTCGAAATACAACCCGTGTTTAATCCGTATGAAATAAACTCTTTCGGACTTGCAGTGGGGCTAATGGGTTAGCTGGATCAAACAAAGATAGGGCGGAGATGGCAGACAATACCTTAACAGCTTTTTTCTCTCTTTTTTTTTTTTTTTTTGGTCATTTTTGGACGATGCTTGGCGTGGAGCATCAGCAAGACAAAGGTTGTGTTGTGTGGATGTGGTGACTTTATTTTTCCATTTTCGAACGTATGCACCTCCGTGCATATGTGCTAATAATGGTTTTGTATGTCCAGTGCTGCCTGGCGGTGAGGGCCATTGTAGAAGACAGGGGGCTGCGGTATTTTAGGGGCTGGGTATGCATCCTTCAATGTTTGAGAATGATGCCAGGGTTGAGGAAGCGATAGATGTATTTTGTACCCCTTTAACGCTGTGCATGCGGTGGTTTCATTAAGGACTGGTGTTAGATCTTAGATGATCAGAGTCGTATGTTCACTTGCTCTTTTAAACACGTCAGTTCACCCACTCTTATCTACCCGCTCTGGCTACAAACGTTGGCAGCATAGCAAACTGCACCGAATAGATCGAGATTGTGTGTGGCTATACTGCACTGCACCACCGTCAGCCTGCTCCCGAGTGAGATCAGTCTATCGAAGAACGAACACTTATTTAAAGATTATGCTAATTATATTTGTGTTCGTGAATGAAGCAGTTTTTTAATGCATTTTTTCCACGTCACCTGTGTTCCGCTCATTGAAAAGTGACATGAAAATGTCAAAATTGAGGGTGTTGTGATATCACTTATGAAGAAATGAAGAACTCTTGTTTTTGGTCCTGAATGAAAAATGAAAACAAGGTGTCCACAATTTGACAGAATTAAAATACTTGTTATATTGCAATATGAACAGTGTCTGTGAATTTAAAAATAGCATTTGTCAAAATCCCGTGGCTTGGTAATGCTTTGGGATCCCCTAAGACGAGTTACAGAAATTGGCTGAGCATAGGGAAATGCAGTTCGCCTGAGACTACCTCTCTACACCAAAGCAATCAAATGGAATAATGTGATTATTAGCCATCAGATGACAAAGTAAAACCTCTTAAATCATTCTAAAGTCTATTTTAAGCAGAAACCAGGCAATAATCACCTCATTTTACTACTGATGCTCCAAAATGACATAAGCGCAGCAGCACGTCCGAGTCTGACGTGCTGCTGTGGAGCTCTGATCGCTTCCCCTGTCTTTAGTGAACAGCATATAACAACAAACCAGCCTGCATCATTCCACCCAGAAAGTTGGATAGAATACGCGTAAGTGCAGCTGGTTTGCTTGCTTTTTTCTTCCAAACAAGGAACCTAAAAGCCAAAGCATACAGATCCACATTTATGTTTATTCACTGTCAGACTGCTGAAACTAGGGATGTCCCGATCAGGTTTTTATTTTGGCCCTGATCCGATTCCGAGTCATCTGATTTTGAGTATCTGCCGATACCGAGTCCCGATCCGATACTTTAAAAAACTGAATGAACAATGAACAATTGCTAAATATATATTTTCATTTTAATCACCTCATTTTATTATCATTTAAACAGTGTACTTCTCCTTGAGGTAGCTTGAACAATCAAGTAATAATCTACCAGACTGTTATTTTATTTGTCTAAAAATAAATGTCCAAGGTTCCTTATGTTAAACAAGAAATGATCTAATCTGAAATAACAGGTGGTTTTAGACTTCCGGTAATGGCTGCGAACTAAACAGACGTGTGTGACTTTGCGCTGATCATTTTGTATACAACCCCTGGCAAAAAATATGGAATCACCGGCCTCAGAGGATGTTCATTCAGTTGATTAATTTTGTAGAAAAAAAGCAGATCACAGACATGACACAAAACTAAAATCATTTCAAATGGCAACTTTCTGGCTTTAAGAAACACTATAAGAAATCAAGAAAAAAGATTGTGGCAGTCAGTAACGGTTACTTTTTTAGACCAAGCAGAGGGAAAAAAATATGGAATCACTCAATTCTGAGGAAAAAATTATGGAATTACCCTGTAAATTTTCATCCCCCAAATTAACACCTGCATCAAATCAGATCTGCCCATTGACATTGACCCTATGCCATGACATTGACCCTATGTGTCTTTTTGCAAGGAATGTTTTTTGCAGTTTTTGCTCTATGGCAAAATGCATTATCATCTTGAAAAATGATTTCATCATCCCCAAACATCCTTTCAATTGTCCAAAATATCAACATAAACTTGTGCATTTATTGATGATGTAATGACAGCCATCTCCCCAGTGCCTTTACCTGACATGCAGCCCCATATCATCAATGACTGTGGAAATTTACATGTTCTCTTCAGGCAGTCATCTTTATAAATCTCATTGGAACGGCACCAAACAAAAGTTCCAGCATCATCACCTTGCCCAATGCAGATTCGAGATTCATCACTGAATATGACTTTCATCCAGTCATCCACAGTCCACAATTGCTTTTCCTTAGCCCGTTGTAACCTTGTTTTTTTCTGTTTTTCGTTTAGCTTTTCTGTATGTAAATCCCATTTCCTTTAGGCGGTTTCTTACAGTTCAGTCACAGACGTTGACTCCAGTTTCCTCCCATTCGTTCCTCATTTGTTTTGTTGTACATTTTTCCATTTTTGAGACATATTGCTTTAAGTTTTCTGTCTTGACGCTTTGATGTCTTCCTTGGTCTACCAGTATGTTTGCCTTTAACAACCTTCCCATGTTGTTTCTATTTGGTCCAGAGTTTAAACACAGCTGACTGTGAACAACCAACATCTTTTGCAACATTGCGTGATGATTTACTCTCTTTTAAGAGTTTGATAATCCTCTCCTTTGTTTCAATTGACATCTCTCGTGTTGGAGCCATGATTCATGTCAGTCCACTTGGTGCAACAGCTCTCCAAGGTGTGTTTACTCCTTTTTAGATGCAGACTAACGAGCAGATCTGATATGATGCAGGTGTTAGTTTTGGGGATGAAAATTTACAGGGTGATTCCATAATTTTTTCCTCAGAATTGAGTGATTCCATATTTTTTCCTCTGCTTGGTCTAAAAAATTAACCGTTACTGACTGCCACAATCTTATTTTCTTGATTTCTTATAGTGTTTCTTAAAGCCAGAAAGTTGCCATTTGAAATGACTTTAGTTTTGTGTCATGTCTGTGATCTGCTTTTTTTTCTACAAAATTAAACAACTGAATGAACATCCTCCGAGGCCGGTGATTCCATAATTGACTTGCTAACATAACTGTGCACAGTTATATGAAGAGATAATGCCGACCAACCCAAAGATTACAAAAGAGAAGGGGAAAACTGTAACACAGTCAAAGCTTTCGGACTTTGGGAAACCTCCGGAGTCGAAAACTAGCAAGGATGCTACTAGCCAATTGGAGGAAGAAGCTAATGCCTCCCAAGAGGCTAGCGCTATGCCCGAAACCAATGCTGAAGCCACTGCGGTTTGTGACAGTGAACTCAAGCTCGTTAAGAATGAAATCCTGAAAGCTGTGGGAGACCTAAAATCTGAGTTTAACAACAAACTGAATGGTATCTTGAAAGCGGCAGAGCACACCGCAAAACAACTGGGTGACTGCACCAAGAGGATCAGTGAGGCGGAGGTGCGCATCGCCACTGTGGAAGATGAGTGCAGCACACTCAAAGGTAAGGTGGAGAAGCTGGAAAAGAGAAACCGAGTCCTGGAAGAAAAGGTGATTGACATGGAGACAAGATCACGCCTTTGCAATGCACGCCTGGTTTCTTTGCCAGAGGGGACTGAGGGGCCGGATCCGTGTGCATTTCTCGAGAACTGGCTGCCGGAGGCGCTGGATATGGCACTGCTGTGAGAGCCCTTGGTACTGGAGAGAGCACACCGCATCGGACCAAAGCGAGGGACGGCGGACCCGCCAAGACCGCTAATAATGAAGTTTCTGAACTATAAACAAAAAGTTGCTGTGATGAACGCCGCAAGAAAGAAAACTGACTTTTTGTACAAGAACGTCAAAGTGCGACTCTACAATGATTTTGCCACGGAGGTGCACAAACAGAGGAGGCAGTTTGATTCGGTGCGTCAACAGCTACGGCAGATGGGACTGAGACATGGAATAAGACTGCCCGCTAAATTGCTGGTAACGCACAAAGAACGTACTTTCACGTTTGACAATGCGTCACAGGTAGAAGAGTTAATTCGTAGCATTGAGGGAGAAAGCTCTCACTAGATGAGTTAGGGTACAATGTGCTACATGTTTTGCAAAGTACTGTTCAAACTTCTGTTATATTTTATTCATTTTTTTTATGACAGTTTATGCCTAACTGACTAATTCATAAATGTTTGGATTTTGGTAAGGCAAGATTGCACATTAATGTGGTGTTTTTATTTTGCATTGAATATGGTTAACGTTCTCTAATACTTAGATTTATTTTTATGAGGCCAATTTTCTACAAGAGCAGAGATTCAGTATTTTTGTTAGAAAGAGCAGAGGACCTCGTTTTTTTTCTTTGGTATTTTTATTTATTTTTACTTCAGAATTGTGATTAATGCCACAAAGACAAGGGAGTTACATAAGCAGGGGGAAGAACCACTTGACGTGGGGATGGGGTTCGTTCTTACTATTAGAGTTCAGGGTGTTTGTTTTTTTTTTTTTTTTTTTTTAGTTTAGCAGTCAACCTTTTCATACAGTCAGCCATCAGAATTAAAATGTTTATGTTTGAATGTCACAAAACTTAAAACTAAAATGTATATCCTGGAATTGTAGAGGTTTACAGAAAATAAAGTTGAAACAAGTAATGAACCAGCTAAAAGATTCTTGTGCAAAAATTATATTTTTACAGGAGACTCATACTATTAAGGAGGATCTCCTCAAAATAAGGAGATGGCTGGGGGAGGTATATACAGCATCTTTTAACTCACAAGCTAGGGGAGTCATGACTCTCATCCATAACTCAGTTCCATTTCAAGTATCTGGCGTAATTGAATATAAATTTGGAAGGTATTTAATTGTCCAAGGTGCACTCCTTAAAACTAATTTAAATTTGGTGAATATATATGGTCCAAATACAGATGATCAACATTTTTTTACTTATCTTTTTTGACTCTTTCTAATCTTCCCGGGCCATATACGAGGTCTATTAGAAAAGTATCCAACCTTATTTTTTTCTAAAACCATATGGATTTGAATCACGTGTGATTACATCAGACATGCTTGAACCCTCGTAGGCATGCGAGAGTTTTTTCACGCCTGTCGGTTACGTCATTCGCCTGTGGGCAGTCTTTGAGTGAGGAGTGGCCCACCTTCTCGATTTTTTTTTTCATTGTTTAGGAATGGCTCAGAGACTGCTGCTTTGTTTGATCAAATTTTTTTCAAAACTGTAAGGCACAACTGAGTGGACACCATTCGATAAATTCAGCTGGTTTTCGGTAAAAATTTTAACGGCTGATGAGATTTTGGTCTGGTAGTGTCGCCGTAAGGATGGCCCACGGCACCTGACGGCGATCTGCGCTTTGAGGCGGCAGCGTCTCACCGTTTCAAGTTGAAAACTTCCACATTTCAGGCTCTGTTGACCCAGGAAGTCGTCAGAGAACAGAGAACTTTCAGAAGAAGTCGGCATGAGGAGTTTATTCGGACATTCCTTTGTTAACGGACATTTTGTAATGAAAGAACGTGCGGGCAGAGTCGCATGTCGGGCCGGACCCGACCGCGGGGGGTCGCGACAGGAAAAACACCTCCGTTGGAAACCTTAACGGGCAAGTTGGAACATGCCCAAGCTGTTAAACAATTTCTCAGTTACTCACTTGTTGAAAGCCATCAAAAGCCGCCTGAATTTTACAAATGGTTTTCAACACGGAGGTGTTTTTCCTGTCGCGGCGCACACAGATTTGCCGAGTCATCACGGAAACGACTCGGCAAATTTGCGCGCACGTCTTTCATTACAAAATGTCCTTAAAACAGTGGAATGTCCGCATAAAGTCCTCATGCCAGCCTCTTCTTAATCTTCTCTGTTCTCTCACGACGTCCTGGGTGAATTAAGCCTTAAATTAGGATGTTTAGAGGTCGAAACAGGCTGACGACGGCGCCTGGAAGCGCTGCACGACGTCCCGCTGCGTGGGAAGTCCTTACACCGACAAACACCCCATAATCTCTCATCAGCCGAAAACCAGCTAAATTTCTTGAATAGTGTCCACTCGGATATTCCCCAGGTCCAGAAAAAATTTTGATAAAGCAACGCGTGCCGTCTCGAGCAGCGTGTGAAACAAAGGAATTCAGGCGAGAGGGCGGGACCACATCTCACTCAAGGCCTGGCCACAGGGAAATGTCACCGACACGCGTGAAAAAACTCACGCATGCGCACGAGGGTTCAAGCATGATTGGTGTAATCGCACGTCATTCAAATCCATATAGTTAAAAAAAAAATAAAAGGGTCGTTTTATTATCTAATAGACCTCGTATAATTGCAGGCGATTGGAATTGCAACCTGGAACCAATTAAGGACCGATCTACTGGTGTAGATAACACGCATAGTAAAAGTAGGATAACTATCAAAAATTTTATGAATGAGCTAAATTTAATTGACATATGGAGGCATTTAAAACCCAATGATATTGTCTTGCTGTTCTGGGACACACCGAACCTTTTCTCGTATTGATTACTTTTTAATTTCAGCTTCCCTACTGTCAAAAATTGAGGATTGCTTCTACGACAGTATATTATTGTCAGATTATGTTATTATGTTGTTAAAGATCCACTAAGATGGAGTCTAAGACAAAAATTGTTGTTGGATGATGATTTTCTCCAGTATATTGACAAGAGAATCAAACTACTTTGCAGATAACACATCTGAAACAAATGCTGTAATAAAGTGGGAGGCATTTAAAGCCGTGTTGAGAGGTCACATAATTAGTTACACCTCGTCTAAATCTAAAGAATTTCGGGAAAAGAGATTGATTCTTGAGACCAAAATAAAAATACTTGAAAACCAATTAATAAATAAAAATACTTGAAAACCAATTAATAAATAATAATAACACTAATGCTGAAAAAGAACTAAAAAACTATCTGCTGATAGAGCAGCTTCTGATATTATCAGGCTTAATAAGACATTTTATGAACAGGGGGAAAAAACAGGGTCATTGTTGGCATGGCAAATCAAACAATTAGAGACAAGGAAAGCAATCACTTCTATTAAGAACTGATGGAGTTCCAATAGACTTTTATAAAAAATTCAAGTCAAAATTACTCAAACCTCTGCCGGATATGTTTTTGGAAGCATTCCAATACGTAAGTCTACCAAAATCAATGACAGCAGCACTAATAACCTTACTACCCAAACCTGGTAAACCAAACAATTGTTGTGGAAATATGAGACCAATAAGTCTCCTAAATGCAGATTTAAAAATTTTATGTAAAATTCTAGCAGTGCGACTCCAAGAAACATTACCTTATGTTATACATAGGGATCAAAATGGATTTCTCTTGGGACGACAGGGGTTTCGTAATGTTAGGAGGGTTCTTAATATTATTCAAGGTTTGGACAGTACTGTAGATAAGGCCCTTTTATCTTTAGATGCCGAAAAGGCCTTTGATAAGGTTGAGTGGCCTTATCTGTTTAGTGTTTTGGGACGATTCGGCTATGGAAATAATTTTGTAAAATGGGTTCGATTGCTGTATTTAAATTCTACTGCAGAAATACTAAAAAAAATATTTCACAGCCAATTGAAATCAAATCAACTTTATTTATATAGCGCCAAATCACAACAAACAGCTGCCCCAAGGCACTTTATATTATAAGGCAAAGCCATACAATAATTACGGATAAACCCCAACGGTCAAAACGACCCCCTGTGAGCAAGCACTTTGCGACAGTGGGAAGGAAAAACTCCCTTTTAACAGGAAGAAACCTCCAGCAGAACCAGGCTCAGGGAGGGGCAGTCTTCTGCTGGGACTGGTTGGGGCTGAGGGAGAGAACCAGGAAAAAGACATGCTGTGGAAGAGAGCAGAGATCAATCACTAATGATTAAATGCAGAGTGGTGCATACAGAGCAAAAAGAGAAAGAAACACTCAGTGCATCATGGGAACCCCCCAGCAGTCTAAGTCTATAGCAGCATAACTAAGGGATGGTTCAGGGTCACCTGATCCAGCCCTAACTATAAGCTTTAGCAAAAAGGAAAGTTTTAAGCCTAATCTTAAAAGTAGAGAGGGTGTCTGTCTCCCTGATCCGAATTGGGAGCTGGTTCCAGAGGAGAGGAGCCTGAAAGCTGAAGGCTCTGCCTCCCATTCTACTCTTAAAAACCCTAGGAACTACAAGTAAGCCTGCAGTCTGAGAGCGAAGCGCTGTATTGGGGTGATATGGTACAATGAGGTCCCTAAGATAAGATGGGACCTGATTCAAAACCTTACAAGTAAGAAGAAGAATTTTAAATTCTATTCTAGAATTAACAGGAAGCCAATGAAGAGAGGCCAATATGGGTGAGATATGCTCTCTCCTTCTAGTCCCTGTCAGTACTCTAGCTGCAGCATTTTGAATTAACTGAAGGTTTTTCAGGGAACTTTTAGGACAACCTGATAATAATGAATTACAATAGTCCAGCCTAGAGGAAATAAATGCATGAATTAGTTTTTCAGCATCACTGAGACAAGACCTTTCTAATTTTAGAGATATTGCGCAAATGCTAAAAAGCAGACCTACATATTTGTTTAATATGTGCATTGAATGACATATCCTGATCAAAAATGACTCCAAGATTTCTCACAGTATTACTAGAGGTCAGGGTAATGCCATCCAGAGTAAGGATCTGGTTAGACACCATGTTTCTAAGATTTGTGGGGCCAAGTACAATAACTTCAGTTTTATCTGAGTTTAAAAGCAGGAAATTAGAGGTCATCCATGTCTTTATGTCTGTAAGACAATCCTGCAGTTTAGCTAATTGGTGTGTGTCTTCTGGCTTCATGGATAGATAAAGCTGGGTATCATCTGCGTAACAATGAAAATTTAAGCAATGCTGTCTAATAATACTGCCTATGGGAAACATGTATAAACTGAATAAAATTGGTCCTAGCACAGAACCTTGTGGAACTCCATAATTAACCTTAGTCTGTGAAGAAGATTCCCCATTTACATGAACAAATTGTAATCTATTAGATAAATATGATTCAAACCACTGCAGCGCAGTGCCTTTAATACCTATGGCATGCTCTAATCTCTGTAATAAAATTTTATGGTCAACGGTATCAAAAGCAGCACTGAGGTCTAACAGAACAAGCACAGAGATGAGTCCACTGTCTGAGGCCATAAGATCATTTGTAACCTTCACTAATGCTGTTTCTGTACTATGATGCATTCTAAAACCTGACTGAAACTCTTCAAATAGACCATTCCTCTGCAGATGATGTTAGCTGTTTTACAACTACCCTTTCAAGAATTTTTGAGAGAAAAGGAAGGTTGGAGATTGGCCTATAATTAGCTAAGATAGTTGGGTCAAGTGATGGCTTTTTAAGTAATGGTTTAATTACTGCCACCTTAAAAGACTGTGGTACATAGCCAACTAATAAAGATAGATTGATCATATTTAAGATCGAAGCATTAATTAATGGTAGGGCTTCCTTGAGCAGCCTGGTAGGAATGGGGTCTAATAGACATGTTGATGGTTTGGAGGAAGTAACTAATGAAAATAACTCAGACAGAACAATCGGAGAGAAAGAGTCTAACCAAATACCGGCATCACTGAAAGCAGCCAAAGATAACGATATGTCTTTGGGATGGTTATGAGTAATTTTTTCTCTAATAGTTAGAATTTTATTAGCAAAGAAAGTCATGAAGTCATTACTAGTTAAAGGAATACTCGGCTCAATAGAGCTCTGACTCTTTGTCAGCCTGGCTACAGTGCTGAAAAGAAACCTGGGGCTGTTCTTATTTTCTTCAATTAGTGATGAGTAGTAAGATGTCCTAGCTTTACGGAGGGCTTTTTTATAGAGCAACAGACTCTTTTTCCAGGCTAAGTGAAGATCTTCTAAATTAGTGAGACACCATTTCCTCTCCAACGTAAGGCTTATCTGCTTTAAGCTGCGAGTTTGTGAGTTATACCACGGAGTCAGGCACTTCTGATTTAAGGCTCTCTTTTTCAGAGGAGCTACAGCATCCAAAGTTGTCTTCAATGAGGATGTAAAACTATTGACGAGATACTCTATCTCACTCACAGAGTTTAGGTAGCTACTCTGCACTGTGTTGGTATATGGCATTAGAGAACATAAAGAAGGAATCATATCCTTAAACCTAGTTACAGCGCTTTCTGAAAGACTTCTAGTGTAATGAAACTTATTCCCCACTGCTGGGTAGTCAGAGTAAATGTAAATGTTATTAAGAAATGATCAGACAGAAGGGAGTTTTCAGGGAATACTGTTAAGTCTTCAATTTCCATACCATAAGTCAGAACAAGATCTAAGATATGATTAAAGTGGTGGGTGGACTCATTTACATTTTGAGCAAAGCCAATTGAGTCTAATAATAGATTAAATACAGTGTTGAGGCTGTCATTCTCAGCATCTGTGTGGATGTTAAAATCGCCCACTATAATTATCTGAGCTAAGCACTAAGTCAGACAAAAGGTCTGAAAATTCACAGAGAAACTCACAGTAACGACCAGTTGGACGATAGATAATAACAAATAAAACTGTTTTTTGGGACTTCCAATTTGGATGGACAAGACTAAGAGTCAAGCTTTCAAATGAATTAAAGCTCTGTCTGGGTTTTGGATTAATTAATAAACTGGAATGGAAGATTGCTGCTAATCCTCCGCCTCGGCCCGTGCTACGAGCGTTCTGGCAGTTACTGTGACTCGGGGGTGTTGACTCATTTAAACTAACATATTCATCCTGCTGTAACCAGGTTTCTGTAATATGTTGATCAATTATTATATCATTTGCTAACAAGGACTTAGAAGAGAGAGACCTAATGCTTAATAGACCATATTTAACTGTTTTAGTCTGTGCTGCAGTTGAAGGTGCTATATTATTTTTTTTTTTAATTTTTATGCTTAAATAGATTTTTGCTGGTTATTGGTGGTCTCGGAGCAGGCACCGTCTCTACGGGGATGGGGTAATGAGGGGATGGCAGGGGGAGAGAAGCTGCAGAGAGGTGTGTAAGACTACAACTCTGCTTCCTGGTCCCAACCCTGGATAGTCACGGTTTGGAGGATTTAAGAAAATTCGCCAGATTTCTAGAAATGAGAGCTGCTCCATCCAAAGTGGGATGGATGCCGTCTCTCCTGACAAGACCAGGTTTTCCCCAGAAGCTTTGCCAATTATCTATGAAGCCCACCTCATTTTTTGGACACCACTCAGACAGCCAGCAATTCAGGGAGAACATGCGGCTAAACATGTCACTCCCGGTCCGATTGGGGAGGGGCTCAGAGAAAACTACAGAGTCCGACATTGTCTTTGCAAATTTACACACCAATTCAGTGTTAATTTTAGTGACCTCCGATTGACGTAACCGGGTGTCATTACTGCCGACGTGAATTACAATCTTACCAAATTTATGCTTAGCCTTAGCCAGCAGTTTCAAATTTCCTTCAATGTCGCCTGCTCTGGCCCCCGGGAGACAATTGACTATGGTTGTTGGTGTCGCTAACTTCACATTTCTCAAAACAGAGTCTCCAATAACCAGAGTTTGATCCTCGGTGGGTGTGTCGCCGAGTGGGGAAAAACGGTTAGAAATGTGAACGGGTTGGCGGTGTACACGGGGCTTCTGTTTAGGGCTACGCTTCCTCCTCACAGTCACCCAGTCAGCCTGCTTTCCCGGCTGCTCGGGATCTGCTGGAAGGGAACTAACGGTGGCTAAGCTACCTTGGTCCGCAGCGACTACAGGGGCCTGGCTAGCTGTAGAATTTTCCAAGGTGCGGAGCCGAGTCTCCAATTCGCCCAGCCTGGCCTCCAAAGCTACGAATAAGCTACACTTACTACAAGTACCATTACTGCTAAAGGAGGCCGAGGAATAACTAAACATTTCAGAGCAGAGCAGAAAAGTGTGGGAGAGACAGGAGAAGCCGCCATGCTAAACCGGCTAAGAGCTAGTAGCTGTTCTAATCTAGCGGAATCCTAAAAACACACACAGTGAATAATGTGTAAATAATTTAGAGGTGATTCAGCAGAGGGAGTGCTTTAGTTAAGGCACGTGAAGATTACACTGTGAAACAAATCGTTATCTAAATCAATCTAACTGCGCAGATTAAACAGCTAACAGATACAGCAAAACACCGCTGTGCTCTGGAACAGGAAGTGATACAATACCGCAGTGAGAGCCAACCACCAGTAGATGCCAAATAAAATAAAGAGGGGATGTAGACAGCGCTGCCCTCTGTCACCTCTCCTCTTCCTTTAGCCATTGCCATTAGAAAACATCCTGACATATGTGGAATACCTGTACACCAAACTGAACATAAAATAGCATTATATGTAGATGACGTTATCCTTTTTATTTCAAACATTAGTAGAACAATTCCAACAATCCTAAAATTGATAAGAGCCTTTAGTTTGGCTTCAGGTTATACCATTAATAAGAGCAAATCCTCCATCTTATTACTTGAGAATTACCTGTGAATTTTCTGTGTGCTACAAGTAGGCTTTACAGGTTTTCTATGTCAACAACATTTTATTGAGTCTGAAAGTTAATAAATATGAAATTGGTCACTGAATCCTTAAACTCTGGACGTGAATAGAAAAAAAATCTGTAGTTTTTGTCAAAAGCATTTCTTTTCAGACATTAGCAGCATGAAAGCTCAGCCGGCTGCTGGAGTCTGCAGGTCTGCAGCCATACAGTCTTGGGCTGCTGCCCGTCAGCCAGGACATCTCATTTTGGGAGGTAAAAAAGCATTTTGATCAATTGCAGTTTATTTTTTGTATTACAACATTTGGAAAGATGTCATTTTATTTAAACGGCGATTCGCTTTGAAGTTAATAATTCCGAGCGGACTCTGCGTTTCTAACTTGATTCGGTGGCACAGCGTTTGGAGCAACAGAATGGAGGATGATTCTCGTTTCTTTCTCCCAAGACAGAAGTCTGTCACTTTCATCTGCAAAAAAGTGATTCATGATTGACATTTTAATGACTTTGAGAGGGGTAAGAAGCGGAGTTGCCGCTTCTGAAGAGGAGCAAAGCAAAGATCCAACGAAGCAGCTGATCGAAGCACTCCTTCATTGGTTCAAGATTCAAAGCAAATGGCTCGTCGACTATTAAATTAGAAGTCGACGGTTTCAATAGTGGACATAGTCGTGGCTAGTCGCCTAGTCGTGACAGTCCTACTTGGAAATATGTGAAGTCAAGAAGCCCTGTGAATCAGCATATGACTACAGGACGATATTCTTCAACTGATGTGTGTTGCTTAATCAGCAGAATGCGGTTCTGTTGCAAGGTATGCTTTTATGTTGGTGTGTCCACTTTGGTTTACGCTTATTGGCTGTATTATCAGGGGTGGGGGCCAAGTGGTTTGTGCGCTTGGTTTCAATGCAGAAGGTTCCTGGTTCAAACCCCACCCCTG
Source organism: Thalassophryne amazonica (assembly GCF_902500255.1). Lineage (NCBI taxonomy): Eukaryota > Metazoa > Chordata > Actinopteri > Batrachoidiformes > Batrachoididae > Thalassophryne > Thalassophryne amazonica. Next base: position 64,733,601 of record NC_047103.1, read on the forward strand.
CCAGCATTTCTCCATGTAATGTAGAGTTGGATCAGGAAGGGCATTCGGCATAAAACCTGTGCCAATTCAACATGCAGATCCACTTATTATTTGCTGTGGCGACTCCGAATGCAAAACAAGTGAGCAGCCCAAGGGACTTACTTCACTGCACCAGTTAGATCGTAAAGCCCCTTTCACACCGGTCCTGCTTCAAGCTGCATACATATGCTGCGTATCTAATAACACAGGAATGTCTGTGTCTGCAGTGGGGGGGGTAGAGAAGCTTGAGGAGGTGAAAGCACAGATTGAGCTGCAGCCTGCGTATGCTTGAACTGCCTGTGAGTGGAGATGTCCTCCGTGAGGAGTATACTGGATGTTGATATGTCCTGTCTCTGGCAATCAGTCTGTGATCAGGACTTACGGACTTTATTTAACACAATGAGGAGTTGAGCGCAATGAGCTGCAGCCAGGCAGCCGCCCCCCCTCAGAGACCAGAATCCCTGTTCGGCTCCTCCTTGGCTGCACACTGAGCGGGCTTTTCATAGTGTTGACAGCCTCGGGACAATGAAGCGGCCAACTTTTTAGCATGCCGAAAAATTTACTGAATTGCTGCTGAAAATCATCAGCAGTTCAGTTAATTTTTTGGAAAATCTGTGCTCAACGAACAGATAATTTGAACAAGAGAGCTGGGCAGAAATTTGCAGCTAGCCACAGCTAGAACACTGGAAGAAAGCTCTCTCAAACAGCCCAGCTTCAGAAAACCTCCCCTCTTCCCACTCAGCAGCAAACAAGCAGAGGGCAAACAGCAGCAGTTAAGCGGATTCACAGTGGCTCTTCTCTGGTATTGGAAAATGTCACGGGTTGATCGGTATTTTTCAATACGTGAATTACATCGGTATCGAAACCAGATACCAATCCGGGATCGGCTCAGTCTCATCCATAGATGATGAATCTGGCTGAAATGATGAAAACAGGTCAGAATCAATGTTTTCTTTTTTTTTTTTTTTTTTTTACTAAGTTTGTCTCTTCGAAATGTTCTTGCCTTCTGCTGCACTGATTTCCTTGGTAGTTTATTTTTTCCCATCATCAAGTTTCAGTGCTTTAATCTCGCCAACGGGTGAGACTGCATGTGAACATAGCCTGTGAAAAACTGGGCTGTGGAGTGCAGCTTTTCTGCAAAAGCCACATTGATAAACCCACTGTTCACCCTGTTGATCAAAATCAAAATAGTTGAATGTGATTCGGTTAAAGTGCACGAGTTGCAGATCAGCCAGTTGATTAACACATTTTTAAATACCCAAATACACTGCTTTGCTTTAAATATGCAGTAAGTGTGTTTCAGATAATCAGCACAGACCCTGTTCCTCTGAAAAGGCTTTTTTTTTTTTTTGCGTCCACCAAGGACATAATTAAATCATCAGCGTTTATTTGTCTGTCTATCAGTTAGTATGATTACGTCAAACCTACTCCATGGATTTTTACAAAATTTTCACCACAGATACATATTAGGCCGTGGAATGCTCCATTAAATTTTGGACGTGATCCGAACCCAGATTCTGGATCAAGATTTCCCTTTATATAGGCTTTGAAGGATTACTTCAAAACTACTTCACAGATTCTCACCAAATTTGCACCACAGATAGGTATTAGGGCATGGAAGACTCCACTGAATTTTGGAGGGGACCTGGATTCTGGATAAAGATTTCACCTTATATAGGCACCACAGATAGATATTAGGGCATGGAAGACTACTGAATTTTGGAGGTGATCCAGATCCGGAGTGGCGATTGCTCTTGTTCAGTGTGCCGCCTTGCAAAGGTTGTAGGTTGTGCTACATTAGCTAGCTGTTTACATCAGTCTTCCATGTATTTTTTTTTTTGTGGAAAAGTTGGGACATGTCTATCTCGGCTTTCAGTGCTTACCAGTCGAGTGAGTATAAAAGAACTTGTGGAGAGCTGGACATGTCCCAACTTGTCCTCTAACACTCCGAAACGGAGGTGTTCCTTTGTCTCGCTTCATCAGCGAATCGGTCGTGATGCGCGAAGCCTCCGCGCGGCTTTCCATGACAAAATCTCTTGTTAAAAGTGAAATCTGCCGGAAAATGGCTGATGTCCAGGTCTTGGGATAATCAGGGAAAGAGCACACGACGGTTTCGTATCCACAGAGCCATCAGCTTAGAAATGATCCAGTGGTTTGTGCCGCATCGTCGCAGCTCGCAGCGCGGCGCACCGACCGTCCTTAAAGGGGTCCTTAAAGCTGTAGTTAAAGTCCTTATTCTCTGTGAAGCCCGTAAAATTTTCACTGAAAGCCAGATACATTTTTTGAATGGTTTCTAGGTGCCAGTCTCTAACAGCTTCTGAAAAAATTCTGATGGAAAAAAGTCCTTTTCATTCCGCCATTTCCAGACAATGAAAGTCCAACGAGGGGTCGGGACCACTCCTTCCACAAGGCGTGCTCACAGGGGAATGACGTCACCGACAGGCGTGGAAAAACCCACGCATGCGCACGAGGGTTCAAGCATGTCTGACGTAAAAACATATGAATGAAATCCATATAGTTTTTGAAAAAATAAAAAGGTACGATACTTTATGGACAGACCTCGTATATTGCCATTGGCAAAAAAACTGCAATTTTTTTTCCAAGATAGTGCAGCCCTTAAACAGCCATTATTTTAAATTTTGATTTTTGAATGTTTTGAATCATTCGCGATTCTGACGTAACTATTCCTCACCACCCCAAACCATACAGGTGTCTGTATGTTTTGTCCTTTTCCACTAGTTTTTATTTTTTATTTTTATAATACCTAAACCTGTGGTATGGTGACGCTACTCATTCGAGATCACGTGACTGCAAATCTCTGCTCTTCTGCAGTGTTGTCAGACACAACTGATGATGATTCCTGTTCAGAGGCTGTTTGAACTACAGCTGGGTATCGATTGAAATGTCAAGAATCAATTTGATTCCAATTCTTAAGATTCAGACTTGATTGTTTCGAGCCAATATTGATTTGTGTTAGTGTTATTAAAAACTGTTTTTGAGCTGTTACATAATACTAGTATTGACATTTGACAGCAAATTAATTAAGTATTGGTAGTTAATGATGGCTATAAGACTGCTGGCATGGACAAGTCTCCCTCCCAGAATCAGAGTAGTATTTTTATTTTACAAACGTACTGAAGGGCAGAATTACCAGGGGTCGAAATAGTATGTGCATGTGCTAGTTTGTGCACGTATTGTTCGAGCAGTGCATGTAATTTTATACTGCACTTGCACTGGTGCAAGTAACTTTATCCAAGTTTTAGCAACTATAAACACCAGTAGAATGAATAAAGAAAAAACAATTTCTAGTGTGTTGTCTTTGTCTTCCTGGCGTTTTATGACTCTCACACACGTAGCGAGTTGCTGTGCTCTTTGTTGTGTTCACGCGAGCACATGTAAACAAAGGAAAGAAAGAAAAAAAAAAAAAAAACTGGCTGCTGTTCCGCTCTCTCTCTGCCCTCAAACTCTGTCATCATTGTGTTATGAACCAGTCACCATTTGTTTTATTGTACATCTGTGTTGTTAAAAAAAATTATCTTCACGGACGATTAGTTCGCACGCATGTGAAAAAAAAAAACTGGTTGCCGCTGCAGTTCCTTTACAGAATCTGGGAGAGGTCGCTTAAAGTAATATTTTTTTCTGGCCGTGATAATTTGTGCGCATGTTTTCCTTTAATTGAGCCCACGAATTAAGAAAACGTGCTCTCAAATGAATAAAATGTGCGGACGTTTTCCTGGCCATGATAATTCGTGCCATGCTGGGCAGCTGGAGTTCTCTGTATAAAACTGATAAAACTGAAGTTATTGTACTTGGCCCCACAAATCTTAGAAACATGGTGTCTGACCAGATCCTTACTCTGGATGGCATTACCCTGACCTCTAGTAATACTGTGAGAAATCTTGGAGTCATTTTTGATCAGGATATGTCATTCAATGCGCATATTAAACAAATATGTAGGACTGCTTTTTTGCATTTGCGCAATATCTCTAAAATTAGAAAGGTCTTGTCTCAGAGTGATGCTGAAAAACTAATTCATGCATTTATTTCCTCTAGGCTGGACTATTGTAATTCATTATTATCAGGTTGTCCTAAAAGTTCCCTGAAAAGCCTTCAGTTAATTCAAAATGCTGCAGCTAGATTACTGACGGGGACTAGAAGGAGAGAGCATATTTCACCCATATTGGCTTCTCTTCATTGGCTTCCTGTTAATTCTAGAATGGGATTCAAAATTCTTCTTCTTACTTATAAGGTTTTGAATAATCAGGTCCCATCTTATCTTAGGCACCTCATAGTACCATATCATCCCAATAGAGCGCTTCGCTCTGACTGCAGGCTTACTTGTAGTTCCTAGGGTTTGTAAGAGTAGAATGGGAGGCAGAGCCTTCAGCTTTCAGGCTCCTCTCCTCTGGAACCAGCTCTCAATTCAGATCAGGGAGACAGACACCCTCTCTACTTTTAAGATTAGGCTTAAAACTTTCCTTTTTGCTAAAGCTTATAGTTAGGGCTGGATCAGGTGACCCTGAACCATCCCTTAGTTATGCTGCTATAGACTTAGACTGCTGGGGGGCTCCCATGATGCACTGAGTGTTTCTTTCTCTTTTTCCTCTGTATGCACCACTGTAGATTTAATCATTAGTGATTGATCTCTGCTCCCTTCCACAGCATGTCTTTTTCCTGGTTCTCTCCCTCAGCCCCAACCAGTCCCAGCAGAAGACTGCCCCTCCTTGAGCCTGGTTCTGCTGGAGTTTTCTTCCTGTTAAAAGGGAGTTTTTCCTTCCCACTGTCGCCAAGTGCTTGCTCACAGGGGATCGTTTTGACCGTTGGGGTTTTTCCGTAATTATTGTATGGCTTTACCTTACAATATAAAGCGCCTTGGGGCAATTGTTTGTTGTGATTTGGCGCTATATAAATAAAATTGATTTGATTTTGATTTGTATGTCCTTGTGCGCCCAAACCATGATGATATACCCTGACCACATCCATTTCTAATGGGGAAATGTATTACACTGTCTCCTGGTTTGTTGGCTAATAGCCAACATGTATGTGTCAAGACGATATTGAGTGCACGTTTTACAAATTATGGCCACGTTTAAGTAGATTGTGTCCTTGTTTTACTTAAACGATGCTTAAAACGAGCGCACAACATAATAAAATGTTTGCACATTCTTTCCACATGCAAAACATTTTGCAATGACACTTCCAGGGCTCTGTAGTTCCTCGTTCTCTCTCCCCTCAAACTCTGTCATAATTGTTATAAACCAGTCACCATTTGTTTTATTATACATCTGTGTAGTTTATAAAAAAATCTTCACGAACGATTCGTTCACGCGCACATGGAAAAAAAAACTGTCTGCCGCTACTCTCCCCAGAGAGGAAAAGTCTGATACATCAGAGGAGGAGTTTTAAGGTTGATATAAGACTGACTTTTGGTTGTGTAAGTAACTTTTTTTTTTTTTTTTGGGGTGCAAGTAATTTTTTGTTACTAGCACCAGTGCAAGTAGGTTAAAAAATGTATTTCGACCCCTGATTGTTCTCCTGCAACCTGGGCCTCTGCTGCATGTACCCCTTATTCACACAGTGTTACTGAAATAAAACCTTTGTGAAAGAATTGTGTTTATAAAGTTTTTGAAGAGCATGGACAAACTTTACACATAGCGGAATAGCCAGATAATTGAAAATAGACCATACTTTTTTACACTCAAGGAGTGGGGGGTTATTTTCAAGATATAGGATTAATTTTGATGCCAAAATGCTGGTATTGTGAATCATTTCCCAAGTGGATGTATTGAAATTCTGACTTGTGATTGTACCACCTCCTGCTAAATATGATTGAAAATGCTGGTAATTGCCGACATAGTGTTTTCTAATGGTGTGTTTACACATGACGGCAAGTCACGAATGCCACGAAGTACACATTCTTAGCCCCTGATCACGAATGTGATGATTCGGGGCAGAGGCGTCAGGTGTCCTCAGGAACTACTGCAACCTGTTACCACGCGTTAGGATTAATGGCACATGTTGCTTGAGAATTATCAGGAACCATTATGCATGGTCAAGAATAACGTTCCGCGCTGTTGCGTTCTGTCACTCTGTGAATGAGGCGAATTGTCTCCACACACCCCCATATTCATCCCAGTTGCTGAACAGTTCAGATCGCTCCAGTTTAATCCTCAAAATCCACAGCAGAAGAACTTTGACTACATGCTTAGTTGAGCTCTGTGCCATGGAGTGGCGCAGAGAGGAGGTGGAGGCAACTGAGAGCCAGATGTGTGGCTGCACGCGGGTTGGCGTCACTGCCCTTCAGCATACTGCAGCAATGAATCTGAATGGGGTGCAGCAGGGTTTAATTGTGCGCACATCAGAGAAGAATGCTGTCATACTGTATTAAGGGTCATGAAACGAAATGAGGGTGGTGCGTGACATTCGTGGAAGATTTTTTTTTTTTTTTTTTTTTTTTTTTTAAACAGCCAAAAACATGCGCCACAAAAATCACCAATATCACGCACCAATACGCACTATGAAGAAACCTATTCCGAACGCGATGAGTCACGTTAAGAATGTCAGAAATGTGCCAAGACTGATGCAAATATGACATTCGGAACGTGTCTTGCCTATGTGTAAATGCACCATAAGAGCCCAAGGAGAGATCTTGTCCACAACCTGAAAGATTTTCTCGTTGTTCTCAGTCATTCATCCAGCTGCGCCCCCTGGTGGTCAGTTTTCAAATCCGTGAAATTAACCATTGTCCGTTACCTTGACTTTATTGGCGACTCCATCCCCAACATGGTGAACAAATCTTATTGTTCTAGACCTTCAGTTGGCCAATTAAACAAGCCAGACACAATACAAAACCAGCTGATTTCAATTGAAAAGCACACAGCCCATGCGTGTTTTCACAGAGCGGCCTGTTGCATATATGTGCGGAAGTATGAATTCTCGACTATTTTTCGGTGGAAGTGATGTATACCCGACTGTGATAATTCTCAGACGAGTAAAGCGACCCATAATGGAACCACAAAACAATTAATTCATATTTAATGTATTTATATAGTGCCAAATCACAACAAAGCTGCCCTAAGGCGCTTCACATTGGTAAGGTCTAAACTTGGCAATCCCTATTTTCATGAAGCCTATATTACTGTTCCAGCAATAGTGCAGTGAATAGTTTATTTCATTGGTTTATTTATTTATTTTTATAGGAGCTGGAGGCGATCAAAGCCCGAGTAAGAGAGATGGAGGAAGAGGCAGAAAAGCTGAAGGAATTACAGAATGAGGTGGAGAAACAGATGAATCTCAGTCCCCCACCAGGTACATGTATGTGCTGGGGAGGGTATTTCATCTTTAAATCTTCACATTCTCTAGGTCTTGTTGTCGTCCGAATAAAAAATGACCAACTATTATGTATTTTGTAAATTCTGTAAATAAAAATACTCTTACCTGCTGCTTCAGTGACATCTGAACACTTACACAGTGCATCCAGAAGGTATTCACAGCGCTTCACTTTTTTTCCCCACATTTTCTTATGTTACAGCCTTATTTACAAAATGGAGTAAACTAATTTTTAACCTCAAAATTCTACTCAACACCCCATAATGACATGAAAAAATCTTTATGAAATTTTTGTAAACTTAAAAAAATAACTGAGAAATCACATGTACATAAGTATTTACACGCTTTGCTCAATACTTTGCACCTCAGGTCTTCTTGAATATTATGCTACAGGCTTGGTGCACCTGTATTTGGGCAGTTTTGCAGCACCTCTCAAGCTCCATCAGGTTGGATAGGGAGCGGCGGTGCACAGCCATTTTCACACACAGAGTTCAGTCTTTGTCTCATCAGACCAGAGAATTTTGTTTCTCGTGGACTGAGAGCTTTTCAGGTGCCTTTTGGGAAACTCCAGTTGGGCTGCCATGTGCCTTTTACTCAGGAGTGGCTTCCGTCTGGCCACTCTACCATACAGGCCTGATTGGTGGATTGCTGCAGAGATGGTTGTCCTTCTGGAAGGTTCTCTCGCCACAGAGGAATGCAGAAGCTCTGACAGAGTAAGCATCGGGTTCTTGGTCACCTCCCTGACTAAGGTCCTTCTTCCCGATTACTCAGTTTAGACGAGCAACCAGTTCTAGGAAGAGTCCTAGTGGAGCCGAACACCTTCCATTTACAGATGACTGAGGCCACTGTGCTTCTTGGGACCTTCAAAGCAGCAGAATTGTTTCTGTACCCTTCATCAGATTTGTGCCTTGAGACAATCCTAGGTCTAGAGGTCTACAGACAGTTTTGACTTCATGCTTGGTTTGTGCTCTGACATGCACTGTCAACTGTGGGACCTCATACATAGACAGGTGTGTGCCTTTTTAAATCATGTGCAATCAACTGGATTTACCCCAGTCGAACTCCAATTAAGCTGAAGGCTGATCAGTGGGAACAGGATGCACCTGAGCTCAGTTTTGAGCTTCATGGCAAAGGCTGTGAATACTTATTTCCAAGTGATTTCTTAGGTGTTTTTTTTTTAATTTGCAAAAATCTTAAAAAAAAAAAATCACATTATGATTATGGTGTGTAGCATTTTGAGAAAAAAAATCCATTTCAAAATAAGGCTGTAACATAAAATGTTGAAACTGTGAAGCGATGTGAATACTTTCTGAATGCATTGTATTTTTCTTTGCATTAATTGCTGACCTTTGTAAAGCCTGTTTAATTAAGAGACCTTGGACCAATAACATAAAGCCAGGTCCTTTCATTTCAGCCAGCCAATTGACGATAAAAATTGCATTGCAGTTTATTTATTGAAAAAGTTATAATTGAGAGCTGTTTCATGTAGACATTTTTTTTTTTCCTCTGCTCTCCCTCTTTGCAGTCGGCCCTGTCATAATGTCAATCGAGGAAAAGATGGAAGCAGATGGTAGATCTATTTATGTCGGGAATGTGAGTTGAATTCTTCTCTTCTGTCTCATGTACATTGTTTTTTATTTTGACCACATTATTTGGCTTCTGTAATAATGGCAGGCAGTTAATATACTTTAAATAATTTATTTGTTCTGAATATGTTGTATGTTTGTAAGAACAAAATTAAGACAGCAAAGGTCTGGGGAAAAAACGGGGTACCATTTTAAAAATGGCCTCTGTCTCTGGGTTTCATTTTGATACCATCTATAGAGCTGCTTAATAACTGAAAAAGTTCTTTGTCACCATTTTATTAAGGCAATCGTCGTTGTTGTTTCGACATTTGTAATGTGCTTTACTTTTTTCCATTCCCCGCAGGTTGACTATGGTGCCACAGCAGAGGAGCTTGAGGCTCACTTCCATGGTTGCGGTTCAGTTAACAGAGTCACCATCCTTTGTGACAAATACACGGGGCATCCAAAGGGGTATAATGCAAACAAACCTTTTCAGCGTGCAGTGGGTAATAGATTAGATCCTTACCAATGATTCACTGTAGCTGGGCACTTAACATTTTTACCAGTTGAGTTATGTGTGTTAAGCATCTGTTTAATTAACAAAACATTAAACATGTCTTGGGAAAATAAGGGAGAAATGTGTCCTACCAGAGATGGTAAAATAATGCTGGGTTTATACTACAGTGATGTGACATGAATCAGTGTTAGGACAGGGTTGCAGAGAAACATGCCATATTGCAGTGTATACGGAGTAACTGGTGAGATCATGCTTGAGTCCAGTGCGTCTGGAAAGTATTCACCCCACTTCACTTTTTCCACATTTTATGTTACAGCCTCATTCATTATCTCCCTCAAAATTTTTCTTGCAACACCCCATGATGACATGAAGAAAGCTATTTTTTATTTTTTGAAATTTTTGCAAATTTTTTAAAAGTTAAAACATCTAAGAAATCACCCGTACACATACGTATTCACACCCTTTGCTTCAGTACTTTGTTGTTACTTTGTAGTTTTGGCAGCAATTACAGCTTCAGGTCTTCTTGAATATGATGCCACAAGCTTGGTGCATCTATTGTTGGGCAGTTTTGCCCATTCTTCTTTGCAGCACCTCTCCAGCTCCATCAGGTTGGATGGGGAGCGTTGGTGCACAACCATTTTCAGATCTCTCCAGAGATATTCGATAGGATTCAGGTCTGGGCTCTGGCTGGGCCACTCAAGGACATTTACAGAGTTGTCCTGAAGCCACTCTTTTGATATCTTGGCTGTGTGCTTAGGGTCATTGTCCTGCTGAAAGATGAACAGTCGCCCCAGCCTGAGGGCATTATTGCATTGTGTTAAATATTACAGGCACAGAAGCATGTCCATATAACATATTTACACTTCATACAGATGTAATGATACACCCATCACCAAATACTGCAGAAAGTCCTCTGAACTTGGATAAAAAAAAAAAAAATTGGGGAGTTGGAAATGGAATGGAAGCATTTGAAAGATGTGCACCGTGGATGGGAACATAACTTATGTAGTTCATGGGTAATTCTCTTCTGCTGCACAGAGCAGTTATCAAAGCACCAAAAACAGTGTAATGTATATGTAGTTATTCTTTGGTTCTTCTGTAATGTTTTATTCTAAAATGGAATAAAAAAAAATTTTTCTGTCTCAAAATTCTTTTTCTTCCAAATTTATTTAAGATTAAAAAAACGAAGTCACGAGTTTTTTTTTTTTTTTTTTTATAATTTGCAAAAATCTCATACTTTAACATTGTCATTATGGGGTATTGTGAGTAGATTTTTAAGGGAAAACATGAATTTCATCCATTTTGGAATAAGGCAGTAATGTAACAAAATAGAAACATAAAAGGAAAAAAGTGAACCACTGTGAATACTTCTGGGTGCATCGTATAAGTCGCAACTTGTTTTTGTTAATATCTGTAATTTGGGATTTTTGTGCACTGTTGTAGTTTTTTTTTAATTACTGGCATTTATTCTTTTATTGGTTTATTTTGTTTAGTGCATTGATTCTTGTGAAAGTTCTATATAAGTAGTCCTTATTAATATTAATAACAAACTTGTGAATTTTTGGTGTATGTCACAGGGCCTCCCCAACCAGTAAAACAAAGGAAAAGAAAAACGTGGCTTATACTCTAGGAAATATGGTGCCTACTTTATTACTGGTCAAAAGTTTGGACAGTTTCGTGTTCAGTTGAATGAAACCCCGGGAGATTCTACAGGGTACTGTCAAGATGACAGTTTAGACACACTTTCCCAATCAAGTGACTGGGAAAGCATGCGTGTGTGGGTTGTGGCGAGGAAGATGGTCTTCGATACGGAGATGATTGAGCAGTCTTGACACACACTGCTTTCTGACACACTGCACGTAGTTGCTGTGAGAAGCATTTGCCCATCAGGATCTTGTCTTCTTGGTGTTATTGGTACTCCATTTTTTGCCGACACTTGTACTCACATGTGGATCATTGCTTGCCAGCTGGCTTGGCACCTCGCGTTCTTCCCAGGTCTCCCAGTTGATGGAGCAGCTCTTGAAGCTGTGGTTCAGGAGATCGTTGTAGTATTCCTTCTCCCCAGTGGGCCACTTTCCTTTGCTCAGCTGGTAGTAAAATACCTGCATTGGATCTCGACTGTTATCCACCCTAATGACATGATCCACCCACTGAAGCTGGTTTTTAATGACACACTCAATACTCTGGAGCTTTCCTTCAGCCAACAAGCTGATGTTGGTATGGCAGTTTTTCCACCTGATGCGGAAGGTACTCCTCACCACTGTGGGTGAAATTATTCAAAGATCTTCAGGTCCAGGTCATGGAGCCATACACCAAGGTTGCCATGACAGCTTTGTAGACAACAATTTTAGTGCCATCTTGAAGTTCTCTTGTTGAAAACGGGTGCGATGCCCGCTGTAGCCATTTCTTATGCGCTCGCGTCTGTGTTGGATCTCATTGTCTGTCTGTGTTTGATGTGCCTGCCGAGGTACTTGTCTCTGTTCAGATGAAGAATTATGGCCACGAAGGTGAGTGTTGTTGCGATGACACAGCCTTAATTTACTCCTGATTGAACATTGAAGGCTTCAGTTTTTGTGCCATTCACCAGAACTGTGGTGGACATGTCTTTGTGGAGAAGCCTCATTATCTTGATAAATTTCTCCAAAAGGTCAGTTTTGGTCAAGATTTATCACAGAAGTGGGCATGACACACTGCAGAACATCTTTTTTTCAGGTCACTGTAGACGAGGTGCAGCGGTAGCTGTTGCGCTTTACACTTTTCTTGGAACTGGTGGAGTGTAAAGACCATGTCTGTTGTCCCTCTTGATGGTTGGAAGCCACTCTGGTTTCTGGAAGGACGTTTTTCGTTAATGGTCTTGGCGCCCAGTCACATGGCATATGGCGATAACTTAATGAAGGTTAAAAAGTTACAAATCACTGAGAAAAGGTGGACGAATGATCCTGCACCTGTCCCATCACCGAAAAGCCTGCTAATCAAGAGCGCAAAAGGAACGAAACAAATCTGAAGCTACCAAAAGGGAAACGATGCGAATGTCGACCTTGATGCTTCAAACAAAATCAAAAAGAAACTTTCATAATGACATGACCGACAGCGGGTATGAGACCGAGTGCAGCCAGCCTCTTCCTCATGTCCGCAACAAGTGCGGGTGTGTGATTTGGTTGTCTTGACAACAGGTATGAGATTTTTGTCTTCACAACGTGTGCGCACAGGCAGGCCAGTCACAAATGGTTGGAATGTGCGTAGCTAAAGTAGTAGATATAAGATTCTTGCTGCTATTGTTTCTGTATGATGTTGCTTTTTGTCCCACACATGGATGAGTTATCAGAGATACAAGGATGTTATGTTCAGCTCATTTGAGCTTTAGTTATTGATCCGTTCCGATATTGTGAGCATTCGTACAAGACGTCGGACTTGGTAAACTGGACGACACTCAAACGAAACGCTGACACCACGGATACTGTGCAGACGTTAAGGAACTGTCAAGATGGAAAGCAGAATGGAATACAGACAAATTTCGTTCATTTTTGAACAGTTTAAAAATTCTGATGAAGTGCCAGCTGCAGGAACGAAGCTGGAGGACAGTTAAACGATGCCTCTGAAAGACAATGTAAGTACAGATTTCTTGTTTCATTTGGGCTTCGTTGTCCTTCATTAGTGCCATGTGACTGGGTCTTTAAACTGTTGAATTTTTCCTGTGGTAGACAGCAAGGAGATTCCACGATGGTTTCTGCAGTGAGTCTAGTCTCCTTTCTGCTGGTAGATTGTGACAATCATTGAGTTTTTCCTCATCTGTGGGCATTTCTTTGAATCCAGATTTTGGTGAACTGATGCAGTTGGTGTTAGAGAAACAACTGTGATCTTTGAAGACCACAGCAGGACTGTTGTCTTCTCCTGGTGCCTTATTGTTTTTCATGCGTTTAAGGGAGAGGAGAGTTTGTAAGAGTTGGGATTCGGCTGAGTTCTTCAGCAATGTCTTGGTAGAAAGCTGAGCATTTCTTCCTTATCAAAGATTGGGTTGGTGTACAAAAGCTAAATTTAATTGTATGCCTTCTTTTTCTGCTGAAAGTACTTGTTGGTGAAATTTCTCTTGGAAAGTTTTAAATCTATAATTGTCAAATTGTTTTATTCATAGCGTGTAGTTTTTTGGTATAGCAAATCATACCAATTGCACTTTCAACCCACAATGCAACAGCAAAGCTGTCGTGTGCAGTCCATTTGAATGTTCTTCAAAAGAGTTTTTTTGTTGTTGTTTTTCAGTCTTATCCCTTATTCATTCAGCTTGGACAAAGTGTCTTGTAATGTTAGTGAAAACTCTGCTGCTTCTTGACTGTTAGTGACGTTAATTTATGAACGAACATGCATATAACTGCAGTGGGCATTATCTGTCTCATCGTGGTTTAGCCACCAATGATGAATGTGGCAAGAAACATGGAAAAAATGAATTACATTAATACACTGGCACATATATTTGACAGTATCATCTCCCCCCCACACCCCAAATGTTGTCATGGGCCTCCATATAAGAAATAATATGGGTGGGGGCTTGCAGTATTAACAAGTTTGGAAGCTGAACAAAAAAGCTTTAAGTCTGATTATACCACCTGGTCCAATCAACAGTCAATCGGGAGACTTGAAGCATTGGATTCATGGAGTTCAATATTTTGTTTGGAGTCACAATCCCTGTTTTTCAATTAAATGGGATCTTTGGACTTTGTTCAGTGTCCCCACTTTTAGCTATTTGTAATCGTAGGTTTTGTCAACAATTCACAAATTCAAAACAAAGGAGCCCTTTTGTTGCATTGTGTTATACATGATAGTATAACACAGATGGTAATACATGAGTTAATGTATTTGATCATTGATAGATATCTTTTTTTTTTCTTTTTTTTTTTTTTTCTTTCCCTCAGGTTTGCTTATATTGAGTTTGCAGATAAGGAGTCTGTTAGGACAGCCATGGCTTTGGATGAGTCCCTGTTCAGAGGAAGGCAAATAAAGGTATGACGTTTTTATTACATTTTGTTGTTTTTTGGGGCGGGGGGCAGTAAAATACATACGGGGATCAAACGTTAAATATCAGGTCGCCCCAGTTGCTCTGGCTGTTTTCACACACAC